>NC_064926.1:29774545-30087727 GCF_023897955.1 Schistocerca gregaria
GTTGTGTATCATAAAAGAGTCATCGTTTCAAGTCCTAGGGATTATTCGAGATTTCTTAATCCAAACCCCTAGTAACGAGGCATTGGCTACCTTAAGAGAGTCATAGATACCCGTCCAAATTGATCACCCAGTCTGCCACTTTTTCTTACTGTGGCCAGTCTGCCAGAAGCGATATGTCACTAGTTGTGTATCATAAAAGAGTCATCGTTTCTCCTCCAGGGGTCATTCGAGATTTCTTAATCCAAACCCCTAGTAACGAGGCATTGGCTACCTTAAGAGAGTCACAGTTACTCGTCCCAATTGCTCACCCATTCTGCCACTTTTTCTTACTGTGGCCAGTCTGCCAGAAGCGATATGTCACTTGTTGTGTATCTTAGATTCATCGTTACTCCCTCCATAGGTTACTCGTATTCTCTGATTCAATACCTCTCGTGACGAAACATTGGCTTTCTTAATAGTGCCATACTTCTTCCTCCCAGTTGCTCACACAGTTTACTAGTTTTTGTGTACTTGCCAGTCTGCCAGAAGCGATATGTCACTAGTTGTGTATCATAAAAGAGTCATCGTTTTACCTCCTAGGGATTATTCGAGATTTCTTAATCCAAACCCCTAGTAACGAGGCATTGGCTACCTTAAGAGAGTCATAGCTACTCGTCCCAATTGCTCACCCACTCTGCCACTTTTTCTTACTGTGGCCAGTCTGCCAGAAGCGATATGTCACTCGTTGTGTATCTTAAGAGAATCATCGTTACTCCCTTCATAGGTTACTCGTATTCTCTGATTCAATACCTCTCGTGACGAAACATTTGCTTTATTAATAGTGCCATACTTCTTCCTCCCAGTTGCTCACACAGTTTACTACTTTTTGTGTACTTGCCAGTCTGCCAGAAGCGATATGTCACTAGTTGTGTATCATAAAAGAGTCATCGTTTCAAGTCCTAGGGATTATTCGAGATTTCTTAATCCAAACCCCTAGTAACGAGGCATTGGCTACCTTAAGAGAGTCATAGATACTCGTCCAAATTGCTCACCCAGTCTGCCACTTTATCTTACTGTGGCCAGTCTGCCAGAAGCGATATGTCACTAGTTGTGTATCATAAAAGGGTCATCGTTTCTCCTCCTAGGGGTTATTCGAGATTTCTTAATCCAAACCCCTAGTAACGAGGCATTGGCTACCTTAAGAGAGTCATAGTTACGCGTCCAAATTGCTCACCCAGTCTGCCACGTTTTCTTACTGTGGCCAGTCTGCCAGAAGCGATATGTCACTAGTTGTTTATCATAAAAGAGTCATCGTTTCTCCACCTAGGGGTTATTCGAGATTTCTTAATCCAAACCCCTAGTAACGAGGCATTGGCTACCTTAAGAGAGTCATAGTTACTCGTCCCAATTGCTCACCCACTCTGCCACTTTTTCTTACTGTGGCCAGTCTGCCAGAAGCGAAATGTCACTTGTTGTGTATCTTAGATTCATCGTTACTCCCTTCATAGGTTACTGGTATTCTCTGATTCAATGCGTCTCGTGACGAAACATTGGCTTTCTTAATAGTGCCATACTTCTTCCTCCCAGTTGCTCACACAGTTTACTACTTTTTGTGTACTTGCCAGTCTGCCAGAAGCGATATGTCACTAGTTGTGTATCATAAAAGAGTCATCGTTTCACCTCCTAGGGATTATTCGAGATTTCTTAATCCAAACCCCTAGTAACGAGGCATTGGCTACCTTAAGAGAGTCATAGTTTCTCGTCCCAATTGCTCACCCACTCTGCCACTTTTTCTTACTGTGGCCAGTCTGCCAGAAGCGATATGTCACTTGTTATGTATCTTAGATTCATCGTTACTCCCTCCATAGGTTACTCGTATTATCTGATTCAATACCTCTCGTGACGAAACATTGGCTTTCTTAATAGTGCCATACTTCTTCCTCCCAGTTGCTCACACAGTTTACTACTTTTTGTGTACTTGCCAGTCTGCCAGAAGCGATATGTCACTAGTTGTGTATCATAAAAGAGTCATCGTTTCACCTCCTAGGGATTATTCGAGATTTCTTAATCCAAACCCCTAGTAACGAGGCATTGGCTACCTTAAGAGAGTCATAGTTACTCGTCCCAATTGCTCACCCTGCCTGCCACTTTTTCTTACTGTGGCCAGTCTGCCAGAAGCGATATGTCACTCATCTTAAGAGATTCGTCGTTACTCCTTCCATAGGTTACTGGTATTCTCTGATTCAATACTTCCGTGACGAAAAAGTCGCTATCTTAACAGTGCAATACTTCTTCCTCCCAGTTGCTCACACAGTCTACTATTTTTTGTGTAGTTTTTGTCTGCCAGAAACTATAATTCACTAGTTGTGTATCATAAAAGAGTCAACGTTTCACCTCCTAGGGATTATTCGAGATTTCTTAATCCAAACCCCTAGTAACGAGCCATTGGCTACCTTAAGAGAGTCATAGTTACTCGTCCAAATTGCTCACCCAGTCTGCCACGTTTTCTTACTGTGGCCAGTATGCCAGAAGCGATATGTCACTAGTTGTGTTACATAAAAGAGTCATCGTTTCTCCACCTAGGGGTTATTCGAGATTTCTTAATCCAAACCCCTAGTAACGAGGCATTGGCTACCTTAAGAGAGTCATAGTTACTCGTTCCAATTGCTCACCCTGCCTGCCACTTTTTCTTACTGTGGCCAGTCTGCCAGAAGCGAAATGTCACTCGTTGTGTATCTTAAGAGATTCATCGTGACTCCTTCCATAGGTTACTGGTATTCTCTGATTCAATACCTCTCGTGACGAAAAGTCGCTATCTTAATAGTGCAATACTTCTTCCTCCCAGTTGCTCACACAGTCTACTACTTTTTGTGTAGTTTTTGTCTGACAGAAACTATAATTCACTAGTTGTGTATCATAAAAGAGTCAACGTTTCTCCTCCTAGGGGTAATTCGAGATTTCTTAATCCAAATCATAAGTGACGAGGCGTTGGCTACCTTAAGAGAGTCATAGTTACTCGTCCCAATTGCTCACCCACTCTGCCACTTTTTCTTACTGTGGCCAGTCTGCCAGAAGCGATATGTCACTTGTTGTGTATCTTAGATTCATCGTTACTCCCTCCATAGGTTACTCGTATTCTCTGATTCAATACTTCTCGTGACGAAAAGTCGCTATCTTAATAGTGCAATTCTTCTTCCTCCCAGTTGCTCACACAGTCTACTACTTTTTGTGTAGTTTTTGTCTGACAGAAATTATAATTCACTAGTTGTGTATCATAAAAGAGTCAACGTTTGTCCTCCTAGGGGTTATTCGAGATTTCTTAATCCAAACCCCAAGTGACGAGGCATTGGCTACCTTAAGAGAGTCATAGTTACTCGTCCCAATTGCTCACCCACTCTGCCACTTTTTCGTACTGTGGCCAGTCTGCCAGAAGCGATATGTCACTCGTTGTGTATCTTAAGAGAATCATCGTTACTCCCTCCATAGGTTACTCGTATTCTCTGATTCAATACCTCTCGTGACGAAACATTGGCTTTCTTAATAGTGCCATACTTCTTCCTCCCAGTTGCTCACACAGTTTACTACTTTTTGTGTACTTGCCAGTCTGCCAGAAGCGATATGTCACTAGTTGTGTATCATAAAAGAGTCATCGTTTCACCTCCTAGGGATTATTCGAGATTTCTTAATCCAAACCCCTAGTAACGAGGCATTGGCTACCTTAAGAGAGTCATAGTCACTCGTCCAAATTGCTCACCCAGTCTGCCACTTTTTCTTACTGTGGCCAGTCTGCCAGAAGCGATATGTCACTAGTTGTGTATCATAAAAGAGTCATCGTTTCAAGTCCTAGGGATTATTCGAGATTTCTTAATCCAAACCCCTAGTAACGAGGCATTGGCTACCTTAAGAGAGTCATAGATACCCGTCCAAATTGATCACCCAGTCTGCCACTTTTTCTTACTGTGGCCAGTCTGCCAGAAGCGATATGTCACTAGTTGTGTATCATAAAAGAGTCATCGTTTCTCCTCCAGGGGTCATTCGAGATTTCTTAATCCAAACCCCTAGTAACGAGGCATTGGCTACCTTAAGAGAGTCACAGTTACTCGTCCCAATTGCTCACCCATTCTGCCACTTTTTCTTACTGTGGCCAGTCTGCCAGAAGCGATATGTCACTTGTTGTGTATCTTAGATTCATCGTTACTCCCTCCATAGGTTACTCGTATTCTCTGATTCAATTCCTCTCGTGACGAAACATTGGCTTTCTTAATAGTGCCATACTTCTTCCTCCCAGTTGCTCACACAGTTTACTAGTTTTTGTGTACTTGCCAGTCTGCCAGAAGCGATATGTCACTAGTTGTGTATCATAAAAGAGTCATCGTTTTACCTCCTAGGGATTATTCGAGATTTCTTAATCCAAACCCCTAGTAACGAGGCATTGGCTACCTTAAGAGAGTCATAGTTACTCGTCCCAATTGCTCACCCACTCTGCCACTTTTTCTTACTGTGGCCAGTCTGCCAGAAGCGATATGTCACTCGTTGTGTATCTTAAGAGAATCATCGTTACTCCTTTCATAGGTTACTCGTATTCTCTGATTCAATACCTCTCGTGACGAAACATTTGCTTTATTAATAGTGCCATACTTCTTCCTCCCAGTTGCTCACACAGTTTACTACTTTTTGTGTACTTGCCAGTCTGCCAGAAGCGATATGTCACTAGTTGTGTATCATAAAAGAGTCATCGTTTCACCTCCTAGGGATTATTCGAGATTTCTTAATCCAAACCCCTAGTAACGAGGCATTGGCTACCTTAAGAGAGTCATAGTTACGCGTCCAAATTGCTCACCCAGTCTGCCACGTTTTCTTACTGTGGCCAGTCTGCCAGAAGCGATATGTCAATAGTTGTGTATCATAAAAGAGTCATCGTTTCTCCACCTAGGGGTTATTCGAGATTTCTTAATCCAAACCCCTAGTAACGAGGCATTGGCTACCTTAAGAGAGTCATAGTTACTCGTCTCAATTGCTCACCCACTCTGCCACTTTTTCTTACTGTGGCCAGTCTGCCAGAAGCGAAATGTCACTTGTTGTGTATCTTAGATTCATCGTTACTCCCTCCATAGGTTACTGGTATTCTCTGATTCAATGCGTCTCGTGACGAAACATTGGCTTTCTTAATAGTGCCATACTTCTTCCTCCCAGTTGCTCACACAGTTTACTACTTTTTGTGTACTTGCCAGTCTGCCAGAAGCGATATGTCACTAGTTGTGTATCATAAAAGAGTCATCGTTTCACCTCCTAGGGATTATTCGAGATTTCTTAATCCAAACCCCTAGTAACGAGGCATTGGCTACCTTAAGAGAGTCATAGTTTCTCGTCCCAATTGCTCACCCACTCTGCCACTTTTTCTTACTGTGGCCAGTCTGCCAGAAGCGATATGTCACTTGTTGTGTATCTTAGATTCATCGTTACTCCCTCCATAGGTTACTCGTATTATCTGATTCAATACCTCTCGTGACGAAACATTGGCTTTCTTAATAGTGCCATACTTCTTCCTCCCAGTTGCTCACACAGTTTACTACTTTTTGTGTACTTGCCAGTCTGCCAGAAGCGATATGTCACTAGTTGTGTATCATAAAAGAGTCATCGTTTCACCTCCTAGGGATTATTCGAGATTTCTTAATCCAAACCCCTAGTAACGAGGCATTGGCTACCTTAAGAGAGTCATAGTTACTCGTCCCAATTGCTCACCCTGCCTGCCACTTTTTCTTACTGTGGCCAGTCTGCCAGAAGCGATATGTCACTCATCTTAAGAGATTCATCGTTACTCCTTCCATAGGTTACTGGTATTCTCTGATTCAATACTTCCGTGACGAAAAAGTCGCTATCTTAACAGTGCAATACTTCTTCCTATCAGTTGCTCACACAGTCTACTATTTTTTGTGTAGTTTCTGTCTGCCAGAAACTATAATTCACTAGTTGTGTATCATAAAAGAGTCAACGTTTCACCTCCTAGGGATTATTCGAGATTTCTTAATCCAAACCCCTAGTAACGAGCCATTGGCTACCTTAAGAGAGTCATAGTTACTCGTCCAAATTGCTCACCCAGTCTGCCACGTTTTCTAACTGTGGCCAGTCTGCCAGAAGCGATATGTCACTAGTTGTGTAACATAAAAGAGTCATCGTTTCTCCACCTAGGGGTTATTCGAGATTTCTTAATCCAAACCCCTAGTAACGAGGCATTGGCTACCTTAAGAGAGTCATAGTTACTCGTTCCAATTGCTCACCCTGCCTGCCACTTTTTCTTACTGTGGCCAGTCTGCCAGAAGCGAAATGTCACTCGTTGTGTATCTTAAGAGATTCATCGTGACTCCTTCCATAGGTTACTGGTATTCTCTGATTCAATACCTCTCGTGACGAAAAGTCGCTATCTTAATAGTGCAATACTTCTTCCTCCCAGTTGCTCTCACAGTCTACTACTTTTTGTGTAGTTTTTGTCTGACAGAAACTATAATTCACTAGTTGTGTATCATAAAAGAGTCAACGTTTCTCCTCCTAGGGGTAATTCGAGATTTCTTAATCCAAACCATAAGTGACGAGGCATTGGCTACCTTAAGAGAGTCATAGTTACTCGTCCCAATTGCTCACCCACTCTGCCACTTTTTCTTACTGTGGCCAGTCTGCCAGAAGCGATATGTCACTTGTTGTGTATCTTAGATTCATCGTTACTCCCTCCATAGGTTACTCGTATTCTCTGATTCAATACTTCTCGTGACGAAAAGTCGCTATCTTAATAGTGCAATACTTCTTCCTCCCAGTTGCTCACACAGTCTACTACTTTTTGTGTAGTTTTTGTCTGACAGAAATTATAATTCACTAGTTGTGTATCATAAAAGAGTCAACGTTTGTCCTCCTAGGGGTTATTCGAGATTTCTTAATCCAAACCCCAAGTGACGAGGCATTGGCTACCTTAAGAGAGTCATAGTTACTCGTCCCAATTGCTCACCCACTCTGCCACTTTTTCGTACTGTGGCCAGTCTGCCAGAAGCGATATGTCACTCGTTGTGTATCTTAAGAGAATCATCGTTACTCCCTCCATAGGTTACTCGTATTCTCTGATTCAATACCTCTCGTGACGAAACATTGGCTTTCCTAATAGTGCCATACATCTTCCTCCCAGTTGCCCACACAGTTTACTACTTTTTGTGTACTTGCCAGTCTGCCAGAAGCGATATGTCACTAGTTGTGTATCATAAAAGAGTCAACGTTTGTCCTCCTAGGGGTTATTCGAGATTTCTTAATCCAAACCCCTAGTAACGAGGCATTGGCTACCTTAAGAGAGTCATAGTTACGCATCCAAATTGCTCACCCAGTCTGCCACGTTTTCTTACTGTGGCCAGTCTGCCAGAAGCGATATGTCACTAGTTGTGTATCATAAAAGAGTCATCGTTTCAAGTCCTAGGGATTATTCGAGATTTCTTAATCCAAACCCCTAGTAACGAGGCATTGGCTACCTTAAGAGAGTCATAGATACCCGTCTAAATTGATCACCCAGTCTGCCACTTTTTCTTACTGTGGCCAGTCTGCCAGAAGCGATATGTCACTAGTTGTGTATCATAAAAGAGTCATCGTTTCTCCTCCAGGGGTCATTCGAGATTTCTTAATCCAAACCCCTAGTAACGAGGCATTGGCTACCTTAAGAGAGTCACAGTTACTCGTCCCAATTGCTCACCCATTCTGCCACTTTTTCTTACTGTGGCCAGTCTGCCAGAAGCGATATGTCACTTGTTGTGTATCTTAGATTCATCGTTACTCCCTCCATAGGTTACTCGTATTCTCTGATTCAATACCTCTCGTGACGAAACATTGGCTTTCTTAATAGTGCCATACTTCTTCCTCCCAGTTGCTCACACAGTTTACTAGTTTTTGTGTACTTGCCAGTCTGCCAGAAGCGATATGTCACTAGTTGTGTATCATAAAAGAGTCATCGTTTTACCTCCTAGGGATTATTCGAGATTTCTTAATCCAAACCCCTAGTAACGAGGCATTGACTACCTTAAGAGAGTCATAGTTACTCGTCCCAATTGCTCACCCACTCTGCCACTTTTTCTTACTGTGGCCAGTCTGCCAGAAGCGATATGTCACTCGTTGTGTATCTTAAGAGAATCATCGTTACTCCCTTCATAGGTTACTCGTATTCTCTGATTCAATACCTCTCGTGACGAAACATTTGCTTTATTAATAGTGCCATACTTCTTCCTCCCAGTTGCTCACACAGTTTACTACTTTTTGTGTACTTGCCAGTCTGCCAGAAGCGATATGTCACTAGTTGTGTATCATAAAAGAGTCACCGTTTCAAGTCCTAGGGATTATTCGAGATTTCTTAATCCAAATCCCTAGTAACAAGGCATTGGCTACCTTAAGAGAGTCATTAATACTCGTCCAAATTGCTCACCCAGTCTGCCACTTTATCTTACTGTGGCCAGTCTGCCAGAAGCGATATGTCACTAGTTGTGTATCATAAAAGGGTCATCGTTTCTCCTCCTAGGGGTTATTCGAGATTTCTTAATCCAAACCCCTAGTAACGAGGCATTGGCTACCTTAAGAGAGTCATAGTTACGCATCCAAATTGCTCACCCAGTCTGCCACGTTTTCTTACTGTGGCCAGTCTGCCAGAAGCGATATGTCACTAGTTGTGTATCATAAAAGAGTCATCGTTTCTCCACCTAGGGGTTATTCGAGATTTCTTAATCCAAACCCCTAGTAACGAGGCATTGGCTACCTTAAGAGAGTCATAGTTACTCGTCCCAATTGCTCACCCACTCTGCCACTTTTTCTTACTGTGGCCAGTCTGCCAGAAGCGATATGTCACTTGTTGTGTATCTTAGATTCATCGTTACTCCCTCCATAGGTTACTGGTATTCTCTGATTCAATGCGTCTCGTAACGAAACATTGGCTTTCTTAATAGTGCCATACTTCTTCCTCCCAGTTGCTCACACAGTTTACTACTTTTTGTGTACTTGCCAGTCTGCCAGAAGCGATATGTCACTAGTTGTGTATCATAAAAGAGTCATCGTTTCACCTCCTAGGGATTATTCGAGATTTCTTAATCCAAACCCCTAGTAACGAGGCATTGGCTACCTTAAGAGATTCATAGATACTCGTCCAAATTGCTCACCCAGTCTGCCACTTTTTCTTACTGTGGCCAGTCTGCCAGAAGCGATATGTCACTAGATGTGTATCATAAAAGAGTCATCGTTTCTCCTCCTAGGGGTTACTCGAGATTTCTTAATCCAAACCCGTAGTAACGAGGCATTGGCTACCTTAAGAGAGTCACAGTTACTTGTCCCAATTGCTCACCCACTCTGCCACTTTTTCTTACTGTGGCCAGTCTGCCAGAAGCGATATGTCACTCATCTTAAGAGATTCATCGTTACTCCTTCCACAGGTTACTGGTATTCTCTGATTCAATACATTCGTGACGAAAAAGTCGCTATCTTAACAGTGCAATACTTCTTCCTCCCAGTTGCTCACACAGTCTACTACTTTTTGTGTAGTTTTTGTCTGCCAGAAACTATAATTCACTAGTTGTGTATCATAAAAGAGTCAACGTTTCTCCTCCTAGGGGTTATTCGAGATTTCTTAATCCTAACCCCTAGTAACGAGACATTGGCTACCTTAAGAGAGTCATAGTTACTCGTCCCAATTGCTCACCCACTCTGCCACTTTTTCGTACTGTGGCCAGTCTGCCAGAAGCGATATGTCACTCGTTGTGTATCTTAAGAGAATCATCGTTACTCCCTCCATAGGTTACTCGTATTCTCTGATTCAATACCTCTCGTGACGAAACATTGGCTTTCTTAATAGTGCCATACATCTTCCTCCCAGTTGCTCACACAGTTTACTACTTTTTGTGTACTTGCCAGTCTGCCAGAAGCGATATGTCACTAGTTGTGTATCATAAAAGAGTCATCGTTTCACCTCCTAGGGATTATTCGAGATTTCTTAATCCAAACCCCTAGTAACGAGGCATTGGCTACCTTAAGAGAGTCATAGTTACTCGTCCAAATTGCTCACCCAGTCTGCCACTTTTTCTTACTGTGGCCAGTCTGCCAGAAGCGATATGTCACTAGTTGTGTATCATAAAAGAGTCATCGTTTCAAGTCCTAGGGATTATTCGTGATTTCTTAATCCAAACCCCTAGTAACGAGGCATTGGCTACCTTAAGAGAGTCATAGATACCCGTCCAAATTGATCACCCAGTCTGCCACTTTTTCTTACTGTGGCCAGTCTGCCAGAAGCGATATGTCACTAGTTGTGTATCATAAAAGAGTCATCGTTTCTCCTCCAGGGGTCATTCGAGATTTCTTAATCCAAACCCCTAGTAACGAGGCATTGGCTACCTTAAGAGAGTCACAGTTACTCGTCCCAATTGCTCACCCATTCTGCCACTTTTTCTTACTGTGGCCAGTCTGCCAGAAGCGATATGTCACTTGTTGTGTATCTTAGATTCATCGTTACTCCCTCCATAGGTTACTCGTATTCTCTGATTCAATACCTCTCGTGACGAAACATTGGCTTTCTTAATAGTGCCATACTTCTTCCTCCCAGTTGCTCACACAGTTTACTAGTTTTTGTGTACTTGCCAGTCTGCCAGAAGCGATATGTCACTAGTTGTGTATCATAAAAGAGTCATCGTTTCACCTCCTAGGGATTATTCGAGATTTCTTAATCCAAACCTCTAGTAACGAGGCATTGGCTACCTTAAGAGAGTCATAGATACTCGTCCAAATTGCTCACCCAGTCTGCCACTTTATCTTACTGTGGCCAGTCTGCCAGAAGCGATATGTCACTAGTTGTGTATCATAAAAGGGTCATCGTTTCTCGTCCTAGGGGTTATTCGAGATTTCTTAATCCAAACCCCTAGTAACGAGGCATTGGCTACCTTAAGAGAGTCATAGTTACTCGTCCCAATTGCTCACCCACTCTGCCACTTTTTCTTACTGTGGCCAGTCTGCCAGAAGCGATATGTCACTCGTTGTGTATCTTAAGAGAATCATCGTTACTCCCTTCATAGGTTACTCGTATTCTCTGATTCAATACCTCTCGTGACGAAACATTTGCTTTATTAATAGTGCCATACTTCTTCCTCCCAGTTGCTCACACAGTTTACTACTTTTTGTGTACTTGCCAGTCTGCCAGAAGCGATATGTCACTAGTTGTGTATCATAAAAGAGTCATCGTTTCAAGTCCTAGGGATTATTCGAGATTTCTTAATCCAAACCCCTAGTAACGAGGCATTGGCTACCTTAAGAGAGTCATAGATACTCGTCCAAATTGCTCACCCAGTCTGCCACTTTTTCTTACTGTTTCCAGTCTGCCAGAAGCGAAATGTCACTCGTTGTGTATCTTAAGAGATTCATCGTTACTCCTTCCATAGGTTACTGGTATTCTCTGATTCAATACCTCTCGTGACGAAAAGTCGCTATCTTAATAGTGCAATACTTCTTCCTCCCAGTTGCTCACACAGTCTACTACTTTTTGTGTAGTTTTTGTCTGACAGAAACTATAATTCACTAGTTGTGTATCATAAAAGAGTCAACGTTTCTCCTCCTAGGGGTAATTCGAGATTTCTTAATCCAAACCATAAGTGACGAGGCATTGGCTACCTTAAGAGAGTCATAGTTACTCGTCCCAATTGCTCACCCACTCTGCCACTTTTTCTTACTGTGGCCAGTCTGCCAGAAGCGATATGTCACTTGTTGTGTATCTTAGATTCATCGTTACTCCCTCCATAGGTTACTCGTATTCTCTGATTCAATACTTCTCGTGACGAAAAGTCGCTATCTTAATAGTGCAATACTTCTTCCTCCCAGTTGCTCACACAGTCTACTACTTTTTGTGTAGTTTTTGTCTGACAGAAATTATAATTCACTAGTTGTGTATCATAAAAGAGTCAACGTTTGTCCTCCTAGGGGTTATTCGAGATTTCTTAATCCAAACCCCAAGTGACGAAGCATTGGCTACCTTAAGAGAGTCATAGTTACTCGTCCCAATTGCTCACCCACTCTGCCACTTTTTCTTACTGTGGCCAGTCTGCCAGAAGCGATATGTCACTAGTTGTGTATCATAAAAGAGTCATCGTTTCAAGTCCTAGGGATTATTCGAGATTTCTTAATCCAAACCCCTAGTAACGAGGCATTGGCTACCTTAAGAGAGTCATAGATACTCGTCCAAATTGCTCACCCAGTCTGCCACTTTTTCTTACTGTGGCCAGTCTGCCAGAAGCGAAATGTCACTCGTTGTGTATCTTAAGAGATTCATCGTTACTCCTTCCATAGGTTACTGGTATTCTCTGATTCAATACCTCTCGTGACGAAAAGTCGCTATCTTAATAGTGCAATACTTCTTCCTCCCAGTTGCTCACACAGTCTACTACTTTTTGTGTAGTTTTTGTCTGACAGAAACTATAATTCACTAGTTGTGTATCATAAAAGAGTCAACGTTTCTCCTCCTAGGGGTAATTCGAGATTTCTTAATCCAAACCATAAGTGACGAGGCATTGGCTACCTTAAGAGAGTCATAGTTACTCGTCCCAATTGCTCACCCACTCTGCCACTTTTTCTTACTGTGGCCAGTCTGCCAGAAGCGATATGTCACTTGTTGTGTATCTTAGATTCATCGTTACTCCCTCCATAGGTTACTAGTATTCTCTGATTCAATACTTCTCGTGACGAAAAGTCGCTATCTTAATAGTGCCATACTTCTTCCTCCCAGTTGCTCACACAGTTTACTACTTTTTGTGTACTTGCCAGTCTGCCAGAAGCGATATGTCACTAGTTGTATATCATAAAAGAGTCATCGTTTCACCTCCTAGGGATTATTCGAGATTTCTTAATCCAAACCCCTAGTAACGAGGCATTGGCTACCTTAAGAGAGTCATAGTTACTCGTCCAAATTGCTCACCCAGTCTGCCACTTTTTCTTTTTGTGGCCAGTCTGCCAGAAGCGATATGTCACTAGTTGTGTATCATAAAAGAGTCATCGTTTCAAGTCCTAGGGATTATTCGAGATTTCTTAATCCAAACCCCTAGTAACGAGGCATTGGCTACCTTAAGAGAGTCATAGATACCCGTCCAAATTGATCACCCAGTCTGCCACTTTTTCTTACTGTGGCCAATCTGCCAGAAGCGATATGTCACTAGTTGTGTATCATAAAAGAGTCATCGTTTCTCCTCCAGGGGTCATTCGAGATTTCTTAATCCAAACCCCTAGTAACGAGGCATTGGCTACCTTAAGAGAGTCACAGTTACTCGTCCCAATTGCTCACCCATTCTGCCACTTTTTCTTACTGTGGCCAGTCTGCCAGAAGCGATATGTCACTTGTTGTGTATCTTAGATTCATCGTTACTCCCTCCATAGGTTACTCGTATTCTCTGATTCAATACCTCTCGTGACGAAACATTGGCTTTCTTAATAGTGCCATACTTCTTCCTCTCAGTTGCTCACACAGTTTACTAGTTTTTGTGTACTTGCCAGTCTGCCAGAAGCGATATGTCACTAGTTGTGTATCATAAAAGAGTCATCGTTTCACCTCCTAGGGATTATTCGAGATTTCTTAATCCAAACCCCTAGTAACGAGGCATTGGCTACCTTAAGAGAGTCATAGTTACTCGTCCCAATTGCTCACCCACTCTGCCACTTTTTCTTACTGTGGCCAGTCTGCCAGAAGCGATATGACACTCGTTGTGTATCTTAAGAGAATCATCGTTACTCCCTTCATAGGTTACTCGTATTCTCTGATTCAATACCTCTCGTGACGAAACATTTGCTTTATTAATAGTGCCATACTTCTTCCTCCCAGTTGCTCACACAGTTTACTACTATTTGTGTACTTGCCAGTCTGCCAGAAGCGATATGTAACTAGTTGTGTATCATAAAAGAGTCATCGTTTCACCTCCTAGGGATTATTCGAGATTTCTTAATCCAAACCCCTAGTAACGAGGCATTGGCTACCTTAAGAGAGTCATAGATACTCGTCCAAATTGCTCACCCAGTCTGCCACTTTATCTTACTGTGGCCAGTCTGCCAGAAGCGATATGTCACTAGTTGTGTATCATAAAAGGGTCATCGTTTCTCCTCCTAGGGGTTATTCGAGATTTCTTAATCCAAACCCCTAGTAACGAGGCATTGGCTACCTTAAGAGAGTCATAGTTACTAGTCCCAATTGCTCACCCACTCTGCCACTTTTTCTTACTGTGGCCAGTCTGCCAGAAGCGATATGTCACTCGTTGTGTATCTTAAGAGAATCATCGTTACTCCCTTCATAGGTTACTCGTATTCTGTGATTCAATACCTCTCGTGACGAAACATTTGCTTTATTAATAGTGCCATACTTCTTCCTCCCAGTTGCTCACACAGTTTACTACTTTTTGTGTACTTGCTAGTCTGCCAGAAGCGATATGTCACTAGTTGTGTATCATAAAAGAGTCATCGTTTCAAGTCCTAGGGATTATTCGAGATTTCTTAATCCAAACCCCTAGTAACGAGGCATTGGCTACTTTAAGAGAGTCATAGATACTCGTCCAAATTGCTCACCCAGTCTGCCACTTTTTCTTACTGTGGCCAGTCTGCCAGAAGCGAAATGTCACTCGTTGTGTATCTTAAGAGATTCATCGTTACTCCTTCCATAGGTTACTGGTATTCTCTGATTCAATACCTCTCGTGACGAAAAGTCGCTATCTTAATAGTGCAATACTTCTTCCTCCCAGTTGCTCACACAGTCTACTACTTTTTGTGTAGTTTTTGTCTGACAGAAACTATAATTCACTAGTTGTGTATCATAAAAGAGTCAACGTTTCTCATCCTAGGGGTAATTCGAGATTTCTTAATCCAAACTATAAGTGACGAGGCATTGGCTACCTTAAGAGAGTCATAGTTACTCGCCCCAATTGCTCACCCACTCTGCCACTTTTTCTTACTGTGGCCAGTCTGCCAGAAGCGATATGTCACTTGTTGTGTATCTTAGATTCATCGTTACTCCCTCCATAGGTTACTCGTATTCTCTGATTCAATACTTCTCGTGACGAAAAGTCGCTATCTTAATAGTGCAATACTTCTTCCTCCCAGTTGCTCACACAGTCTACTACTTTTTGTGTAGTTTTTGTCTGACAGAAATTATAATTCACTAGTTGTGTATC
Source organism: Schistocerca gregaria (assembly GCF_023897955.1). Lineage (NCBI taxonomy): Eukaryota > Metazoa > Arthropoda > Insecta > Orthoptera > Acrididae > Schistocerca > Schistocerca gregaria. The sequence goes on from NC_064926.1 coordinate 29,789,716, forward strand.
ATAAAAGAGTCAACGTTTGTCCTCCTAGGGGTTATTCGAGATTTCTTAATCCAAACCCCAAGTGACGAGGCATTGGCTACCTTAAGAGAGTCATAGTTACTCGTCCCAATTGCTCACCCACTCTGCCACTTTTTCGTACTGTGGCCAGTCTGCCAGAAGCGATATGTCACTCGTTGTGTATCTTAAGAGAATCATCGTTACTCCCTCCATAGGTTACTCGTATTCTCTGATTCAATACCTCTCGTGACGAAACATTGTCTTTCTTAATAGTGCCATACTTCTTCCTCCCAGTTGCTCACACAGTTTACTACTTTTTGTGTACTTGCCAGTCTGCCAGAAGCGATATGTCACTAGTTGTGTATCATAAAAGAGTCATCGTTTCACCTCCTAGGGATTATTCGAGATTTCTTAATCCAAACCCCTAGTAACGAGGCATTGGCTACCTTAAGAGAGTCATAGTTACTCGTCCAAATTGCTCACCCAGTCTGCCACTTTTTCTTACTGTGGCCAGTCTGCCAGAAGCGATATGTCACTAGTTGTGTATCATAAAAGAGTCATCGTTTCAAGTCCTAGGGATTATTCGAGATTTCTTAATCCAAACCCCTAGTAACGAGGCATTGGCTACCTTAAGAGAGTCATAGATACTCGTCCAAATTGCTCACCCAGTCTGCCACTTTTTCTTACTGTGGCCAGTCTGCCAGAAGCGAAATGTCACTCGTTGTGTATCTTAAGAGATTCATCGTTACTCCTTCCATAGGTTACTGGTATTCTCTGATTCAATACCTCTCGTGACGAAAAGTCGCTATCTTAATAGTGCAATACTTCTTCCTCCCAGTTGCTCACACAGTCTACTACTTTTTGTGTAGTTTTTGTCTGACAGAAACTATAATTCACTAGTTGTGTATCATAAAAGAGTCAACGTTTCTCCTCCTAGGGGTAATTCGAGATTTCTTAATCCAAACCATAAGTGACGAGGCATTGGCTACCTTAAGACAGTCATAGTTACTCGTCCCAATTGCTCACCCACTCTGCCACTTTTTCTTACTGTGGCCAGTCTGCCAGAAGCGATATGTCACTTGTTGTGTATCTTAGATTCATCGTTACTCCCTCCATAGGTTACTAGTATTCTCTGATTCAATACTTCTCGTGACGAAAAGTCGCTATCTTAATAGTGCCATACTTCTTCCTCCCAGTTGCTCACACAGTTTACTACTTTTTGTGTACTTGCCAGTCTGCCAGAAGCGATATGTCACTAGTTGTATATCATAAAAGAGTCATCGTTTCACCTCCTAGGGATTATTCGAGATTTCTTAATCCAAACCCCTAGTAACGAGGCATTGGCTACCTTAAGAGAGTCATAGTTACTCGTCCAAATTGCTCACCCAGTCTGCCACTTTTTCTTTTTGTGGCCAGTCTGCCAGAAGCGATATGTCACTAGTTGTGTATCATAAAAGAGTCATCGTTTCAAGTCCTAGGGATTATTCGAGATTTCTTAATCCAAACCCCTAGTAACGAGGCATTGGCTACCTTAAGAGAGTCATAGATACCCGTCCAAATTGATCACCCAGTCTGCCACTTTTTCTTACTGTGGCCAATCTGCCAGAAGCGATATGTCACTAGTTGTGTATCATAAAAGAGTCATCGTTTCTCCTCCAGGGGTCATTCGAGATTTCTTAATCCAAACCCCTAGTAACGAGGCATTGGCTACCTTAAGAGAGTCACAGTTACTCGTCCCAATTGCTCACCCATTCTGCCACTTTTTCTTACTGTGGCCAGTCTGCCAGAAGCGATATGTCACTTGTTGTGTATCTTAGATTCATCGTTACTCCCTCCATAGGTTACTCGTATTCTCTGATTCAATACCTCTCGTGACGAAACATTGGCTTTCTTAATAGTGCCATACTTCTTCCTCTCAGTTGCTCACACAGTTTACTAGTTTTTGTGTACTTGCCAGTCTGCCAGAAGCGATATGTCACTAGTTGTGTATCATAAAAGAGTCATCGTTTCACCTCCTAGGGATTATTCGAGATTTCTTAATCCAAACCCCTAGTAACGAGGCATTGGCTACCTTAAGAGAGTCATAGTTACTCGTCCCAATTGCTCACCCACTCTGCCACTTTTTCTTACTGTGGCCAGTCTGCCAGAAGCGATATGACACTCGTTGTGTATCTTAAGAGAATCATCGTTACTCCCTTCATAGGTTACTCGTATTCTCTGATTCAATACCTCTCGTGACGAAACATTTGCTTTATTAATAGTGCCATACTTCTTCCTCCCAGTTGCTCACACAGTTTACTACTATTTGTGTACTTGCCAGTCTGCCAGAAGCGATATGTAACTAGTTGTGTATCATAAAAGAGTCATCGTTTCACCTCCTAGGGATTATTCGAGATTTCTTAATCCAAACCCCTAGTAACGAGGCATTGGCTACCTTAAGAGAGTCATAGATACTCGTCCAAATTGCTCACCCAGTCTGCCACTTTATCTTACTGTGGCCAGTCTGCCAGAAGCGATATGTCACTAGTTGTGTATCATAAAAGGGTCATCGTTTCTCCTCCTAGGGGTTATTCGAGATTTCTTAATCCAAACCCCTAGTAACGAGGCATTGGCTACCTTAAGAGAGTCATAGTTACTAGTCCCAATTGCTCACCCACTCTGCCACTTTTTCTTACTGTGGCCAGTCTGCCAGAAGCGATATGTCACTCGTTGTGTATCTTAAGAGAATCATCGTTACTCCCTTCATAGGTTACTCGTATTCTGTGATTCAATACCTCTCGTGACGAAACATTTGCTTTATTAATAGTGCCATACTTCTTCCTCCCAGTTGCTCACACAGTTTACTACTTTTTGTGTACTTGCTAGTCTGCCAGAAGCGATATGTCACTAGTTGTGTATCATAAAAGAGTCATCGTTTCAAGTCCTAGGGATTATTCGAGATTTCTTAATCCAAACCCCTAGTAACGAGGCATTGGCTACTTTAAGAGAGTCATAGATACTCGTCCAAATTGCTCACCCAGTCTGCCACTTTTTCTTACTGTGGCCAGTCTGCCAGAAGCGAAATGTCACTCGTTGTGTATCTTAAGAGATTCATCGTTACTCCTTCCATAGGTTACTGGTATTCTCTGATTCAATACCTCTCGTGACGAAAAGTCGCTATCTTAATAGTGCAATACTTCTTCCTCCCAGTTGCTCACACAGTCTACTACTTTTTGTGTAGTTTTTGTCTGACAGAAACTATAATTCACTAGTTGTGTATCATAAAAGAGTCAACGTTTCTCATCCTAGGGGTAATTCGAGATTTCTTAATCCAAACTATAAGTGACGAGGCATTGGCTACCTTAAGAGAGTCATAGTTACTCGCCCCAATTGCTCACCCACTCTGCCACTTTTTCTTACTGTGGCCAGTCTGCCAGAAGCGATATGTCACTTGTTGTGTATCTTAGATTCATCGTTACTCCCTCCATAGGTTACTCGTATTCTCTGATTCAATACTTCTCGTGACGAAAAGTCGCTATCTTAATAGTGCAATACTTCTTCCTCCCAGTTGCTCACACAGTCTACTACTTTTTGTGTAGTTTTTGTCTGACAGAAATTATAATTCACTAGTTGTGTATCATAAAAGAGTCAACGTTTGTCCTCCTAGGGGTTATTCGAGATTTCTTAATCCAAACCCCAAGTGACGAGGCATTGGCTACCTTAAGAGAGTCATAGTTACTCGTCCCAATTGCTCACCCACTCTGCCACTTTTTCGTACTGTGGCCAGTCTGCCAGAAGCGATATGTCACTCGTTGTGTATCTTAAGAGAATCATCGTTACTCCCTCCATAGGTTACTCGTATTCTCTGATTCAATACCTCTCGTGACGAAACATTGTCTTTCTTAATAGTGCCATACTTCTTCCTCCCAGTTGCTCACACAGTTTACTACTTTTTGTGTACTTGCCAGTCTGCCAGAAGCGATATGTCACTAGTTGTGTATCATAAAAGAGTCATCGTTTCACCTCCTAGGGATTATTCGAGATTTCTTAATCCAAACCCCTAGTAACGAGGCATTGGCTACCTTAAGAGAGTCATAGTTACTCGTCCAAATTGCTCACCCAGTCTGCCACTTTTTCTTACTGTGGCCAGTCTGCCAGAAGCGATATGTCACTAGTTGTGTATCATAAAAGAGTCATCGTTTCAAGTCCTAGGGATTATTCGAGATTTCTTAATCCAAACCCCTAGTAACGAGGCATTGGCTACCTTAAGAGAGTCATAGATACCCGTCCAAGTTGATCACCCAGTCTGCCACTTTTTCTTACTGTGGCCAGTCTGCCAGAAGCGATATGTCACTAGTTGTGTATCATAAAAGAGTCATCGTTTCTCCTCCAGGGGTCATTCGAGATTTCTTAATCCAAACCCCTAGTAACGAGGCATTGGCTACCTTAAGAGAGTCACAGTTACTCGTCCCAATTGCTCACCCATTCTGCCACTTTTTCTTACTGTGGCCAGTCTGCCAGAAGCGATATGTCACTTGTTGTGTATCTTAGATTCATCGTTACTCCCTCTTTGTGTACTTGCCAGTCTGCCAGAAGCGATATGTCACTAGTTGTGTATCATAAAAGAGTCATCGTTTCACCTCCTAGGGATTATTCGAGATTTCTTAATCCAAACCCCTAGTAACGAGGCATTGGCTACCTTAAGAGAGTCATAGTTCCTCGTCCCAATTGCTCACCCACTCTGCCACTTTTTCTTACTGTGGCCAGTCTGCCAGAAGCGATATGTCACTCGTTGTGTATCTTAAGAGAATCATCGTTACTCCCTTCATAGGTTACTCGTATTCTCTGATTCAATACCTCTCGTGACGAAACATTTGCTTTATTAATAGTGCCATACTTCTTCCTCCCAGTTGCTCACACAGTTTACTACTTTTTGTGTACTTGCCAGTCTGCCAGAAGCGATATGTCACTAGTTGTGTATCATAAAAGAGTCATCGTTTCAAGTCCTAGGGATTATTCGAGATTTCTTAATCCAAACCCCTAGTAACGAGGCATTGGCTACCTTAAGAGAGTCATAGATACTCGTCCTAATTGCTCACCCAGTCTGCCACTTTATCTTACTGTGGCCAGTCTGCCAGAAGCGGTATGTCACTAGTTGTGTATCATAAAAGGGTCATCGTTTCTCCTCCTAGGGGTTATTCGAGATTTCTTAATCCAAACCCCTTGTAACGAGGCATTGGCTACCTTAAGAGAGTCATAGTTACTCGTCCCAATTGCTCATCCACTCTGCCACTTTTTCTTACTGTGGCCAGTCTGCCAGAAGCGATATGTCACTCGTTGTGTATCTTAAGAGAATCATCGTTACTCCCTTCATAGGTTACTCGTATTCTCTGATTCAATACCTCTCGTGACGAAACATTTGCTTTATTAATAGTGCCATACTTCTTCCTCCCAGTTGCTCACACAGTTTACTACTTTTTGTGTACTTGCTAGTCTGCCAGAAGCGATATGTCACTAGTTGTGTATCATAAAAGAGTCATCGTTTCAAGTCCTAAGGATTATTCGAGATTTCTTAATCCAAACCCCTAGTAACGAGGCATTGGCTACCTTAAGAGAGTCATAGATACTCGTCCAAATTGATCACCCAGTCTGCCACTTTTTCTTACTGTGGCCAATCTGCCAGAAGCGATATGTCACTAGTTGTGTATCATAAAAGAGTCATCGTTTCTCCTCCAGGGGTCATTCGAGATTTCTTAATCCAAACCCCTAGTAACGAGGCATTGGCTACCTTAAGAGAGTCACAGTTACTCGTCCCAATTGCTCACCCATTCTGCCACTTTTTCTTACTGTGGCCAGTCTGCCAGAAGCGATATGTCACTTGTTGTGTATCTTAGATTCATCGTTTCTCCCTCCATAGGTTACTCGTATTCTCTGATTCAATACCTCTCGTGACGAAACATTGGCTTTCTTAATAGTGCCATACTTCTTCCTCCCAGTTGCTCACACAGTTTACTAGTTTTTGTGTACTTGCCAGTCTGCCAGAAGCGATATGTCACTAGTTGTGTATCATAAAAGAGTCATCGTTTCACCTCCTAGGGATTATTCGAGATTTCTTAATCCAAACCCCTAGTAACGAGGCATTGGCTACCTTAAGAGAGTCATAGTTACTCGTCCCAATTGCTCACCCACTCTGCCACTTTTTCTTACTGTGGCCAGTCTGCCAGAAGCGATATGACACTCGTTGTGTATCTTAAGAGAATCATCGTTACTCCCTTCATAGGTTACTCGTATTCTCTGATTCAATACCTCTCGTGACGAAACATTTGCTTTATTAATAGTGCCATACTTCTTCCTCCCAGTTGCTCACACAGTTTACTACTATTTGTGTACTTGCCAGTCTGCCAGAAGCGATATGTCACTAGTTGTGTATCATAAAAGAGTCATCGTTTCAAGTCCTAGGGATTATTCGAGATTTCTTAATCCAAACCCCTAGTAACGAGGCATTGGCTACCTTAAGAGAGTCATAGATACTCGTCCAAATTGCTCACCCAGTCTGCCACTTTATCTTACTGTGGCCAGTCTGCCAGAAGCGATATGTAACGAGTTGTGTATCATAAAAGGGTCATCGTTTCTCCTCCTAGGGGTTATTCGAGATTTCTTAATCCAAACCCCTAGTAACGAGGCATTGGCTACCTTAAGAGAGTCACAGTTACTCGTCCCAATTGCTCACCCATTCTGCCACTTTTTCTTACTGTGGCCAGTCTGCCAGAAGCGATATGTCACTTGTTGTGTATCTTAGATTCATCGTTACTCCCTCCATAGGTTACTCGTATTCTCTGATTCAATACCTCTCGTGACGAAACATTGGCTTTCTTAATAGTGCCATACTTCTTCCTCCCAGTTGCTCACACAGTTTACTAGTTTTTGTGTACTTGCCAGTCTGCCAGAAGCGATATGTAACTAGTTGTGTATCATAAAAGAGTCATCGTTTCACCTCCTAGGGATTATTCGAGATTTCTTAATCCAAACCCCTAGTAACGAGGCATTGGCTACCTTAAGAGAGTCATAGATACTCGTCCAAATTGCTCACCCAGTCTGCCACTTTATCTTACTGTGGCCAGTCTGCCAGAAGCGATATGTCACTAGTTGTGTATCATAAAAGGGTCATCGTTTCTCCTCCTAGGGGTTATTCGAGATTTCTTAATCCAAACCCCTAGTAACGAGGCATTGGCTACCTTAAGAGAGTCATAGTTACTAGTCCCAATTGCTCACCCACTCTGCCACTTTTTCTTACTGTGGCCAGTCTGCCAGAAGCGATATGTCACTCGTTGTGTATCTTAAGAGAATCATCGTTACTCCCTTCATAGGTTACTCGTATTCTCTGATTCAATACCTCTCGTGACGAAACATTTGCTTTATTAATAGTGCCATACTTCTTCCTCCCAGTTGCTCACACAGTTTACTACTTTTTGTGTACTTGCTAGTCTGCCAGAAGCGATATGTCACTAGTTGTGTATCATAAAAGAGTCATCGTTTCAAGTCCTAGGGATTATTCGAGATTTCTTAATCCAAACCCCTAGTAACGAGGCATTGGCTACTTTAAGAGAGTCATAGATACTCGTCCAAATTGCTCACCCAGTCTGCCACTTTTTCTTACTGTGGCCAGTCTGCCAGAAGCGAAATGTCACTCGTTGTGTATCTTAAGAGATTCATCGTTACTCCTTCCATAGGTTACTGGTATTCTCTGATTCAATACCTCTCGTGACGAAAAGTCGCTATCTTAATAGTGCAATACTTCTTCCTCCCAGTTGCTCACACAGTCTACTACTTTTTGTGTAGTTTTTGTCTGACAGAAACTATAATTCACTAGTTGTGTATCATAAAAGAGTCAACGTTTCTCATCCTAGGGGTAATTCGAGATTTCTTAATCCAAACTATAAGTGACGAGGCATTGGCTACCTTAAGAGAGTCATAGTTACTCGTCCCAATTGCTCACCCACTCTGCCACTTTTTCTTACTGTGGCCAGTCTGCCAGAAGCGATATGTCACTTGTTGTGTATCTTAGATTCATCGTTACTCCCTCCATAGGTTACTCGTATTCTCTGATTCAATACTTCTCGTGACGAAAAGTCGCTATCTTAATAGTGCAATACTTCTTCCTCCCAGTTGCTCACACAGTCTACTACTTTTTGTGTAGTTTTTGTCTGACAGAAATTATAATTCACTAGTTGTGTATCATAAAAGAGTCAACGTTTGTCCTCCTAGGGGTTATTCGAGATTTCTTAATCCAAACCCCAAGTGACGAGGCATTGGCTACCTTAAGAGAGTCATAGTTACTCGTCCCAATTGCTCACCCACTCTGCCACTTTTTCGTACTGTGGCCAGTCTGCCAGAAGCGAAATGTCACTCGTTGTGTATCTTAAGAGAATCATCGTTACTCCCTCCATAGGTTACTCGTATTCTCTGATTCAATACCTCTCGTGACGAAACATTGTCTTTCTTAATAGTGCCATACTTCTTCCTCCCAGTTGCTCACACAGTTTACTACTTTTTGTGTACTTGCCAGTCTGCCAGAAGCGATATGTCACTAGTTGTGTATCATAAAAGAGTCATCGTTTCACCTCCTAGGGATTATTCGAGATTTCTTAATTCAAACCCCTAGTAACGAGGCATTGGCTACCTTAAGAGAGTCATAGTTACTCGTCCAAATTGCTCACCCAGTCTGCCACTTTTTCTTACTGTGGCCAGTCTGCCAGAAGCGATATGTCACTAGTTGTGTATCATAAAAGAGTCATCGTTTCAAGTCCTAGGGATTATTCGAGATTTCTTAATCCAAACCCCTAGTAACGAGGCATTGGCTACCTTAAGAGAGTCATAGATACCCGTCCAAATTGATCACCCAGTCTGCCACTTTTTCTTACTGTGGCCAGTCTGCCAGAAGCGATATGTCACTAGTTGTGTATCATAAAAGAGTCATCGTTTCTCCTCCAGGGGTCATTCGAGATTTCTTAATCCAAACCCCTAGTAACGAGGCATTGGCTACCTTAAGAGAGTCACAGTTACTCGTCCCAATTGCTCACCCATTCTGCCACTTTTTCTTACTGTGGCCAGTCTGCCAGAAGCGATATGTCACTTGTTGTGTATCTTAGATTCATCGTTACTCCCTCTTTGTGTACTTGCCAGTCTGCCAGAAGCGATATGTCACTAGTTGTGTATCATAAAAGAGTCATCGTTTCAAGTCCTAGGGATTATTCGAGATTTCTTAATCCAAACCCCTAGTAACGAGGCATTGGCTACCTTAAGAGAGTCATAGATACTCGTCCTAATTGCTCACCCAGTCTGCCACTTTATCTTACTGTGGCCAGTCTGCCAGAAGCGGTATGTCACTAGTTGTGTATCATAAAAGGGTCATCGTTTCTCCTCCTAGGGGTTATTCGAGATTTCTTAATCCAAACCCCTTGTAACGAGGCATTGGCTACCTTAAGAGAGTCATAGTTACTCGTCCCAATTGCTCATCCACTCTGCCACTTTTTCTTACTGTGGCCAGTCTGCCAGAAGCGATATGTCACTCGTTGTGTATCTTAAGAGAATCATCGTTACTCCCTTCATAGGTTACTCGTATTCTCTGATTCAATACCTCTCGTGACGAAACATTTGCTTTATTAATAGTGCCATACTTCTTCCTCCCAGTTGCTCACACAGTTTACTACTTTTTGTGTACTTGCTAGTCTGCCAGAAGCGATATGTCACTAGTTGTGTATCATAAAAGAGTCATCGTTTCAAGTCCTAAGGATTATTCGAGATTTCTTAATCCAAACCCCTAGTAACGAGGCATTGGCTACCTTAAGAGAGTCATAGATACTCGTCCAAATTGATCACCCAGTCTGCCACTTTTTCTTACTGTGGCCAATCTGCCAGAAGCGATATGTCACTAGTTGTGTATCATAAAAGAGTCATCGTTTCTCCTCCAGGGGTCATTCGAGATTTCTTAATCCAAACCCCTAGTAACGAGGCATTGGCTACCTTAAGAGAGTCACAGTTACTCGTCCCAATTGCTCACCCATTCTGCCACTTTTTCTTACTGTGGCCAGTCTGCCAGAAGCGATATGTCACTTGTTGTGTATCTTAGATTCATCGTTTCTCCCTCCATAGGTTACTCGTATTCTCTGATTCAATACCTCTCGTGACGAAACATTGGCTTTCTTAATAGTGCCATACTTCTTCCTCCCAGTTGCTCACACAGTTTACTAGTTTTTGTGTACTTGCCAGTCTGCCAGAAGCGATATGTCACTAGTTGTGTATCATAAAAGAGTCATCGTTTCACCTCCTAGGGATTATTCGAGATTTCTTAATCCAAACCCCTAGTAACGAGGCATTGGCTACCTTAAGAGAGTCATAGTTACTCGTCCCAATTGCTCACCCACTCTGCCACTTTTTCTTACTGTGGCCAGTCTGCCAGAAGCGATATGACACTCGTTGTGTATCTTAAGAGAATCATCGTTACTCCCTTCATAGGTTACTCGTATTCTCTGATTCAATACCTCTCGTGACGAAACATTTGCTTTATTAATAGTGCCATACTTCTTCCTCCCAGTTGCTCACACAGTTTACTACTATTTGTGTACTTGCCAGTCTGCCAGAAGCGATATGTCACTAGTTGTGTATCATAAAAGAGTCATCGTTTCAAGTCCTAGGGATTATTCGAGATTTCTTAATCCAAACCCCTAGTAACGAGGCATTGGCTACCTTAAGAGAGTCATAGATACTCGTCCAAATTGCTCACCCAGTCTGCCACTTTATCTTACTGTGGCCAGTCTGCCAGAAGCGATATGTCACGAGTTGTGTATCATAAAAGGGTCATCGTTTCTCCTCCTAGGGGTTATTCGAGATTTCTTAATCCAAACCCCTAGTAACGAGGCATTGGCTACCTTAAGAGAGTCATAGTTACTCGCCCAAATTGCTCACCCAGTCTGCCACGTTTTCTTACTGTGGCCAGTCTGCCAGAAGCGATATGTCACTAGTTGTGTATCATAAAAGAGTCATCGTTTCTCCACCTAGGGGTTATTCGAGATTTCTTAATCCAAACCCCTAGTAACGAGGCATTGGCTACCTTAAGAGAGTCACAGTTACTCGTCCCAATTGCTCACCCATTCTGCCACTTTTTCTTACTGTGGCCAGTCTGCCAGAAGCGATATGTCACTTGTTGTGTATCTTAGATTCATCGTTACTCCCTCCATAGGTTACTCGTATTCTCTGATTCAATACCTCTCGTGACGAAACATTGGCTTTCTTAATAGTGCCATACTTCTTCCTCCCAGTTGCTCACACAGTTTACTAGTTTTTGTGTACTTGCCAGTCTGCCAGAAGCGATATGTAACTAGTTGTGTATCATAAAAGAGTCATCGTTTCACCTCCTAGGGATTATTCGAGATTTCTTAATCCAAACCCCTAGTAACGAGGCATTGGCTACCTTAAGAGAGTCATAGATACTCGTCCAAATTGCTCACCCAGTCTGCCACTTTATCTTACTGTGGCCAGTCTGCCAGAAGCGATATGTCACTAGTTGTGTATCATAAAAGGGTCATCGTTTCTCCTCCTAGGGGTTATTCGAGATTTCTTAATCCAAACCCCTAGTAACGAGGCATTGGCTACCTTAAGAGAGTCATAGTTACTAGTCCCAATTGCTCACCCACTCTGCCACTTTTTCTTACTGTGGCCAGTCTGCCAGAAGCGATATGTCACTCGTTGTGTATCTTAAGAGAATCATCGTTACTCCCTTCATAGGTTACTCGTATTCTCTGATTCAATACCTCTCGTGACGAAACATTTGCTTTATTAATAGTGCCATACTTCTTCCTCCCAGTTGCTCACACAGTTTACTACTTTTTGTGTACTTGCTAGTCTGCCAGAAGCGATATGTCACTAGTTGTGTATCATAAAAGAGTCATCGTTTCAAGTCCTAGGGATTATTCGAGATTTCTTAATCCAAACCCCCTAGTAACGAGGCATTGGCTACTTTAAGAGAGTCATAGATACTCGTCCAAATTGCTCACCCAGTCTGCCACTTTTTCTTACTGTGGCCAGTCTGCCAGAAGCGAAATGTCACTCGTTGTGTATCTTAAGAGATTCATCGTTACTCCTTCCATAGGTTACTGGTATTCTCTGATTCAATACCTCTCGTGACGAAAAGTCGCTATCTTAATAGTGCAATACTTCTTCCTCCCAGTTGCTCACACAGTCTACTACTTTTTGTGTAGTTTTTGTCTGACAGAAACTATAATTCACTAGTTGTGTATCATAAAAGAGTCAACGTTTCTCATCCTAGGGGTAATTCGAGATTTCTTAATCCAAACTATAAGTGACGAGGCATTGGCTACCTTAAGAGAGTCATAGTTACTCGTCCCAATTGCTCACCCACTCTGCCACTTTTTCTTACTGTGGCCAGTCTGCCAGAAGCGATATGTCACTTGTTGTGTATCTTAGATTCATCGTTACTCCCTCCATAGGTTACTCGTATTCTCTGATTCAATACTTCTCGTGACGAAAAGTCGCTATCTTAATAGTGCAATACTTCTTCCTCCCAGTTGCTCACACAGTCTACTACTTTTTGTGTAGTTTTTGTCTGACAGAAATTATAATTCACTAGTTGTGTATCATAAAAGAGTCAACGTTTGTCCTCCTAGGGGTTATTCGAGATTTCTTAATCCAAACCCCAAGTGACGAGGCATTGGCTACCTTAAGAGAGTCATAGTTACTCGTCCCAATTGCTCACCCACTCTGCCACTTTTTCGTACTGTGGCCAGTCTGCCAGAAGCGATATGTCACTCGTTGTGTATCTTAAGAGAATCATCGTTACTCCCTCCATAGGTTACTCGTATTCTCTGATTCAATACCTCTCGTGACGAAACATTGTCTTTCTTAATAGTGCCATACTTCTTCCTCCCAGTTGCTCACACAGTTTACTACTTTTTGTGTACTTGCCAGTCTGCCAGAAGCGATATGTCACTAGTTGTGTATCATAAAAGAGTCATCGTTTCACCTCCTAGGGATTATTCGAGATTTCTTAATTCAAACCCCTAGTAACGAGGCATTGGCTACCTTAAGAGAGTCATAGTTACTCGTCCAAATTGCTCACCCAGTCTGCCACTTTTTCTTACTGTGGCCAGTCTGCCAGAAGCGATATGTCACTAGTTGTGTATCATAAAAGAGTCATCGTTTCAAGTCCTAGGGATTATTCGAGATTTCTTAATCCAAACCCCTAGTAACGAGGCATTGGCTACCTTAAGAGAGTCATAGATACCCGTCCAAATTGATCACCCAGTCTGCCACTTTTTCTTACTGTGGCCAGTCTGCCAGAAGCGATATGTCACTAGTTGTGTATCATAAAAGAGTCATCGTTTCTCCTCCAGGGGTCATTCGAGATTTCTTAATCCAAACCCCTAGTAACGAGGCATTGGCTACCTTAAGAGAGTCACAGTTACTCGTCCCAATTGCTCACCCATTCTGCCACTTTTTCTTACTGTGGCCAGTCTGCCAGAAGCGATATGTCACTTGTTGTGTATCTTAGATTCATCGTTACTCCCTCTTTGTGTACTTGCCAGTCTGCCAGAAGCGATATGTCACTAGTTGTGTATCATAAAAGAGTCATCGTTTCACCTCCTAGGGATTATTCGAGATTTCTTAATCCAAACCCCTAGTAACGAGGCATTGGCTACCTTAAGAGAGTCATAGTTACTCGTCCCAATTGCTCACCCACTCTGCCACTTTTTCTTACTGTGGCCAGTCTGCCAGAAGCGATATGTCACTCGTTGTGTATCTTAAGAGAATCATCGTTACTCCCTTCATAGGTTACTCGTATTCTCTGATTCAATACCTCTCGTGACGAAACATTTGCTTTATTAATAGTGCCATACTTCTTCCTCCCAGTTGCTCACACAGTTTACTACTTTTTGTGTACTTGCCAGTCTGCCAGAAGCGATATGTCACTAGTTGTGTATCATAAAAGAGTCATCGTTTCAAGTCCTAGGGATTATTCGAGATTTCTTAATCCAAACCCCTAGTAACGAGGCATTGGCTACCTTAAGAGAGTCATAGATACTCGTCCTAATTGCTCACGCAGTCTGCCACTTTATCTTACTGTGGCCAGTCTGCCAGAAGCGGTATGTCACTAGTTGTGTATCATAAAAGGGTCATCGTTTCTCCTCCTAGGGGTTATTCGAGATTTCTTAATCCAAACCCCTTGTAACGAGGCATTGGCTACCTTAAGAGAGTCATAGTTACTCGTCCCAATTGCTCACCCACTCTGCCACTTTTTCTTACTGTGGCCAGTCTGCCAGAAGCGATATGTCACTCGTTGTGTATCGTAAGAGAATCATCGTTACTCCCTTCATAGGTTACTCGTATTCTCTGATTCAATACCTCTCGTGACGAAACATTTGCTTTATTAATAGTGCCATACTTCTTCCTCCCAGTTGCTCACACAGTTTACTACTTTTTGTGTACTTGCTAGTCTGCCAGAAGCGATATGTCACTAGTTGTGTATCATAAAAGTGTCATCGTTTCAAGTCCTAGGGATTATTCGAGATTTCTTAATCCAAACCCCTAGTAACGAGGCATTGGCTACCTTAAGAGAGTCATAGATACTCGTCCAAATTGCTCACCCAGTCTGCCACTTTTTCTTACTGTGGCCAGTCTGCCAGAAGCGAAATGTCACTCGTTGTGTATCTTAAGAGATTCATCGTTACTCCTTCCATAGGTTACTGGTATTCTCTGATTCAATACCTCTCGTGACGAAAAGTCGCTATCTTAATAGTGCAATACTTCTTCCTCCCAGTTGCTCACACAGTCTACTGCTTTTTGTGTAGTTTTTGTCTGACAGAAACTATAATTCACTAGTTGTGTATCATAAAAGAGTCAACGTTTCTCATCCTAGGGGTAATTCGAGATTTCTTAATCCAAACTATAAGTGACGAGGCATTGGCTACCTTAAGATAGTCATAGTTACTCGTCCCAATTGCTCACCCACTCTGCCACATTTTCTTACTGTGGCCAGTCTGCCAGAAGCGATATGTCACTTGTTGTGTATCTTAGATTCATCGTTACTCCCTCCATAGGTTACTCGTATTCTCTGATTCAATACTTCTCGTGACGAAAAGTCGCTATCTTAATAGTGCAATACTTCTTCCTCCCAGTTGCTCACACAGTCTACTACTTTTTGTGTAGTTTTTGTCTGACAGAAATTATAATTCACTAGTTGTGTATCATAAAAGAGTCAACGTTTGTCCTCCTAGGGGTTATTCGAGATTTCTTAATCCAAACCCCAAGTGACGAGGCATTGGCTACCTTAAGAGAGTCATAGTTACTCGTCCCAATTGCTCACCCACTCTGCCACTTTTTCGTACTGTGGCCAGTCTGCCAGAAGCGAAATGTCACTCGTTGTGTATCTTAAGAGAATCATCGTTACTCCCTCCATAGGTTACTCGTATTCTCTGATTCAATACCTCTCGTGACGAAATATTGTCTTTCTTAATAGTGCCATACTTCTTCCTCCCAGTTGCTCACACAGTTTACTACTTTTTGTGTACTTGCCAGTCTGCCAGAAGCGATATGTCACTAGTTGTGTATCATAAAAGAGTCATCGTTTCACCTCCTAGGGATTATTCGAGATTTCTTAATCCAAACCCCTAGTAACGAGGCATTGGCTACCTTAAGAGAGTCATAGTTACTCGTCCAAATTGCTCACCCAGTCTGCCACTTTTTCTTACTGTGGCCAGTCTGCCAGAAGCGATATGTCACTAGTTGTGTATCATAAAAGAGTCATCGTTTCAAGTCCTAGGGATTATTCGAGATTTCTTAATCCAAACCCCTAGTAACGAGGCATTGGCTACCTTAAGAGAGTCATAGATACCCGTCCAAATTGATCACCCAGTCTGCCACTTTTTCTTACTGTGGCCAGTCTGCCAGAAGCGATATGTCACTAGTTGTGTATCATAAAAGAGTCATCGTTTCTCCTCCAGGGGTCATTCGAGATTTCTTAATCCAAACCCCTAGTAACGAGGCATTGGCTACCTTAAGAGAGTCACAGTTACTCGTCCCAATTGCTCACCCATTCTGCCACTTTTTCTTACTGTGGCCAGTCTGCCAGAAGCGATATGTCACTTGTTGTGTATCTTAGATTCATCGTTACTCCCTCTTTGTGTACTTGCCAGTCTGCCAGAAGCGATATGTCACTAGTTGTGTATCATAAAAGAGTCATCGTTTCACCTCCTAGGGATTATTCGAGATTTCTTAATCCAAACCCCTAGTAACGAGGCATTGGCTACCTTAAGAGAGTCATAGTTACTCGTCCCAATTGCTCACCCACTCTGCCACTTTTTCTTACTGTGGCCAGTCTGCCAGAAGCGATATGTCACTCGTTGTGTATCTTAAGAGAATCATCGTTACTCCCTTCATAGGTTACTCGTATTCTCTGATTCAATACCTCTCGTGACGAAACATTTGCTTTATTAATAGTGCCATACTTCTTCCTCCCAGTTGCTCACACAGTTTACTACTTTTTGTGTACTTGCCAGTCTGCCAGAAGCGATATGTCACTAGTTGTGTATCATAAAAGAGTCATCGTTTCAAGTCCTAGGGATTATTCGAGATTTCTTAATCCAAACCCCTAGTAACGAGGCATTGGCTACCTTAAGAGAGTCATAGATACTCGTCCTAATTGCTCACGCAGTCTGCCACTTTATCTTACTGTGGCCAGTCTGCCAGAAGCGGTATGTCACTAGTTGTGTATCATAAAAGGGTCATCGTTTCTCCTCCTAGGGGTTATTCGAGATTTCTTAATCCAAACCCCTTGTAACGAGGCATTGGCTACCTTAAGAGAGTCATAGTTACTCGTCCCAATTGCTCACCCACTCTGCCACTTTTTCTTACTGTGGCCGGTCTGCCAGAAGCGATATGTCACTCGTTGTGTATCTTAAGAGAATCATCGTTACTCCCTTCATAGGTTACTCGTATTCTCTGATTCAATACCTCTCGTGACGAAACATTTGCTTTATTAATAGTGCCATACTTCTTCCTCCCAGTTGCTCACACAGTTTACTACTTTTTGTGTACTTGCTAGTCTGCCAGAAGCGATATGTCACTAGTTGTGTATCATAAAAGAGTCATCGTTTCAAGTCCTAGGGATTATTCGAGATTTCTTAATCCAAACCCCTAGTAACGAGGCATTGGCTACCTTAAGAGAGTCATAGATACTCGTCCAAATTGCTCACCCAGTCTGCCACTTTTTCTTACTGTGGCCAGTCTGCCAGAAGCGAAATGTCACTCGTTGTGTATCTTAAGAGATTCATCGTTACTCCTTCCATAGGTTACTGGTATTCTCTGATTCAATACCTCTCGTGACGAAAAGTCGCTATCTTAATAGTGCAATACTTCTTCCTCCCAGTTGCTCACACAGTCTACTGCTTTTTGTGTAGTTTTTGTCTGACAGAAACTATAATTCACTAGTTGTGTATCATAAAAGAGTCAACGTTTCTCATCCTAGGGGTAATTCGAGATTTCTTAATCCAAACTATAAGTGACGAGGCATTGGCTACCTTAAGATAGTCATAGTTACTCGTCCCAATTGCTCACCCACTCTGCCACATTTTCTTACTGTGGCCAGTCTGCCAGAAGCGATATGTCACTTGTTGTGTATCTTAGATTCATCGTTACTCCCTCCATAGGTTACTCGTATTCTCTGATTCAATACTTCTCGTGACGAAAAGTCGCTATCTTAATAGTGCAATACTTCTTCCTCCCAGTTGCTCACACAGTCTACTACTTTTTGTGTAGTTTTTGTCTGACAGAAATTATAATTCACTAGTTGTGTATCATAAAAGAGTCAACGTTTGTCCTCCTAGGGGTTATTCGAGATTTCTTAATCCAAACCCCAAGTGACGAGGCATTGGCTACCTTAAGAGAGTCATAGTTACTCGTCCCAATTGCTCACCCACTCTGCCACTTTTTCGTACTGTGGCCAGTCTGCCAGAAGCGAAATGTCACTCGTTGTGTATCTTAAGAGAATCATCGTTACTCCCTCCATAGGTTACTCGTATTCTCTGATTCAATACCTCTCGTGACGAAATATTGTCTTTCTTAATAGTGCCATACTTCTTCCTCCCAGTTGCTCACACAGTTTACTACTTTTTGTGTACTTGCCAGTCTGCCAGAAGCGATATGTCACTAGTTGTGTATCATAAAAGAGTCATCGTTTCACCTCCTAGGGATTATTCGAGATTTCTTAATCCAAACCCCTAGTAACGAGGCATTGGCTACCTTAAGAGAGTCATAGTTACTCGTCCAAATTGCTCACCCAGTCTGCCACTTTTTCTTACTGTGGCCAGTCTGCCAGAAGCGATATGTCACTAGTTGTGTATCATAAAAGAGTCATCGTTTCAAGTCCTAGGGAATTTTCGAGATTTCTTAATCCAAACCCCTAGTAACGAGGCATTGGCTACCTTAAGAGAGTCATAGATACCCGTCCAAATTGATCACCCAGTCTGCCACTTTTTCTTACTGTGGCCAGTCTGCCAGAAGCGATATGTCACTAGTTGTGTATCATAAAAGAGTCATCGTTTCTCCTCCAGGGGTCATTCGAGATTTCTTAATCCAAACCCCTAGTAACGAGGCATTGGCTACCTTAAGAGAGTCACAGTTACTCGTCCCAATTGCTCACCCATTCTGCCACTTTTTCTTACTGTGGCCAGTCTGCCAGAAGCGATATGTCACTTGTTGTGTATCTTAGATTCATCGTTACTCCCTCCATAGGTTACTCGTATTCTCTGATTCAATACCTCTCGTGACGAAACATTGGCTTTCTTAATAGTGCCATACTTCTTCCTCCCAGTTGCTCACACAGTTTACTAGTTTTTGTGTACTTGCCAGTCTGCCAGAAGCGATATGTCACTAGTTGTGTATCATAAAAGAGTCATCGTTTCACCTCCTAGGGATTATTCGAGATTTCTTAATCCAAACCCCTAGTAACGAGGCATTGGCTACCTTAAGAGAGTCATAGTTACTCGTCCCAATTGCTCACCCACTCTGCCACTTTTTCTTACTGTGGCCAGTCTGCCAGAAGCGATATGTCACTCGTTGTGTATCTTAAGAGAATCATCGTTACTCCCTTCATAGGTTACTCGTATTCTCTGATTCAATACCTCTCGTGACGAAACATTTGCTTTATTAATAGTGCCATACTTCTTCCTCCCAGTTGCTCACACAGTTTACTACTTTTTGTGTACTTGCCAGTCTGCCAGAGGCGATATGTCACTAGTTGTGTATCATAAAAGAGTCATCGTTTCAAGTCCTAGGGATTATTCGAGATTTCTTAATCCAAACCCCTAGTAACGAGGCATTGGCTACCTTAAGAGAGTCATAGATACTCGTCCAAATTGCTCACCCAGTCTGCCACTTTATCTTACTGTGGCCAGTCTGCCAGAAGCGATATGTCACTAGTTGTGTATCATAAAAGGGTCATCGTTTCTCCTCCTAGGGGTTATTCGAGATTTCTTAATCCAAACCCCTAGTAACGAGGCATTGGCTACCTTAAGAGAGTCATAGTTACTCGTCCAAATTGCTCACCCAGTCTGCCACGTTTTCTTACTGTGGCCAGTCTGCCAGAAGCGATATGTCACTAGTTGTGTATCATAAAAGAGTCATCGTTTCTCCACCTAGGGGTTATTCGAGATTTCTTAATCCAAACCCCTAGTAACGAGGCATTGGCTACCTTAAGAGAGTCATAGTTACTCGTCCCAATTGCTCACCCACTCTGCCACTTTTTCTTACTGTGGCCAGTCTGCCAGAAGCGATATGTCACTTGTTGTGTATCATAAAAGAGTCATCGTTTCTCCTCCTAGGGGTTATTCGAGATTTCTTAATCCAAACCCGTAGTAACGAGGCATTGGCTACCTTAAGAGAGTCACAGTTACTCGTCCCAATTGCTCACCCACTCTGCCACTTTTTCTTACTGTGGCCAGTCTGCCAGAAGCGATATGTCACTCATCTTAAGAGATTCATCGTTACTCCTTCCATAGGTTACTGGTATTCTCTGATTCAATACATTCGTGACGAAAAAGTCGCTATCTTAACAGTGCAATACTTCTTCCTCCCAGTTGCTCACACAGTCTACTACTTTTTGTGTAGTTTTTGTCTTCCAGAAACTATAATTCACTAGTTGTGTATCATAAAAGAGTCAACGTTTCTCCTCCTAGGGGTTATTCGAGATTTCTTAATCCTAACCCGTAGTAACGAGGCATTGGCTACCTTAAGAGAGTCATAGTTACTCGTCCCAATTGCTCACCCACTCTGCCACTTTTTCTTACTGTGGCCAGTCTGCCTGAAGCGATATGTCACTCGTTGTGTATCTTAAGAGATTCATCGTTACTCCCTCCATAGGTTACTCGTATTCTCTGTTTCAATACCTCTCGTGACGAAAAGTCGCTATCTTAATAGTGCAATACTTCTTCCTCCCAGTTGCTCACACAGTCTACTACTTTTTGTGTAGTTTTTGTCTGACAGAAACTATAATTCACTAGTTGTGTATCATAAAAGAGTCAACGTTTCTCCTCCTAGGGGTTATTCGAGATTTCTTAATCCAAACCATAAGTGACGGGGCATTGGCTACCTTAAGAGAGTCATAGTTACTCGTCCCAATTGCTCACCCACTCTGCCACTTTTTCTTACTGTGGCCAGTCTGCCAGAATCGATATGTCACTTGTTGTGTATCTTAGATTCATCGTTACTCCCAAAATAGGTTACTCGTATTCTCTGATTCAATACCTCTCGTGACGAAAAGTCGCTATCTTAATAGTGCAATACTTCTTCCTCCCAGTTGCTCACACAGTCTACTACTTTTTGTGTAGTTTTTGTCTGACAGAAACTATAATTCACTATTTGTGTATCATAAAAGAGTCAACGTTTGTCCTCCTAGGGGTTATTCGAGATTTCTTACTCCAAACCCCAAGTGACGAGGCATTGGCTACCTTAAGAGAGTCATAGTTACTCGTCCCAATTGCTCACCCACTCTGCCACTTTTTCTTACTGTGGCCAGTCTGCCAGAAGCGATATGTCACTCGTTGTGTATCTTAAGAGAATCATCGTTACTCCCTCCATAGGTTACTCGTATTCTCTGATTCAATACCTCTCGTGACGAAACATTGGCTTTATTAATAGTGCCATACTTCTTCCTCCCAGTTGCTCACACAGTTTACTACTTTTTGTGTACTTGCCAGTCTGCCAGAAGCGATATGTCACTAGTTGTGTATCATAAAAGAGTCATCGTTTCAAGTCCTAGGGATTATTCGAGATTTCTTAATCCAAACCCCTAGTAACGAGGCATTGGCTACCTTAAGAGAGTCATAGATACTCGTCAAAATTGCTCACCCAGTCTGCCACTTTTTCTTACTGTGGCCAGTCTGCCAGAAGCGATATGTCACTAGTTGTGTATCATAAAAGAGTCATCGTTTCTCCTCCTAGGGGTTATTCGAGATTTCTTAATCCAAACCCCTAGTAACGAGGCATTGGCTACCTTAAGAGAGTCACAGTTACTCATCCCAATTGCTCACCCACTCTGCCACTTTTTCTTACTGTGGCCAGTCTGCCAGAAGCGATATGTCACTTGTTGTGTATCTTAGATTCATCGTTACTCCCTCCATAGGTTACTCGTATTCTCTCATTCAATACCTCTCGTGACGAAACATTGGCTTTCTTAATAGTGCAATACTTCTTCCTCCCAGTTGCTCACACAGTCTACTACTTTTTGTGTAGTTTTTGTCTGCCAGAAACTATAATTCACTAGTTGTGTATCATAAAAGAGTCAACGTTTCTCCTCCTAGGTGTTATTCGAGATTTCTTAATCCTAACCCCTAGTAACGAGGCATTGGCTACCTTAAGAGAGTCATAGTTACTCGTTCCAATTGCTCACCCTGTCTGCCACTTTTTCTTACTGTGGCCAGTCTGCCAGAAGCGAAATGTCACTCGATGTGTATCTTAAGAGATTCATCGTTACTCCTTCCATAGGTTACTGGTATTCTCTGATTCAATACCTCTCGTGACGAAAAGTCGCTATCTTAATAGTGCAATACTTCTTCCTCCCAGTTGCTCACACAGTCTACTACTTTTTGTGTAGTTTTTGTCTGCCAGAAACTATAATTCACTAGTTGTGTATCATAAAAGAGTCAACGTTTCTCCTCCTAGGGGTTATTCGAGATTTCTTAATCCAAACCATAAGTGACGAGGCATTGGCTACCTTAAGAGAGTCATAGTTACTCGTCCCAATTGCTCACCCACTCTGACACTTTTTCTTACTGTGGCCAGTCTGCCAGAAGCGATATGTCACTAGTTGTGTATCATAAAAGAGTCATCGTTTCTCCTCCTAGGGGTTATTCGAGATTTCTTAATCCAAACCCCTAGTAACGAGGCATTGGCTACCTGAGGAGAGTCATAGTTACTCGTCCAAATTGCTCACCCAGTCTGCACTTTTTCTTACTGTGGCCAGTCTGCCAGAAGCGAAATGTCACTCGATGTGTATCTTAAGAGATTCATCGTTACTCCTTCCATAGGTTACTGGTATTCTCTGATTCAATACCTCTCGTGACGAAACATTGGCTTTATTAATAGTGCCATACTTCTTCCTCACAGTTGCTCACACAGTTTACTACTTTTTCTGTACTTGCCAGTCTGCCAGAAGCGATATGTCACTAGTTGTGTATCATAAAAGAGTCATCGTTTCACCTCCTAGGTATTATTCGAGATTTCTTAATCCAAACCCCTAGTAACGAGGCATTGGCTACCTTAAGAGAGTCATAGTTACTCGTCCCAATTGCTCACCCACTCTGCCACTTTTTCTTACTGTGGCCAGTCTGCCAGAAGCGATATGTCACTCGTTGTGTATCTTAAGAGAATCATCGTTACTCCCTCCATAGGTAACTCGTATTCTCTGATTCAATACCTCTCGTGACGAAACATTGGCTTTATTAATAGTGCCATACTTCTTCCTCCCAGTTGCTCACACAGTTTACTACTTTTTGTGTACTTGCCAGTCTGCCAGAAGCGATATGTCACTAGTTGTGTATCATAAAAGAGTCATCGTTTCTCCTCCTAGGGGTTATTCGAGATTTCTTAATCCAAACCCCTAGTAACGAGGCATTGGCTACCTTAAGAGAGTCACAGTTACTCATCCCAATTGCTCACCCACTCTGCCACTTTTTCTTACTGTGGCCAGTCTGCCAGAAGCGATATGTCACTTGTTGTGTATTCATCGTTACTCCCTCCATAGGTTACTCGTATTCTCTGATTCAATACTTCTCGTGATGAAACATTGGCTTTCTTAATAGTGCAATACTTCTTCCTCCCAGTTGCTCACACAGTCTACTACTTTTTGTGTAGTTTTTGTCTGCCAGAAACTATAATTCACTAGTTTTGTATCATAAAAGAGTCAACGTTTCTCCTCCTAGGTGTTATTCGAGATTTCTTAATCCTAACCCCTAGTAACGAGGCATTGGCTACCTTAAGAGAGTCATAGTTACTCGTCCCAATTGCTCACCCACTGTGCCACTTTTTATTACTGTGGCCAGTCTGCCAGAAGCGATATGTCACTCGTTGTGTATCTTAAGAGATTCATCGTTACTCCCTCCATAGGTTACTCGTATTCTCTGATTCAATACCTCTCGTGACGAAACATTGGCTTTCTAAATAGTGCCATACTTCTTCCTCCCAGTTGCTCACACAGTTTACTACTTTTTGTGTACTTGCCAGTCTGCCAGAAGCGATATGTCACTAGTTGTGTATCATAAAAGAGTCATCGTTTCTCCTCCTAGGGGTTATTCGAGATTTCTTAATCCAAACCCCTAGTAACGAGGCATTGGCTACCTTAAGAGAGTCATAGTTACTCGTTCCAATTGCTCACCCTGTCTGCCACTTTTTCTTACTGTGGCCAGTCTGCCAGAAGCGAAATGTCACTCGATGTGTATCTTAAGAGATTCATCGTTACTCCTTCCATAGGTTACTGGTATTCTCTGATTCAATACCTCTCGTGACGAAAAGTCGCTATCTTAATAGTGCAATACTTCTTCCTCCCAGTTGCTCACACAGTCTACTACTTTTTGTGTAGTTTTTGTCTGCCAGAAACTATAATTCACTAGTTGTGTATCATAAAAGAGTCAACGTTTCTCCTCCTAGGGGTTATTCGAGATTTCTTAATC
The DNA here is from genome assembly GCF_023897955.1 of Schistocerca gregaria. Classification (NCBI taxonomy): domain Eukaryota; kingdom Metazoa; phylum Arthropoda; class Insecta; order Orthoptera; family Acrididae; genus Schistocerca; species Schistocerca gregaria. The sequence goes on from NC_064926.1 coordinate 29,813,928, forward strand.
CAAACCATAAGTGACGAGGCATTGGCTACCTTAAGAGAGTCATAGTTACTCGTCCCAATTGCTCACCCACTCTGCCACTTTTTCTTACTGTGGCCAGTCTGCCAGAAGCGATATGTCACTAGTTGTGTATCATAAAAGAGTCATCGTTTCTCCTCCTAGGGGTTATTCGAGATTTCTTAATCCAAACCCCTAGTAACGAGGCATTGGCTACCTGAGGAGAGTCATAGTTACTCGTCCAAATTGCTCACCCAGTCTGCACTTTTTCTTACTGTGGCCAGTCTGCCAGAAGCGAAATGTCACTCGATGTGTATCTTAAGAGATTCATCGTTACTCCTTCCATAGGTTACTGGTATTCTCTGATTCAATACCTCTCGTGACGAAACATTGGCTTTATTAATAGTGCCATACTTCTTCCTCCCAGTTGCTCACACAGTTTACTACTTTTTGTGTACTTGCCAGTCTGCCAGAAGCGATATGTCACTAGTTGTGTATCATAAAAGAGTCATCGTTTCACCTCCTAGGTATTATTCGAGATTTCTTAATCCAAACCCCTAGTAACGAGGCATTGGCTACCTTAAGAGAGTCATAGTTACTCGTCCCAATTGCTCACCCACTCTGCCACTTTTTCTTACTGTGGCCAGTCTGCCAGAAGCGATATGTCACTCGTTGTGTATCTTAAGAGAATCATCGTTACTCCCTCCATAGGTTACTCGTATTCTCTGATTCAATACCTCTCGTGACGAAACATTGGCTTTATTAATAGTGCCATACTTCTTCCTCCCAGTTGCTCACACAGTTTACTACTTTTTGTGTACTTGCCAGTCTGCCAGAAGCGATATGTCACTAGTTGTGTATCATAAAAGAGTCATCGTTTCTCCTCCTAGGGGTTATTCGAGATTTCTTAATCCAAACCCCTAGTAACGAGGCATTGGCTACCTTAAGAGAGTCACAGTTACTCATCCCAATTGCTCACCCACTCTGCCACTTTTTCTTACTGTGGCCAGTCTGCCAGAAGCGATATGTCACTTGTTGTGTATTCATCGTTACTCCCTCCATAGGTTACTCGTATTCTCTGATTCAATACTTCTCGTGATGAAACATTGGCTTTCTTAATAGTGCAATACTTCTTCCTCCCAGTTGCTCACACAGTCTACTACTTTTTGTGTAGTTTTTGTCTGCCAGAAACTATAATTCACTAGTTTTGTATCATAAAAGAGTCAACGTTTCTCCTCCTAGGTGTTATTCGAGATTTCTTAATCCTAACCCCTAGTAACGAGGCATTGGCTACCTTAAGAGAGTCATAGTTACTCGTCCCAATTGCTCATTCACTGTGCCACTTTTTATTACTGTGGCCAGTCTGCCAGAAGCGATATGTCACTCGTTGTGTATCTTAAGAGATTCATCGTTACTCCCTCCATAGGTTACTCGTATTCTCTGATTCAATACCTCTCGTGACGAAACATTGGCTTTATTAATAGTGCCATACTTCTTCCTCCCAGTTGCTCACACAGTTTACTACCTTTTGTGTACTTGCCAGTCTGCCAGAAGCGATATGTCACTAGTTGTGTATCATAAAAGAGTCATCGTTTCTCCTCCTAGGGGTTATTCGAGATTTCTTAATCCAAACCCCTAGTAACGAGGCATTGGCTACCTTAAGAGAGTCATAGTTACTCGTCCCAATTGCTCACCCAGTCTGCACTTTTTCTTACTGTGGCCAGTCTGCCAGAAGCGAAATGTCACTCGATGTGTATCTTAAGAGATTCATCGTTACTCCTTCCATAGGTTACTGGTATTCTCTGATTCAATACCTCTCGTGACGAAACATTGGCTTTATTAATAGTGCCATACTTCTTCCTCCCAGTTGCTCACACAGTTTACTACTTTTTGTGTACTTGCCAGTCTGCCAGAAGCGATATGTCACTAGTTGTGTATCATAAAAGAGTCATCGTTTCACCTCCTAGGTATTATTCGAGATTTCTTAATCCAAACCCCTAGTAACGAGGCATTGGCTACCTTAAGAGAGTCATAGTTACTCGTCCCAATTGCTCACCCACTCTGCCACTTTTTCTTACTGTGGCCAGTCTGCCAGAAGCGATATGTCACTCGTTGTGTATCTTAAGAGAATCATCGTTACTCCCTCCATAGGTTACTCGTATTCTCTGATTCAATACCTCTCGTGACGAAACATTGGCTTTATTAATAGTGCCATACTTCTTCCTCCCAGTTGCTCACACAGTTTACTACTTTTTGTGTACTTGCCAGTCTGCCAGAAGCGATATGTCACTAGTTGTGTATCATAAAAGAGTCATCGTTTCTCCTCCTAGGGGTTATTCGAGATTTCTTAATCCAAACCCCTAGTAACGAGGCATTGGCTACCTTAAGAGAGTCACAGTTACTCATCCCAATTGCTCACCCACTCTGCCACTTTTTCTTACTGTGGCCAGTCTGCCAGAAGCGATATGTCACTTGTTGTGTATTCATCGTTACTCCCTCCATAGGTTACTCGTATTCTCTGATTCAATACTTCTCGTGATGAAACATTGGCTTTCTTAATAGTGCAATACTTCTTCCTCCCAGTTGCTCACACAGTCTACTACTTTTTGTGTAGTTTTTGTCTGCCAGAAACTATAATTCACTAGTTTTGTATCATAAAAGAGTCAACGTTTCTCCTCCTAGGTGTTATTCGAGATTTCTTAATCCTAACCCCTAGTAACGAGGCATTGGCTACCTTAAGAGAGTCATAGTTACTCGTCCCAATTGCTCATTCACTGTGCCACTTTTTATTACTGTGGCCAGTCTGCCAGAAGCGATATGTCACTCGTTGTGTATCTTAAGAGATTCATCGTTACTCCCTCCATAGGTTACTCGTATTCTCTGATTCAATACCTCTCGTGACGAAACATTGGCTTTATTAATAGTGCCATACTTCTTCCTCCCAGTTGCTCACACAGTTTACTACCTTTTGTGTACTTGCCAGTCTGCCAGAAGCGATATGTCACTAGTTGTGTATCATAAAAGAGTCATCGTTTCTCCTCCTAGGGGTTATTCGAGATTTCTTAATCCAAACCCCTAGTAACGAGGCATTGGCTACCTTAAGAGAGTCATAGTTACTCGTCCAAATTGCTCACCCAGTCTGCACTTTTTCTTACTGTGGCCAGTCTGCCAGAAGCGAAATGTCACTCGATGTGTATCTTAAGAGATTCATCGTTACTCCTTCCATAGGTTACTGGTATTCTCTGATTCAATACCTCTCGTGACGAAACATTGGCTTTATTAATAGTGCCATACTTCTTCCTCCCAGTTGCTCACACAGTTTACTACTTTTTGTGTACTTGCCAGTCTGCCAGAAGCGATATGTCACTAGTTGTGTATCATAAAAGAGTCATCGTTTCACCTCCTAGGGATTATTCGAGATTTCTTAATCCAAACCCCTAGTAACGAGGCATTGGCTACCTTAAGAGAGTCATAGTTACTCGTCCCAATTGCTCACCCACTCTGCCACTTTTTCTTACTGTGGCCAGTCTGCCAGAAGCGATATGTCACTCGTTGTGTATCTTAAGAGAATCATCGTTACTCCCTCCATAGGTTACTCGTATTCTCTGATTCAATACCTCTCGTGACGAAACATTGGCTTTATTAATAGTGCCATACTTCTTCCTCCCAGTTGCTCACACAGTTTACTACTTTTTGTGTACTTGCCAGTCTGCCAGAAGCGATATGTCACTAGTTGTGTATCATAAAAGAGTCATCGTTTCTCCTCCTAGGGGTTATTCGAGATTTCTTAATCCAAACCCCTAGTAACGAGGCATTGGCTACCTTAAGAGAGTCACAGTTACTCATCCCAATTGCTCACCCACTCTGCCACTTTTTCTTACTGTGGCCAGTCTGCCAGAAGGGATATGTCAATTGTTGTGTATTCATCGTTACTCCCTCCATAGGTTACTCGTATTCTCTGATTCAATACTTCTCGTGACGAAACATTGGCTTTCTTAATAGTGCAATACTTCTTCCTCCCAGTTGCTCACACAGTCTACTACTTTTTGTGTAGTTTTTGTCTGCCAGAAACTATAATTCACTAGTTTTGTATCATAAAAGAGTCAACGTTTCTCCTCCTAGGTGTTATTCGAGATTTCTTAATCCTAACCCCTAGTAACGAGGCATTGGCTACCTTAAGAGAGTCATAGTTACTCGTCCCAATTGCTCACCCACTCTGCCACTTTTTATTACTGTGGCCAGTCTGCCAGAAGCGATATGTCACTCGTTGTGTATCTTAAGAGATTCATCGTTACTCCCTACATAGGTTACTCGTATTCTCTGATTCAATACCTCTCGTGACGAAACATTGGCTTTCTAAATAGTGCCATACTTCTTCCTCCCAGTTGCTCACACAGTTTACTACTTTTTGTGTACTTGCCAGTCTGCCAGAAGCGATATGTCACTAGTTGTGTATCATAAAAGAGTCATCGTTTCTCCTCCTAGGGGTTATTCGAGATTTCTTAATCCAAACCCCTAGTAACGAGGCATTGGCTACCTTAAGAGAGTCATAGTTACTCGTCCCAATTGCTCACCCACTCTGCCACTTTTTCTTACTGTGGCCAGTCTGCCAGAAGCGATATGTCACTCGTTGTGTATCTTAAGAGAATCATCGTTACTCCCTCCATAGGTTACTCGTATTCTCTGATTCAATACCTCTCGTGACGAAACATTGGCTTTATTAATAGTGCCATACTTCTTCCTCCCAGTTGCTCACACAGTTTACTACTTTTTGTGTACTTGCCAGTCTGCCAGAAGCGATATGTCACTAGTTGTGTATCATAAAAGAGTCATCGTTTCTCCTCCTAGGGGTTATTCGAGATTTCTTAATCCAAACCCCTAGTAACGAGGCATTGGCTACCTTAAGAGAGTCACAGTTACTCATCCCAATTGCTCACCCACTCTGCCACTTTTTCTTACTGTGGCCAGTCTGCCAGAAGCGATATGTCACTTGTTGTGTATTCATCGTTACTCCCTCCATAGGTTACTCGTATTCTCTGATTCAATACTTCTCGTGATGAAACATTGGCTTTCTTAATAGTGCAATACTTCTTCCTCCCAGTTGCTCACACAGTCTACTACTTTTTGTGTAGTTTTTGTCTGCCAGAAACTATAATTCACTAGTTTTGTATCATAAAAGAGTCAACGTTTCTCCTCCTAGGTGTTATTCGAGATTTCTTAATCCTAACCCCTAGTAACGAGGCATTGGCTACCTTAAGAGAGTCATAGTTACTCGTCCCAATTGCTCATTCACTGTGCCACTTTTTATTACTGTGGCCAGTCTGCCAGAAGCGATATGTCACTCGTTGTGTATCTTAAGAGATTCATCGTTACTCCCTCCATAGGTTACTCGTATTCTCTGATTCAATACCTCTCGTGACGAAACATTGGCTTTATTAATAGTGCCATACTTCTTCCTCCCAGTTGCTCACACAGTTTACTACCTTTTGTGTACTTGCCAGTCTGCCAGAAGCGATATGTCACTAGTTGTGTATCATAAAAGAGTCATCGTTTCTCCTCCTAGGGGTTATTCGAGATTTCTTAATCCAAACCCCTAGTAACGAGGCATTGGCTACCTTAAGAGAGTCATAGTTACTCGTCCAAATTGCTCACCCAGTCTGCACTTTTTCTTACTGTGGCCAGTCTGCCAGAAGCGAAATGTCACTCGATGTGTATCTTAAGAGATTCATCGTTACTCCTTCCATAGGTTACTGGTATTCTCTGATTCAATACCTCTCGTGACGAAACATTGGCTTTATTAATAGTGCCATACTTCTTCCTCCCAGTTGCTCACACAGTTTACTACTTTTTGTGTACTTGCCAGTCTGCCAGAAGCGATATGTCACTAGTTGTGTATCATAAAAGAGTCATCGTTTCACCTCCTAGGGATTATTCGAGATTTCTTAATCCAAACCCCTAGTAACGAGGCATTGGCTACCTTAAGAGAGTCATAGTTACTCGTCCCAATTGCTCACCCACTCTGCCACTTTTTCTTACTGTGGCCAGTCTGCCAGAAGCGATATGTCACTCGTTGTGTATCTTAAGAGAATCATCGTTACTCCCTCCATAGGTTACTCGTATTCTCTGATTCAATACCTCTCGTGACGAAACATTGGCTTTATTAATAGTGCCATACTTCTTCCTCCCAGTTGCTCACACAGTTTACTACTTTTTGTGTACTTGCCAGTCTGCCAGAAGCGATATGTCACTAGTTGTGTATCATAAAACAGTCATCGTTTCTCCTCCTAGGGGTTATTCGAGATTTCTTAATCCAAACCCCTAGTAACGAGGCATTGGCTACCTTAAGAGAGTCACAGTTACTCATCCCAATTGCTCACCCACTCTGCCACTTTTTCTTACTGTGGCCAGTCTGCCAGAAGCGATATGTCAATTGTTGTGTATTCATCGTTACTCCCTCCATAGGTTACTCGTATTCTCTGATTCAATACTTCTCGTGACGAAACATTGGCTTTCTTAATAGTGCAATACTTCTTCCTCCCAGTTGCTCACACAGTCTACTACTTTTTGTGTAGTTTTTGTCTGCCAGAAACTATAATTCACTAGTTTTGTATCATAAAAGAGTCAACGTTTCTCCTCCTAGGTGTTATTCGAGATTTCTTAATCCTAACCCCTAGTAACGAGGCATTGGCTACCTTAAGAGAGTCATAGTTACTCGTCCCAATTGCTCACCCACTCTGCCACTTTTTATTACTGTGGCCAGTCTGCCAGAAGCGATATGTCACTCGTTGTGTATCTTAAGAGATTCATCGTTACTCCCTACATAGGTTACTCGTATTCTCTGATTCAATACCTCTCGTGACGAAACATTGGCTTTCTAAATAGTGCCATACTTCTTCCTCCCAGTTGCTCACACAGTTTACTACTTTTTGTGTACTTGCCAGTCTGCCAGAAGCGATATGTCACTAGTTGTGTATCATAAAAGAGTCATCGTTTCTCCTCCTAGGGGTTATTCGAGATTTCTTAATCCAAACCCCTAGTAACGAGGCATTGGCTACCTTAAGAGAGTCATAGTTACTCGTTCCAATTGCTCACCCTGTCTGCCACTTTTTCTTACTGTGGCCAGTCTGCCAGAAGCGAAATGTCACTCGATGTGTATCTTAAGAGATTCATCGTTACTCCTTCCATAGGTTACTGGTATTCTCTGATTCAATACCTCTCGTGACGAAAAGTCGCTATCTTAATAGTGCAATACTTCTTCCTCCCAGTTGCTCACACAGTCTACTCCTTTTTGTGTAGTTTTTGTCTGCCAGAAACTATAATTCACTAGTTGTGTATCATAAAAGAGTCAACGTTTCTCCTCCTATGGGTTATTCGAGATTTCTTAATCCAAACCATAAGTGACGAGGCATTGGCTACCTTAAGAGAGTCATAGTTACTCGTCCCAATTGCTCACCCAGTCTGCCACTTTATCTTACTGTGGCCAGTCTGCAAGAAGCGATATGTCACTCGTTGTGTATCTTAAGAGAATCATCGTTACTCCCTTCATAGGTTACTCGGATTCTCTGATTCAATACCTCTCGTGACGAAACATTTGCTTTATTAATAGTGCCATACTTCTTCCTCCCAGTTGCTCACACAGTTTACTACTTTTTGTGTACTTGCCAGTCTGCCAGAAGCGATATGTCACTAGTTGTGTATCATAAAAGAGTCATCGTTTCAAGTCCTAGGGATTATTCGAGATTTCTTAATCCAAACCCCTAGTAACGAGGCATTGGCTACCTTAAGAGAGTCATAGATACTCGTCCAAATTGCTCACCCAGTCTGCCACTTTATCTTACTGTGGCCAGTCTGCCAGAAGCGATATGTCACTAGTTGTGTATCATAAAAGGGTCATCGTTTCTCCTCCTAGGGGTTATTCGAGATTTCTTAATCCAAACCCCTAGTAACGAGGCATTGGCTACCTTAAGAGAGTCATAGTTACTCGTCCAAATTGCTCACCCAGTCTGCCACGTTTTCTTACTGTGGCCAGTCTGCCAGAAGCGATATGTCTCTAGTTGTGTATCATAAAAGAGTCATCGTTTCTCCACCTAGGGGTTATTCGAGATTTCTTAATCCAAACCCCTAGTAACGAGGCATTGGCTACCTTAAGAGAGTCTTAGTTACTCGTCCCAATTGCTCATCCACTCTGCCACTTTTTCTTACTGTGGCCAGTCTGCCAGAAGCGATATGTCACTAGTTGTGTATCATAAAAGAGTCATCGTTTCTCCTCCTAGGGGTTATTCGAGATTTCTTAATCCAAACCCCTAGTAACGAGGCATTGGCTACCTTAAGAGAGTCATAGTTACTCGTTCCAATTGCTCACCCTGTCTGCCACTTTTTCTTACTGTGTCCAGTCTGCCAGAAGCGAAATGTCACTCGATGTGTATCTTAAGAGATTCATCGTTACTCCTTCCATAGGTTACTGGTATTCTCTGATTCAATACCTCTCGTGACGAAAAGTCGCTATCTTAATAGTGCAATACTTCTTCCTCTCAGTTGCTCACACAGTCTACTCCTTTTTGTGTAGTTTTTGTCTGCCAGAAACTATAATTCACTAGTTGTGTATCATAAAAGAGTCAACGTTTCTCCTCCTAGGGGTTATTCGAGATTTCTTAATCCAAACCATAAGTGACGAGGCATTGGCTACCTTAAGAGAGTCATAGTTACTCGTCAAAATTGCTCACCGACTCTGCCACTTTTTCTTACTGTGGCCAGTCTGCCAGAAGCGATATGTCACTCGTTGTGTATCTTAAGAGAATCATCGTTACTCCCTCCATAGGTTACTCGTATTCTCTGATTCAATACCTCTCGTGACGAAACATTGGCTTTATTAATAGTGCCATACTTCTTCCTCCCAGTTGCTCACACAGTTTACTACTTTTTGTGTACTTGCCAGTCTGCCAGAAGCGATATGTCACTAGTTGTGTATCATAAAAGAGTCATCGTTTCAAGTCCTAGGGATTATTCGAGATTTCTTAATCCAAACCCCTAGTAACGAGGCATTGGCTACCTTAAGAGAGTCATAGATACTCGTCCAAATTGCTCACCCAGTCTGCCACTTTATCTTACTGTGGCCAGTCTGCCAGAAGCGATATGTCACTAGTTGTGTATCATAAAAGGGTCATCGTTTCTCCTCCTAGGGGTTATTCGAGATTTCTTAATCCAAACCCCTAGTAACGAGGCATTGGCTACCTTAAGAGAGTCATAGTTACTCGTCCAAATTGCTCACCCAGTCTGCCACGTTTTCTTACTGTGGCCAGTCTGCCAGAAGCGATATGTCACTAGTTGTGTATCATAAAAGAGTCATCGTTTCTCCACCTAGGGGTTATTCGAGATTTCTTAATCCAAACCCCTAGTAACGAGGCATTGGCTACCTTAAGAGAGTCTTAGTTACTCGTCCCAATTGCTCACCCACTCTGCCACTTTTTCTTACTGTGGCCAGTCTGCCAGAAGCGATATGTCACTAGTTGTGTATCATAAAAGAGTCATCGTTTCTCCTCCTAGGGGTTATTCGAGATTTCTTAATCCAAACCCCTAGTAACGAGGCATTGGCTACCTTAAGAGAGTCATTGTTACTCGTTCCAATTGCTCACCCTGTCTGCCACTTTTTCTTACTGTGTCCAGTCTGCCAGAAGCGAAATGTCACTCGATGTGTATCTTAAGAGATTCATCGTTACTCCTTCCATAGGTTACTGGTATTCTCTGATTCAATACCTCTCGTGACGAAAAGTCGCTATCTTAATAGTGCAATACTTCTTCCTCTCAGTTGCTCACACAGTCTACTCCTTTTTGTGTAGTTTTTGTCTGCCAGAAACTATAATTCACTAGTTGTGTATCATAAAAGAGTCAACGTTTCTCCTCCTAGGGGTTATTCGAGATTTCTTAATCCAAACCATAAGTGACGAGGCATTGGCTACCTTAAGAGAGTCATAGTTACTCGTCCCAATTGCTCACCGACTCTGCCACTTTTTCTTACTGTGGCCAGTCTGCCAGAAGCGATATGTCACTCGTTGTGTATCTTAAGAGAATCATCGTTACTCCCTCCATAGGTTACTCGTATTCTCTGATTCAATACCTCTCGTGACGAAACATTGGCTTTATTAATAGTGCCATACTTCTTCCTCCCAGTTGCTCACACAGTTTACTACTTTTTGTGTACTTGCCAGTCTGCCAGAAGCGATATGTCACTAGTTGTGTATCATAAAAGAGTCATCGTTTCAAGTCCTAGGGATTATTCGAGATTTCTTAATCCAAACCCCTAGTAACGAGGCATTGGCTACCTTAAGAGAGTCATAGATACTCGTCCAAATTGCTCACCCAGTCTGCCACTTTATCTTACTGTGGCCAGTCTGCCAGAAGCGATATGTCACTAGTTGTGTATCATAAAAGGGTCATCGTTTCTCCTCCTAGGGGTTATTCGAGATTTCTTAATCCAAACCCCTAGTAACGAGGCATTGGCTACCTTAAGAGAGTCATAGTTACTCGTCCAAATTGCTCACCCAGTCTGCCACGTTTTCTTACTGTGGCCAGTCTGCCAGAAGCGATATGTCACTAGTTGTGTATCATAAAAGAGTCAACGTTTCTCCTCCTAGGGGTTATTCGAGATTTTTTAATCCAAACCATAAGTGACGAGGCATTGACTACCTTAAGAGAGTCATAGTTACTCGTCCCAATTGCTCACCGACTCTGCCACTTTTTCTTACTGTGGCCAGTCTGCCAGAAGCGATATGTCACTCGTTGTGTATCTTAAGAGAATCATCGTTACTCCCTCCATAGGTTACTCGTATTCTCTGATTCAATACCTCTCGTGACGAAACATTGGCTTTATTAATAGTGCCATACTTCTTCCTCCCAGTTGCTCACACAGTTTACTACTTTTTGTGTACTTGCCAGTCTGCCAGAAGCGATATGTCACTAGTTGTGTATCATAAAAGAGTCATCGTTTCTCCTCCTAGGGGTTATTCGAGATTTCTTAATCCAAACCCCTAGTAACGAGGCATTGGCTACCTTAAGAGAGTCATAGTTACTCGTCCTAATTGCTCACCCAGTCTGCACTTTTTCTTACTGTGGCCAGTCTGCCAGAAGCGAAATGTCACTCGATGTGTATCTTAAGAGATTCATCGTTACTCCTTCCATAGGTTACTGGTATTCTCTGATTCAATACCTCTCGTGACGAAACATTGGCTTTATTAATAGTGCCATACTTCTTCCTCCCAGTTGCTCACACAGTTTACTACTTTTTGTGTACTTGCCAGTCTGCCAGAAGCGATATGTCACTAGTTGTGTATCATAAAAGAGTCATCGTTACACCTCCTAGGGATTATTCGAGATTTTTTAATCCAAACCAATAGTAACGAGGCATTGGCTACCTTAAGAGAGTCATAGTTACTCGTCCCAATTGCTCACCCACTCTGCCACTTTTTCTTACTGTGGCCAGTCTGCCAGAAGCGATATGTCACTCGTTGTGTATCTTAAGAGAATCATCGTTACTCCCTCCATAGGTTACTCGTATTCTCTGATTCAATACCTCTCGTGACGAAACATTGGCTTTATTAATAGTGCCATACTTCTTCCTCCCAGTTGCTCACACAGTTTACTACTTTTTGTGTACTTGCCAGTCTGCCAGAAGCGATATGTCACTAGTTGTGTATCATAAAACAGTCATCGTTTCTCCTCCTAGGGGTTATTCGAGATTTCTTAATCCAAACCCCTAGTAACGAGGCATTGGCTACCTTAAGAGAGTCACAGTTACTCATCCCAATTGCTCACCCACTCTGCCACTTTTTCTTACTGTGGCCAGTCTGCCAGAAGCGATATGTCACTTGTTGTGTATTCATCGTTACTCCCTCCATAGGTTACTCGTATTCTCTGATTCAATACTTCTCGTGACGAAACATTGGCTTTCTTAATAGTGCAATACTTCTTCCTCCCAGTTGCTCACACAGTCTACTACTTTTTGTGTAGTTTTTGTCTGCCAGAAACTATAATTCACTAGTTTTGTATCATAAAAGAGTCAACGTTTCTCCTCCTAGGTGTTATTCGAGATTTCTTAATCCTAACCCCTAGTAACGAGGCATTGGCTACCTTAAGAGAGACATAGTTACTCGTCCCAATTGCTCACCCACTCTGCCACTTTTTATTACTGTGGCCAGTCTGCCAGAAGCGATATGTCACTCGTTGTGTATCTTAAGAGATTCATCGTTACTCCCTCCATAGGTTACTCGTATTCTCTGATTCAATACCTCTCGTGACGAAACATTGGCTTTCTAAATAGTGCCATACTTCTTCCTCCCAGTTGCTCACACAGTTTACTACTTTTTGTGTACTTGCCAGTCTGCCAGAAGCGATATGTCACTAGTTGTGTATCATAAAAGAGTCATCGTTTCTCCTCCTAGGGGTTATTCGAGATTTCTTAATCCAAACCCCTAGTAACGAGGCATTGGCTACCTTAAGAGAGTCATAGTTACTCGTTCCAATTGCTCACCCTGTCTGCCACTTTTTCTTACTGTGGCCAGTCTGCCAGAAGCGAAATGTCACTCGATGTGTATCTTAAGAGATTCATCGTTACTCCTTCCATAGGTTACTGGTATTCTCTGATTCAATACCTCTCGTGACGAAAAGTCGCTATCTTAATAGTGCAATACTTCTTCCTCCCAGTTGCTCACACAGTCTACTCCTTTTTGTGTAGTTTTTGTCTGCCAGAAACTATAATTCACTAGTTGTGTATCATAAAAGAGTCAACGTTTCTCCTCCTAGGGGTTATTCGAGATTTCTTAATCCAAACCATAAGTGACGAGGCATTGGCTACCTTAAGAGAGTCATAGTTACTCGTCCCAATTGCTCACCCACTCTGACGCTTTTTCTTACTGTGGCCAGTCTGCCAGAAGCGATATGTCACTCGTTGTGTATCTTAAGAGAATCATCGTTACTCCCTCCATAGGTTACTCGTATTCTCTGATTCAATACCTCTCGTGACGAAACATTGGCTTTCTTAATAGTGCCATACTTCTTCCTCCCAGTTGCTCACACAGTTTACTACTTTTTGTGTACTTGCCAGTCTGCCAGAAGCGATATGTCACTAGTTGTGTATCATAAAAGAGTCATCGTTTCAAGTCCTAGGAATTATTCGAGATTTCTTAATCCAAACCCCTAGTAACGAGGCATTGGCTACCTTAAGAGAGTCATAGATACTCGTCCAAATTGCTCACCCAGTCTGCCACTTTATCTTACTGTGGCCAGTCTGCCAGAAGCGATATGTCACTAGTTGTGTATCATAAAAGGGTCATCGTTTCTCCTCCTAGGGGTTATTCGAGATTTCTTAATCCAAACCCCTAGTAACGAGGCATTGGCTACCTTAAGAGAGTCATAGTTACTCGTCCAAATTGCTCACCCAGTCTGCCACGTTTTCTTACTGTGGCCAGTCTGCCAGAAGCGATATGTCACTAGTTGTGTATCATAAAAGAGTCAACGTTTCTCCTCCTAGGGGTTATTCGAGATTTTTTAATCCAAACCATAAGTGACGAGGCATTGACTACCTTAAGAGAGTCATAGTTACTCGTCCCAATTGCTCACCGACTCTGCCACTTTTTCTTACTGTGGCCAGTCTGCCAGAAGCGATATGTCACTCGTTGTGTATCTTAAGAGAATCATCGTTACTCCCTCCATAGGTTACTCGTATTCTCTGATTCAATACCTCTCGTGACGAAACATTGGCTTTATTAATAGTGCCATACTTCTTCCTCCCAGTTGCTCACACAGTTTACTACTTTTTGTGTACTTGCCAGTCTGCCAGAAGCGATATGTCACTAGTTGTGTATCATAAAAGAGTCATCGTTTCTCCTCCTAGGGGTTATTCGAGATTTCTTAATCCAAACCCCTAGTAACGAGGCATTGGCTACCTTAAGAGAGTCATAGTTACTCGTCCTAATTGCTCACCCAGTCTGCACTTTTTCTTACTGTGGCCAGTCTGCCAGAAGCGAAATGTCACTCGATGTGTATCTTAAGAGATTCATCGTTACTCCTTCCATAGGTTACTGGTATTCTCTGATTCAATACCTCTCGTGACGAAACATTGGCTTTATTAATAGTGCCATACTTCTTCCTCCCAGTTGCTCACACAGTTTACTACTTTTTGTGTACTTGCCAGTCTGCCAGAAGCGATATGTCACTAGTTGTGTATCATAAAAGAGTCATCGTTACACCTCCTAGGGATTATTCGAGATTTTTTAATCCAAACCAATAGTAACGAGGCATTGGCTACCTTAAGAGAGTCATAGTTACTCGTCCCAATTGCTCACCCACTCTGCCACTTTTTCTTACTGTGGCCAGTCTGCCAGAAGCGATATGTCACTCGTTGTGTATCTTAAGAGAATCATCGTTACTCCCTCCATAGGTTACTCGTATTCTCTGATTCAATACCTCTCGTGACGAAACATTGGCTTTATTAATAGTGCCATACTTCTTCCTCCCAGTTGCTCACACAGTTTACTACTTTTTGTGTACTTGCCAGTCTGCCAGAAGCGATATGTCACTAGTTGTGTATCATAAAACAGTCATCGTTTCTCCTCCTAGGGGTTATTCGAGATTTCTTAATCCAAACCCCTAGTAACGAGGCATTGGCTACCTTAAGAGAGTCACAGTTACTCATCCCAATTGCTCACCCACTCTGCCACTTTTTCTTACTGTGGCCAGTCTGCCAGAAGCGATATGTCACTTGTTGTGTATTCATCGTTACTCCCTCCATAGGTTACTCGTATTCTCTGATTCAATACTTCTCGTGACGAAACATTGGCTTTCTTAATAGTGCAATACTTCTTCCTCCCAGTTGCTCACACAGTCTACTACTTTTTGTGTAGTTTTTGTCTGCCAGAAACTATAATTCACTAGTTTTGTATCATAAAAGAGTCAACGTTTCTCCTCCTAGGTGTTATTCGAGATTTCTTAATCCTAACCCCTAGTAACGAGGCATTGGCTACCTTAAGAGAGTCATAGTTACTCGTCCCAATTGCTCACCCACTCTGCCACTTTTTATTACTGTGGCCAGTCTGCCAGAAGCGATATGTCACTCGTTGTGTATCTTAAGAGATTCATCGTTACTCCCTCCATAGGTTACTCGTATTCTCTGATTCAATACCTCTCGTGACGAAACATTGGCTTTCTAAATAGTGCCATACTTCTTCCTCCCAGTTGCTCACACAGTTTACTACTTTTTGTGTACTTGCCAGTCTGCCAGAAGCGATATGTCACTAGTTGTGTATCATAAAAGAGTCATCGTTTCTCCTCCTAGGGGTTATTCGAGATTTCTTAATCCAAACCCCTAGTAACGAGGCATTGGCTACCTTAAGAGAGTCATAGTTACTCGTTCCAATTGCTCACCCTGTCTGCCACTTTTTCTTACTGTGGCCAGTCTGCCAGAAGCGAAATGTCACTCGATGTGTATCTTAAGAGATTCATCGTTACTCCTTCCATAGGTTACTGGTATTCTCTGATTCAATACCTCTCGTGACGAAAAGTCGCTATCTTAATAGTGCAATACTTCTTCCTCCCAGTTGCTCACACAGTCTACTCCTTTTTGTGTAGTTTTTGTCTGCCAGAAACTATAATTCACTAGTTGTGTATCATAAAAGAGTCAACGTTTCTCCTCCTAGGGGTTATTCGAGATTTCTTAATCCAAACCATAAGTGACGAGGCATTGGCTACCTTAAGAGAGTCATAGTTACTCGTCCCAATTGCTCACCCACTCTGACGCTTTTTCTTACTGTGGCCAGTCTGCCAGAAGCGATATGTCACTCGTTGTGTATCTTAAGAGAATCATCGTTACTCCCTCCATAGGTTACTCGTATTCTCTGATTCAATACCTCTCGTGACGAAACATTGGCTTTCTTAATAGTGCCATACTTCTTCCTCCCAGTTGCTCACACAGTTTACTACTTTTTGTGTACTTGCCAGTCTGCCAGAAGCGATATGTCACTAGTTGTGTATCATAAAAGAGTCATCGTTTCAAGTCCTAGGAATTATTCGAGATTTCTTAATCCAAACCCCTATTAACGAGGCATTGGCTACCTTAAGAGAGTCATAGATACCCGTCCAAATTGCTAACCCAGTCTGCCACTTTTTCTTACTGTGGCCAGTCTGCCAGAAGCGATATGTCACTAGTTGTGTATCATAAAAGAGTCATCGTTTCTCCTCCTAGGGGTTATTCGAGACTTCTTAATCCAAACCCCTAGTAACGAGGCATTGGCTACCTTAAGAGAGTCACAGTTACTCGTCCCAATTGCTCACCCACTCTGCCACTTTTTCTTACTGTGGCCAGTCTGCCAGAAGCGATATGTCACTCGTTGTGTATCTTAAGAGATTCATCGTTACTCCCTCCATAGGTTACTCGTATTCTCTGATTCAATACCTCTCGTGACGAAACATTGGCTTTCTTAATAGTGCCATACTTCTTCCTCCCAGTTGCTCACACAGTTTACTACTTTTTGTGTACTTGCCAGTCTGCCAGAAGCGATATGTCACTAGTTGTGTATCATAAAAGAGTCATCGTTTCACCTCCTAGGGATTATTCGAGATTTCTTAATCCAAACCCCTAGTAACGAGGCATTGGCTACCTTAAGAGAGTCATAGTTACTCGTCCCAATTGCTCACCCAGTCTGCCACTTTTTCTTACTGTGGCCAGTCTGCCAGAAGCAATGTCACTAGTTGTGTATCATAAAAGAGTCATCGTTTCTCCTCCTAAGGGTTATTCGAGATTTCTTAATCCAAACCCCTAGTAACGAGGCATTGGCTACCTTAAGAGAGTCATAGTTACTCGTCCCAATTGCTCACGGTGCCTGCCACTTTTTCTTACTGTGACCAGTCTGCCAGAAGCGATATGTCACTCATCTTAAGAGATTCATCGTTACTCCTTCCATAGGTTACTGGTATTCTCTGATTCAATACCTTCGTGACGAAAAAGTCGCTATCTTAACAGTGCAATACTTCTTCCTCCCAGTTGCTCACACAGTCTACTACTTTTTGTGTAGTTTTTGTCCGCCAGAAACTATAATTCACTAGTTGTGTATCATAAAAGAGTCAACGTTTCTCCTCCTAGGGGTTATTCGAGATTTCTTAATCCAAACCCCTAGTAACGAGGCATTGGCTACCTTAAGAGAGTCATAGTTACTCGTCCCAATTGCTCACCCACTCTACCACTTTTTCTTACTGTGGCCAGTCTGCAAGAAGCGATATGTCACTCGTTGTGTATCTTAAGAGAATCATCGTTACTCCCTTCATAGGTTACTCGTATTCTCTGATTCAATACCTCTCGTGACGAAACATTTGCTTTATTAATAGTGCCATACTTCTTCCTCCCAGTTGCTCACACAGTTTACTACTTTTTGTGTACTTGCCAGTCTGCCAGAAGCGATATGTCACTAGTTGTGTATCATAAAAGAGTCATCGTTTCAAGTCCTAGGGATTATTCGAGATTTCTTAATCCAAACCCCTAGTAACGAGGCATTGGCTACCTTAAGAGAGTCATAGATACTCGTCCAAATTGCTCACCCAGTCTGCCACTTTATCTTACTGTGACCAGTCTGCCAGAAGCGATATGTCACTAGTTGTGTATCATAAAAGGGTCATCGTTTCTCCTCCTAGGGGTTATTCGAGATTTCTTAATCCAAACCCCTAGTAACGAGGCATTGGCTACCTTAAGAGAGTCATAGTTACTCGTCCAAATTGCTCACCCAGTCTGCCACGTTTTCTTACTGTGGCCAGTCTGCCAGAAGCGATATGTCACTAGTTGTGTATCATAAAAGAGTCATCGTTTCTCCACCTAGGGGTTATTCGAGATTTCTTAATCCAAACCCCTAGTAACGAGGCATTGGCTACCTTAAGAGAGTCTTAGTTACTCGTCCCAATTGCTCACCTACTCTGCCACTTTTTCTTACTGTGGCCAGTCTGCCAGAAGCGATATGTCACTTGTTGTGTATCTTAGATTCATCGTTACTCCCTCCATAGGTTACTGGTATTCTCTGATTCAATGCGTCTCGTGACGAAACATTGGCTTTCTTAATAGTGCCATACTTCTTCCTCCCAGTTGCTCACACAGTTTACTACTTTTTGTGTACTTGCCAGTCAGCCAGAAGCGATATGTCACTAGTTGTGTATCATAAAAGAGTCATCGTTTCACTTCCTAGGGATTATTCGAGATTTCTTAATCCAAACCCCTAGTAACGAGGCATTGGCTACCTTAAGAGATTCATAGTAACTCGTCCAAATTGCTCACCCAGTCTGCCACTTCTTCTTACTGTGGCCAGTCTGCCAGAAGCGATATGTCACTAGTTGTGTATCATAAAAGAGTCATCGTTTCTCCTCCTAGGGGTTATTCGAGATTTCTTAATCCAAACCCGTAGTAACGAGGCATTGGCTACCTTAAGAGAGTCACAGTTACTCGTCCCAATTGCTCACCCACTCTGCCACTTTTTCTTACTGTGGCCAGTCTGCCAGAAGCGATATGTCACTCATCTTAAGAGATTCATCGTTACTCCTTCCATAGGTTACTGGTATTCTCTGATTCAATACATTCGTGACGAAAAAGTCGCTATCTTAACAGTGCAATACTTCTTCCTCCCAGTTGCTCACACAGTCTACTACTTTTTGTGTAGTTTTTGTCTGCCAGAAACTATAATTCACTAGTTGTGTATCATAAAAGAGTCAACGTTTCTCCTCCTAGGGGTTATTCGAGATTTCTTAATCCTAACCCCTAGTAACGAGGCATTGGCTACCTTAAGAGAGTCATAGTTACTCGTCCCAATTGCTCACCCACTCTGCCACTTTTTCTTACTGTGGCCAGTCTGCCTGAAGCGATATGTCACTCGTTGTGTATCTTAAGAGATTCATCGTTACTCCCTCCATAGGTTACTCGTATTCTCTGATTCAATACCTCTCGTGACGAAAAGTCGCTATCTTAATAGTGCAATACTTCTTCCTCCCAGTTGCTCACACAGTCTACTACTTTTTGTGTAGTTTTTGTCTGACAGAAACTATAATTCACTAGTTGTGTATCATAAAAGAGTCAACGTTTCTCCTCCTAGGGGTTATTCGAGATTTCTTAATCCAAACCATAAGTGACGGGGCATTGGCTACCTTAAGAGAGTCATAGTTACTCGTCCCAATTGCTCACCCACTCTGCCACTTTCTCTTACTGTGGCCAGTCTGCCAGAAGCGATATGTCACTTGTTGTGTATCTTAGATTCATCGTTACTCCCAAAATAGGTTACTCGTATTCTCTGATTCAATACCTCTCGTGACGAAAAGTCGCTATCTTAATAGTGCAATACTTCTTCCTCCCAGTTGCTCACACAGTCTACTACTTTTTGTGTAGTTTTTGTCTGACAGAAACTATAATTCACTAGTTGTGTATCATAAAAGAGTCAACGTTTGTCCTCCTAGGGGTTATTAGAGATTT
Organism: Schistocerca gregaria; assembly: GCF_023897955.1. Classification (NCBI taxonomy): domain Eukaryota; kingdom Metazoa; phylum Arthropoda; class Insecta; order Orthoptera; family Acrididae; genus Schistocerca; species Schistocerca gregaria. The sequence goes on from NC_064926.1 coordinate 29,833,408, forward strand.
CTTAATCCAAACCCCAAGTGACGAGGCATTGGCTACCTTAAGAGAGTCATAGTTACTCGTCCCAATTGCTCACCCACTCTGCCACTTTTTCTTACTGTGACCAGTCTGCCAGAAGCGATATGTCACTCGTTGTGTATCTTAAGAGAATCATCGTTACTCCCTCCATAGGTTACTCGTATTCTCTGATTCAATACCTCTCGTGACGAAACATTGGTTTTATTAATAGTGCCATACTTCTTCCTCCCAGTTGCTCACACAGTTTACTACTTTTTGTGTACTTGCCAGTCTGCCAGAAGCGATATGTCACTAGTTGTGTATCATAAAAGAGTCATCGTTTCAAGTCCTAGGGATTATTCGAGATTTCTTAATCCAAACCCCTAGTAACGAGGCATTGGCTACCTTAAGAGAGTCATAGATACTCGTCAAAATTGCTCACCCAGTCTGCCACTTTTTCTTACTGTGGCCAGTCTGCCAGAAGCGATATGTCACTAGTTGTGTATCATAAAAGAGTCATCGTTTCTCCTCCTAGGGGTTATTCGAGATTTCTTAATCCAAACCCCTAGTAACGAGGCATTGGCTACCTTAAGGGAGTCACAGTTACTCATCCCAATTGCTCACCCACTCTGCCACTTTTTCTTACTGTGGCCAGTCTGCCAGAAGCGATATGTCACTTGTTGTGTATCTTAGATTCATCGTTACTCCCTCCATAGGTTACTCGTATTCTCTGATTCAATACCTCTCGTGACGAAACATTGGCTTTCTTAATAGTGCAATACTTCTTCCTCCCAGTTGCTCACACAGTCTACTACTTTTTGTGTAGTTTTTGTCTGCCAGAAACTATAATTCACTAGTTGTGTATCATAAAAGAGTCAACGTTTCTCCTCCTAGGTGTTATTCGAGATTTCTTAATCCTAACCCCTAGTAACGAGGCATTGGCTACCTTAAGAGAGTCATAGTTACTCGTCCCAATTGCTCACCCACTCTGCCACTTTTTCTTACTGTGGCCAGTCTGCCAGAAACGATATGTCACTCGTTGTGTATCTTAAGAGATTCATCGTTACTCCCTCCATAGGTTACTCGTATTCTCTGATTCAATACCTCTCGTGACGAAACATTGGCTTTCTTAATAGTGCCATACTTCTTCCCCCCAGTTGCTCACACAGTTTACTACTTTTTGTGTACTTGCCAGTCTGCCAGAAGCGATATGTCACTAGTTGTGTATCATAATAGAGTCATCGTTTCACCTCCTAGGGATTATTCGAGATTTCTTAATCCAAACCCCTAGTAACGAGGCATTGGCTACCTTAAGAGAGTCATAGTTACTCGTCCAAATTGCTCACCCAGTCTGCACTTTTTCTTACTGTGGCCAGTCTGCCAGAAGCGATATGTCACTAGTTGTGTATCATAAAAGAGTCATCGTTTCTCCTCCTAGGGGTTATTCGAGATTTCTTAATCCAAACCATAAGTGACGAGGCATTGGCTACCTTAAGAGAGTCATAGTTACTCGTCCCAATTGCTCACCCACTCTGCCACTTTTTCTTACTGTGGCCAGTCTGCCAGAAGCGATATGTCACTAGTTGTGTATCATAAAAGAGTCATCGTTTCTCCTCCTAGGGGTTATTCGAGATTTCTTAATCCAAACCCCTAGTAACGAGGCATTGGCTACCTTAAGAGAGTCACAGTTACTCGTCCCAATTGCTCACCCACTCTGCCACTTTTTCTTACTGTGGCCAGTCTGCCAGAAGCGATATGTCACTTGTTGTGTATCTTAGATTCATCGTTACTCCCTCCATAGGTTACTCGTATTCTCTGATTCAATACCTCTCGTGACGAAAAGTCGCTATCTTAATAGTGCAATACTTCTTCCTCCCAGTTGCTCACACAGTCTACTACTTTTTGTGTAGTTTTTGTCTGACAGAAACTATAATTCACTAGTTGTGTATCATAAAAGAGTCAACGTTTGTCCTCCTAGGGGTTATTCGAGATTTCTTAATCCAAACCCCAAGTGACGAGGCATTGGCTACCTTAAGAGAGTCATAGTTACTCGTCCCAATTGCTCACCCACTCTGCCACTTTTTCTTACTGTGGCCAGTCTGCCAGAAGCGATATGTCACTCGTTGTGTATCTTAAGAGAATCATCGTTACTCCCTCCATAGGTTACTCGTATTCTCTGATTCAATACTTCTCGTGACGAAACATTGGCTTTCTTAATAGTGCAATACTTCTTCCTCCCAGTTGCTCACACAGTCTACTACTTTTTGTGTAGTTTTTGTCTGCCAGAAACTATAATTCACTAGTTTTGTATCATAAAAGAGTCAACGTTTCTCCTCCTAGGTGTTATTCGAGATTTCTTAATCCTAACCCCTAGTAACGAGGCATTGGCTACCTTAAGAGAGTCATAGTTACTCGTCCCAATTGCTCACCCACTCTGCCACTTTTTATTACTGTGGCCAGTCTGCCAGAAGCGATATGTCACTCGTTGTGTATCTTAAGAGATTCATCGTTACTCCCTCCATAGGTTACTCGTATTCTCTGATTCAATACCTCTCGTGACGAAACATTGGCTTTCTAAATAGTGCCATACTTCTTCCTCCCAGTTGCTCACACAGTTTACTACTTTTTGTGTACTTGCCAGTCTGCCAGAAGCGATATGTCACTAGTTGTGTATCATAAAAGAGTCATCGTTTCTCCTCCTAGGGGTTATTCGAGATTTCTTAATCCAAACCCCTAGTAACGAGGCATTGGCTACCTTAAGAGAGTCATAGTTACTCGTTCCAATTGCTCACCCTGTCTGCCAGTTTTTCTTACTGTGGCCAGTCTGCCAGAAGCGAAATGTCACTCGATGTGTATCTTAAGAGATTCACCGTTACTCCTTCCATAGGTTACTGGTATTCTCTGATTCAATACCTCTCGTGACGAAAAGTCGCTATCTTAATAGTGCAATACTTCTTCCTCCCAGTTGCTCACACAGTCTACTCCTTTTTGTGTAGTTTTTGTCTGCCAGAAACTATAATTCACTAGTTGTGTATCATAAAAGAGTCAACGTTTCTCCTCCTAGGGGTTATTCGAGATTTCTTAATCCAAACCATAAGTGACGAGGCATTGGCTACCTTAAGAGAGTCATAGTTACTCGTCCCAATTGCTCACCCACTCTGCCACTTTTTCTTACTGTGGCCAATCTGCCAGAAGCGATATGTCACTCGTTGTGTATCTTAAGAGAATCATCGTTACTCCCTCCATAGGTTACTCGTATTCTCTGATTCAATACCTCTCGTGACGAAACATTGGCTTTATTAATAGTGCCATACTTCTTCCTCCCAGTTGCTCACACAGTTTACTACTTTTTGTGTACTTGCCAGTCTGCCAGAAGCGATATGTCACTAGTTGTGTATCATAAAAGAGTCATCGTTTCAAGTCCTAGGGATTATTCGAGATTTCTTAATCCAAACCCCTAGTAACGAGGCATTGGCTACCTTAAGAGAGTCATAGATACTCGTCAAAATTGCTCACCCAGTCTGCCACTTTTTCTTACTGTGGCCAGTCTGCCAGAAGCGATATGTCACTAGTTGTGTATCATAAAAGAGTCATCGTTTCTCCTCCTAGGGGTTATTCGAGATTTCTTAATCCAAACCCCTAGTAACGAGGCATTGGCTACCTTAAGGGAGTCACAGTTACTCATCCCAATTGCTCACCCACTCTGCCACTTTTTCTTACTGTGGCCAGTCTGCCAGAAGCGATATGTCACTTGTTGTGTATCTTAGATTCATCGTTACTCCCTCCATAGGTTACTCGTATTCTCTGATTCAATACCTCTCGTGACGAAACATTGGCTTTCTTAATAGTGCAATACTTCTTCCTCCCAGTTGCTCACACAGTCTACTACTTTTTGTGTAGTTTTTGTCTGCCAGAAACTATAATTCACTAGTTGTGTATCATAAAAGAGTCAACGTTTCTCCTCCTAGGTGTTATTCGAGATTTCTTAATCCTAACCCCTAGTAACGAGGCATTGGCTACCTTAAGAGAGTCATAGTTACTCGTCCCAATTGCTCACCCACTCTGCCACTTTTTCTTACTGTGGCCAGTCTGCCAGAAACGATATGTCACTCGTTGTGTATCTTAAGAGATTCATCGTTACTCCCTCCATAGGTTACTCGTATTCTCTGATTCAATACCTCTCGTGACGAAACATTGGCTTTCTTAATAGTGCCATACTTCTTCCCCCCAGTTGCTCACACAGTTTACTACTTTTTGTGTACTTGCCAGTCTGCCAGAAGCGATATGTCACTAGTTGTGTATCATAATAGAGTCATCGTTTCACCTCCTAGGGATTATTCGAGATTTCTTAATCCAAACCCCTAGTAACGAGGCATTGGCTACCTTAAGAGAGTCATAGTTACTCGTCCAAATTGCTCACCCAGTCTGCACTTTTTCTTACTGTGGCCAGTCTGCCAGAAGCGATATGTCACTAGTTGTGTATCATAAAAGAGTCATCGTTTCTCCTCCTAGGGGTTATTCGAGATTTCTTAATCCAAACCATAAGTGACGAGGCATTGGCTACCTTAAGAGAGTCATAGTTACTCGTCCCAATTGCTCACCCACTCTGCCACTTTTTCTTACTGTGGCCAGTCTGCCAGAAGCGATATGTCACTAGTTGTGTATCATAAAAGAGTCATCGTTTCTCCTCCTAGGGGTTATTCGAGATTTCTTAATCCAAACCCCTAGTAACGAGGCATTGGCTACCTTAAGAGAGTCACAGTTACTCGTCCCAATTGCTCACCCACTCTGCCACTTTTTCTTACTGTGGCCAGTCTGCCAGAAGCGATATGTCACTTGTTGTGTATCTTAGATTCATCGTTACTCCCTCCATAGGTTACTCGTATTCTCTGATTCAATACCTCTCGTGACGAAAAGTCGCTATCTTAATAGTGCAATACTTCTTCCTCCCAGTTGCTCACACAGTCTACTACTTTTTGTGTAGTTTTTGTCTGACAGAAACTATAATTCACTAGTTGTGTATCATAAAAGAGTCAACGTTTGTCCTCCTAGGGGTTATTCGAGATTTCTTAATCCAAACCCCAAGTGACGAGGCATTGGCTACCTTAAGAGAGTCATAGTTACTCGTCCCAATTGCTCACTCACTCTGCCACTTTTTCTTACTGTGGCCAGTCTGCCAGAAGCGATATGTCACTCGTTGTGTATCTTAAGAGAATCATCGTTACTCCCTCCATAGGTTACTCGTATTCTCTGATTCAATACTTCTCGTGACGAAACATTGGCTTTCTTAATAGTGCAATACTTCTTCCTCCCAGTTGCTCACACAGTCTACTACTTTTTGTGTAGTTTTTGTCTGCCAGAAACTATAATTCACTAGTTTTGTATCATAAAAGAGTCAACGTTTCTCCTCCTAGGTGTTATTCGAGATTTCTTAATCCTAACCCCTAGTAACGAGGCATTGGCTACCTTAAGAGAGTCATAGTTACTCGTCCCAATTGCTCACCCACTCTGCCACTTTTTATTACTGTGGCCAGTCTGCCAGAAGCGATATGTCACTCGTTGTGTATCTTAAGAGATTCATCGTTACTCCCTCCATAGGTTACTCGTATTCTCTGATTCAATACCTCTCGTGACGAAACATTGGCTTTCTAAATAGTGCCATACTTCTTCCTCCCAGTTGCTCACACAGTTTACTACTTTTTGTGTACTTGCCAGTCTGCCAGAAGCGATATGTCACTAGTTGTGTATCATAAAAGAGTCATCGTTTCTCCTCCTAGGGGTTATTCGAGATTTCTTAATCCAAACCCCTAGTAACGAGGCATTGGCTACCTTAAGAGAGTCATAGTTACTCGTTCCAATTGCTCACCCTGTCTGCCAGTTTTTCTTACTGTGGCCAGTCTGCCAGAAGCGAAATGTCACTCGATGTGTATCTTAAGAGATTCATCGTTACTCCTTCCATAGGTTACTGGTATTCTCTGATTCAATACCTCTCGTGACGAAAAGTCGCTATCTTAATAGTGCAATTCTTCTTCCTCCCAGTTGCTCACACAGTCTACTCCTTTTTGTGTAGTTTTTGTCTGCCAGAAACTATAATTCACTAGTTGTGTATCATAAAAGAGTCAACGTTTCTCCTCCTAGGGGTTATTCGAGATTTCTTAATCCAAACCATAAGTGACGAGGCATTGGCTACCTTAAGAGAGTCATAGTTACTCGTCCCAATTGCTCACCCACTCTGCCACTTTTTCTTACTGTGGCCAATCTGCCAGAAGCGATATGTCACTCGTTGTGTATCTTAAGAGAATCATCGTTACTCCCTCCATAGGTTACTCGTATTCTCTGATTCAATACCTCTCGTGACGAAACATTGGCTTTCTTAATAGTGCCATACTTCTTCCTCCCAGTTGCTCACACAGTTTACTACTTTTTGTGTACTTGCCAGTCTGCCAGAAGCGATATGTCACTAGTTGTGTATCATAAAAGAGTCATCGTTTCAAGTCCTAGGGATTATTCGAGATTTCTTAATCCAAACCCCTATTAACGAGGCATTGGCTACCTTAAGAGAGTCATAGATACCCGTCCAAATTGCTAACCCAGTCTGCCACTTTTTCTTACTGTGGCCAGTCTGCCAGAAGCGATATGTCACTAGTTGTGTATCATAAAAGAGTCATCGTTTCTCCTCCTAGGGGTTATTCGAGATTTCTTAATCCAAACCCCTAGTAACGAGGCATTGGCTACCTGAAGAGAGTCACAGTTACTCGTCCCAATTGCTCACCCACTCTGCCACTTTATCTTACTGTGGCCAGTCTGCCAGAAGCGATATGTCACTCGTTGTGTATCTTAAGAGATTCATCGTTACTCCCTCCATAGGTTACTCGTATTCTCTGATTCAATACCTCTCGTGACGAAACATTGGCTTTCTTAATAGTGCCATACTTCTTCCTCCCAGTTGCTCACACAGTTTACTACTTTTTGTGTACTTGCCAGTCTGCCAGAAGCGATATGTCACTAGTTGTGTATCATAAAAGAGTCATCGTTTCACGTCCTAGGGATTATTCGAGATTTCTTAATCCAAACCCCTAGTAACGAGGCATTGGCTACCTTAAGAGAGTCATAGTTACTCGTCCAAATTGCTCACCCAGTCTGCCACTTTTTCTTACTGTGGCCAGTCTGCCAGAAGCGATATGTCACTAGTTGTGTATCATAAAAGAGTCATCGTTTCTCCTCCTAGGGGTTATTCGAGATTTCTTAATCCAAACCCCAAGTAACGAGGCATTGGCTACCTTAAGAGAGTCATAGTTACTCGTCCCAATTCCTCACGGTGCCTGCCACTTTTTCTTACTGTGACCAGTCTGCCAGAAGCGATATGTCACTCATCTTAAGAGATTCATCGTTACTCCTTCCATAGGTTACTGGTATTCTCTGATTCAATACCTTCGTGACGAAAAAGTCGCTATCTTAACAGTGCAATACTTCTTCCTCCCAGTTGCTCACACAGTCTACTTCTTTTTGTGTAGTTTTTGTCCGCCAGAAACTATAATTCACTAGTTGTGTATCATAAAAGAGTCAACGTTTCTCCTCCTAGGGGTTATTCGAGATTTCTTAATCCAAACCCCTATTAACGAGGCATTGGCTACCTTAAGAGAGTCATAGATACCCGTCCAAATTGCTAACCCAGTCTGCCACTTTTTCTTACTGTGGCCATCTGCCAGAAGCGATATGTCACTAGTTGTGTATCATAAAAGAGTCATCGTTTCTCCTCCTAGGGGTTATTCGAGATTTCTTAATCCAAACCCCTAGTAACGAGGCATTGGCTACCTTAGGAGAGTCACAGTTACTCGTCCCAATTGCTCACCCACTCTGCCACTTTTTCTTACTGTGGCCAGTCTGCCAGAAGCGATATGTCACTCGTTGTGTATCTTAAGAGATTCATCGTTACTCCCTCCATAGGTTACTCGTATTCTCTGATTCAATACCTCTCGTGACGAAACACTGGCTTTCTTAATAGTGCCATACTTCTTCCTCCCAGTTGCTCACACAGTTTATTACTTTTTGTGTACTTGCCAGTCTGCCAGAAGCGATATGTCACTAGTTGTGTATCATAAAAGAGTCATCGTTTCACCTCCTAGGGATTATTCGAGATTTCTTAATCCAAACCCCTAGTAACGAGGCATTGGCTACCTTAAGAGAGTCATAGTTACTCGTCCAAATTGCTCACCCAGTCTGCCACTTTTTCTTACTGTGGCCAGTCTGCCAGAAGCGATATGTCACTAGTTGTGTATCATAAAAGAGTCATCGTTTCTCCTCCTAGGGGTTATTCGAGATTTCTTAATCCAAACCCCTAGTAACGAGGCATTGGCTACCTTAAGAGAGTCATAGTTACTCGTCCCAATTGCTCACGGTGCCTGCCACTTTTTCTTACTGTGACCAGTCTGCCAGAAGCGATATGTCACTCATCTTAAGAGATTCATCGTTACTCCTTCCATAGGTTACTGGTATTCTCTGATTCAATACCTTCGTGACGAAAAAGTTGCTATCTTAACAGTGCAATACTTCTTCCTCCCAGTTGCTCACACAGTCTACTACTTTTTGTGTAGTTTTTGTCCGCCAGAAACTATAATTCACTAGTTGCGTATCATAAAAGCGTCAACGTTTCTCCTCCTAGGGGTTATTCGAGATTTCTTAATCCAAACCCCTAGTAACGAGGCATTGGCTACCTTAAGAGAGTCATAGTTACTCGTCCCAATTGCTCACCCACTCTGCCACTTTTTCTTACTGTGGCCAGTCTGCCAGAAGCGATATGTCACTCGATGTGTATCTTAAGAGATTCATCGTTACTCCCTCCATAGGTTACTCGTATTCTCTGATTCAATTCCTCTCGTGACGAAACATTGGCTTTCTAAATAGTGCCATACTTCTTCCTCCCAGTTGCTCACACAGTTTACTACTTTTTGTGTACTTGCCAGTCTGCCAGAAGCGATATGTCACTAGTTCTGTATCAAAAAAGAGTAATCGTTTCACCTCCTAGGGATTATTCGAGATTTCTTAATCCAAACCCCTAGTAACGAGGCATTGGCTACCTTAAGAGAGTCATAGTTACTCGTCCAAATTGCTCACCCAGTCTGCCACTTTTTCTTACTGTGGCCAGTCTGCCAGAAGCGAATTGTCACTAGTTGTGTATCATAAAAGAGTCATCGTTTCTCCTCCTAGGGGTTATTCGAAGTTTCTTAATCCAAACCCCTAGTAACGAGGCATTGGCTACCTTAAGAGAGTCATAGTTACTCGTTCCAATTGCTCACCCTGTCTGCCACTTTTTCTTACTGTGGCCAGTCTGCCAGAAGCGAAATGTCACTCGTTGTGTATCTTAAGAGATTCATCGTTACTCCTTCCATAGGTTACTGGTATTCTCTGATTCAATACCTCTCGTGACGAAAAGTCGCTATCTTAATAGTGCAATACTTCTTCCTCCCAGTTGCTCACACAGTCTACTACTTTTTGTGTACTTTTTGTCTGACAGAAACTATAATTCACTAGTTGTGTATCATAAAAGAGTCAACGTTTCTCCTCCTAGGGGTTATACGAGATTTCTTAATCCAGACCCCAAGTGACGAGGCATTGGCTACCTTAAGAGGGACATAGTTACTCGTCCCAATTGCTCACCCACTCTGCCACTTTTTCTTACTGTGGCCAGTCTGCCAGAAGCGATATGTCACTTGTTGTGTATCTTAGATTCATCGTTACTCCCTCCATAGGTTACTCGTATTCTCTGATTCAATACCTCTCGTGACGAAACATTGGCTTTCTTAATAGTGCCATACTTCTTCCTCCCAGTTGCTCACACAGTTTACTACTTTTTGTGTACTTGCCAGTCTGCCAGAAGCGATATGTCACTAGTTGTGTTTCATAAAAGAGTCATCGTTTCACCTCCTAGGGATTATTCGAGATTTCTTAATCCAAACCCCTAGTAACGAGGCATTGGCTACCTTAAGAGAGTCATAGTTACTCGTCCAAATTGCTCACCCAGTCTGCACTTTTTCTTACTGTGGCCAGTCTGCCAGAAGCGATATGTCACTCGTTGTGTATATAAAAGAGTCATCGTTTCACCTCCTAGGGATTATTCGAGATTTCTTAATCCAAACCCCTAGTAACGAGGCATTGGCTACCTTAAGAGAGTCATAGTTACTCGTCCCAATTGCTCACCCTGCCTGCCACTTTTTCTTACTGTGGCCACTCTGCCAGAAGCGATATGTCACTCATCTTAAGAGATTCATCGTTACTCCTTCCATAGGTTACTGGTATTCTCTGATTCAATACCTTCGTGACGAAAAACTGGCTATCTTAACAGTGCAATACTTCTTCCTCCCAGTTGCTCACACAGTCTACTACTTTTTGTGTAGTTTTTGTCTGCCAGAAACTATAATTCACTAGTTGTGTATCATAAAAGAGTCAACGTTTCTCCTCCTAGGGGTTATTCGAGATTTCTTAATCCAAACCCCTAGTAACGAGGCATTGGCTACCTTAAGAGAGTTATAGTTACTCGTCCCAATTGCTCACCCACTCTGCCAGTTTTTCTTACTGTGGCCAGTCTGCCAGAAGCGATATGTCACTCGTTGTGTATCTTAAGAGATTCATCGTTACTCCCTCTATAGGTTACTCGTATTCTCTGATTCAATACCTCTCGTGACGAAACATTGGCTTTCTAAATAGTGCCATACTTCTTCCTCCCAGTTGCTCACACAGTTTATTACATTTTGTGTACTTGCCAGTCTGCCAGAAGCGATATGTCACTAGTTGTGTATCAAAAAAGAGTCATCGTTTCACCTCCTAGGGATTATTCGAGATTTCTTAATCCAAACCCCTAGTAACGAGGCATTGGCTACGTTAAGAGAGTCGTAGTTACTCGTCCAAATTGCTCACCCAGTCTGCCACTTTTTCTTACTGTGGCCAGTCTGCCAGAAGCGATATGTCACTAGTTGTGTATCATAAAAGAGTCATCGTTTCTTCTCCTAGGGGTTATTCGAGATTTCTTAATCCAAACCCCTAGTAACGAGGCATTGGCTACCTTAAGAGAGTCATAGTTACTCGTTCCAATTGCTCACCCTGTCTGCCACTTTTTCTTACTGTGGCCAGTCTGCCAGAAGAGAAATGTCACTCGTTGTGTATCTTTAGAGATTCATCGTTACTCCTTCCATAGGTTACTGGTATTCTCTGATTCAATACCTCTGGTGACGAAAAGTCGCTATCTTAATAGTGCAATACTTCTTCCTCCTAGTTGCTCACACAGTCTACTACATTTGTGTAGTTTTTGTCTGACAGAAATTATAATTCACTAGTTGTGCATCATAAAAGAGTCAACGTTTCTCCTCCTAGTGGTTATTCGAGATTTCTTAATCCAAACCCCAAGTGACGGGGCATTGGCTACCTTAAGAGAGTCATAGTTACTCGTCCCAATTGCTCACCCACTCTGCCACTTTTTCATACTGTGGCCAGTCTGCCAGAAGCGATATGTCACTTGTTGTGTATCTTAGATTCATCGTTACTCCCTCCATAGGTTACTCGTATTCTCTGATTCAATACCTCTCGTGACGAAACATTGGCTTTCTTAATAGTGCCATACTTCTTCCTCCCAGTTGCTCACACAGTTTACTACTTTTTGTGTACTTGGCAGTCTGCCAGAAGCGATATGTCACTAGTTGTGTTTCATAAAAGAGTCATCGTTTCACCTCCTAGGGATTATTCGAGATTTCTTAATCCAAACCCCTAGTAACGAGGCATTGGCTACCTTAAGAGAGTCATAGTTACTCGTCCAAATTGCTCACCCAGTCTGCCACTTTTTCTTACTGTGGCCAGTCTGCCAGAAGCGATATGTCACTAGTTGTGTATCATAAAAGAGTCATCGTTTCTCCTCCTAGGGGTTATTCGAGATTTCTTAATCCAAACCCCTAGTAACGAGGCATTGGCTACCTTAAGAGAGTCATAGTTACTCGTCCCAATTGCTCACCCTGCCTGCCACTTTTCTTACTGTGGCCAGTCTGCCAGAAGCGATATGTCACTCGTTGTGTATCTTAAGAGATTCATCGTTACTCCCTCCATAGGTTACTCGTATTCTCTGATTCAATACGTCTCGTGACGAAACATTGGCTTTCTAAATAGTGCCATACTTCTTCCTCCCAGTTGCTCACACAGTTTACTACTTTTTGTGTACTTGCCAGTCTGCCAGAAGCGATATGTCACTAGTTGTGTATATAAAAGAGTCATCGTTTCACCTCCTAGAGATTATTCGAGATTTCTTAATCCAAACCCCTAGTAACGAGGCATTGGCTACCTTAAGAGAGGCATAGTTACTCGTCCCAATTGCTCACCCTGCCTGCCACTTTTTCTTACTGTGGCCAGTCTGCCAGAAGCGATATGTCACTCATCTTAAGAGATTCATCGTTACTCCTTCCATAGGTTACTGGTATTCTCTGATTCAATACCTCTCGTGACGAAAAGTCGCTATCTTAATAGTGCAATACTTCTTCCTACCAGTTGCTCACACAGTCTACTACTTTTTGTGTAGTTTTTGTCTGCCAGAAACTATAATTCACTAGTTGTGTATCATAAAAGAGTCAACGTTACTCCTCCTAGGGGTTATTCGAGATTTCTTAATCCAAACCCCTAGTAACGAGGCATTGGCTACCTTAAGAGAGTCATAGTTACTCGTCCAAATTGCTCACCCACTCTGCCACTTTTTCTTACTGTGGCCAGTCTGCCAGAAGCGATATGTCACTCGTTGTGTATCTTAAGAGATTCATCGTTACTCCCTCCATAGGTTACTCGTATTCTCTGATTCAATACCTCTCGTGACGAAACATTGGCTTTCTTAATAGTGCCATACTTCTTCCTCCCAGTTGCTCACACAGTTTACTACTTTTTGTGTACTTACCAGTCTGCCAGAAGCGATATGTCACTAGTTGTGTTTCATAAAAGAGTCATCGTTTCACCTCCTAGGGATTATTCGAGATTTCTTAATCCAAACCCCTAGTAACAAGGCATTGGCTACCTTAACAGAGTCATAGTTACTCGTCCAAATTGCTCACCCAGTCTGCCACTTTTTCTTACTGTGGCCAGTCTGCCAGAAGCGATATGTCACTAGTTGTGTATCATAAAAGAGTCATCGTTTCTAATAATAGGGGTTATTCGAGATTTCTTAATCCAAACCTCTAGTAACGAGGCATTGGCTACCTTAAGAGAGTCGTAGTTACTCGTCCCAATTGCTCACCCTGTCTGCCACTTTTTCTTACTGTGGCCAGTCTGCCAGAAGCGAAATGTCACTCGTTGTGTATCTTAAGAGATTCATCGTTACTCCTTCGATAGGTTACAGGTATTCTCTGATTCAATACCTCTCGTGACGAAAAAGTCGCTATCTTAATAGTGCAATACTTCTTCCTCCCAGTTGCTCACACAGTCTACAACTTTTTGTGTAGTTTTTGTCTGCCAGAAACTATAATTTACTAGTAGTGTATCATAAAAGAGTCAACGTTTCTCCTCCTAGGGGTTATTCGAGATTTCTTAATCGAAACCCCAAGTGACGAGGCATTGGCTACCTTAAGAGAGTCATAGTTACTCGTCCCAATTGCTCACCCACTCTGCCACTTTTTCTTACTGTTGCCAGTCTGCCAGAAGCGATATGTCACTCGTTGTGTATCTTAAGAGATTCATCGTTACTCCCTCCATAGGTTACTCGTATTTTCTGATTCAATACCTCTCGTGACGAAACACTGGCTTTCTTAATAGTGCCATACTTCCTCCTCCCAGTTGCTCACACAGTTTACTACTTTTTGTGTACTTGCCAGTCTGCCAGAAGCGATATGTCACTAGTTGTGTATCATAAAAGAGTCATCGTTTCACTTCCTAGGGATTATTCGAGATTTCTTAATCCAAACCCCTAGTAACGAGGCATTGGCTACCTTAAGAGAGTCATAGTTACCCGTCCAAATTGCTCACCAAGTCTGCCACTTTTTCTTACTGTGGCCAGTCTGCCAGAAGCGATATGTCACTAGTTGTGTATCATAAAAGAGTCATCGTTTCTCCTCCTAGGGGTTATTCGAAATTTCTTAATCCAAACCCCTAGTAACGAGGCATTGGCTACCTTGAGAGTCATAGTTACTCGTCCCAATTGCTCACCCAGTCTGCCACTTTTTCTTACTGTGGCCAGTCTGCCAGAAGCGATATGTCACTCGTTGTGTATCTTAAGAGAATCATCGTTACTCCCTCCATAGGTTACTCGTATTCTCTGATTCAATACCTCTCGTGACGAAACATTGGCTTTCTTAATAGTGCCATACTTCTTCCTCCCAGTTGCTCACACAGTTTACTACTTTTTGTGTACTTGCCAGTCTGCCAGAAGCGATATGTCACTAGTTGTGTATCAAAAAAGAGTCATCGTTTCATCTCCTAGGGATTATTCGAAATCTCTTAATCCAAACCCCTAGTAACGAGGCATTGGCTACCTTAAGAGAGTCATAGTTACTCGTCCAAATTGCTCACCCAGTCTGCCACTTTTTCTTACTGTGGCCAGTCTGCCAGAACCGATATGTCACTAGTTGTGTATCATAAAAGAGTCATCGTTTCTCCTAATAGGGGTTATTCGAGATTTCTTAATCCAAACCCCTAGTAACGAGGCATTGGCTACCTTAAGAGAGTCATATTTACTTGTCCCAATTGCTCACCCTGTCTGCCACTTTTTCTTACTGTGGCCAGTCTGCGAGAAGCGATATGTCACTAGTTGTGTATCATAAAAGAGTCATCGTTTCTCCTCCTAGGGGTTATTCGAGATTTCTTAATCCAAACCCCTAGTAATGAGGCATTCGCTACCTTAAGAGAGTCATAGTTACTCGTCCCAATTGCTCACCCAGTCTGCCACTTTTTCTTACTGTGGCCAGTCTGCCAGAAGCGATATGTCACTCGTTGTGTATCTTAAGAGATTCATCGTTACTCCTTCCATAGGTTACAGGTATTCTCTGATTCAATACCTCTCGTGACGAAAAAGTCGCTATCTTAATAGAGCAATACTTCTTCCTCCCAGTTGCTCACACAGTCTACAACTTTTTGTGTAGTTTTTGTCTGCCAGAAACTATAATTTACTAGTAGTGTATCATAAAAGAGTCAACGTTTCTCCTCCTAGGGGTTATTCGAGATTTCTTAATCGAAACCCCAAAGTGACGAGGCATTGGCTACCTTAAGAGAGTCATAGTTACTCGTCCCAATTGCTCACCCACTCTGCCACTTTTTCTTACTGTTGCCAGTCTGCCAGAAGAGATATGTCACTCGTTGTGTATCTTAAGAGATTCATCGTTACTCCCTCCATAGGTTACTCGTATTTTCTGATTCAATACCTCTCGTGACGAAACACTGGCTTTCTTAATAGTGCCATACTTCCTCCTCCCAGTTGCTCACACAGTTTACTACTTTTTGTGTACTTGCCAGTCTGCCAGAAGCGATATGTCACTAGTTGTGTATCATAAGAGAGTCATCGTTTCACTTCCTAGCGATTATTCGAGATTTCTTAATCCAAACCCCTAGTAACGAGGCATTGGCTACCTTAAGAGAGTCATAGTTACCCGTCCAAATTGCTCACCAAGTCTGCCACTTTTTCTTACTGTGGCCAGTCTGCCAGAAGCGATATGTCACTAGTTGTGTATCATAAAAGAGTCATCGTTTCTCCTCCTACGGGTTATTCGAGATTTCTTAATCCAAACCCCTAGTAACGAGGCATTGGCTACCTTGAGAGTCATAGTTACTCGTCCCAATTGCTCACCCAGTCTGCCACTTTTTCTTACTGTGGTCAGTCTGCCAGAAGCGATATGTCACTCGTTGTGTATCTTAAGAGAATCATCGTTACTCCCTCCATAGGTTACTCGTATTCTCTGATTCAATACCTCTCGTGACGAAACATTGGCTTTCTTAATAGTGCCATACTTCTTCCTCCCAGTTGCTCACACAGTTTACTACTTTTTGTGTACTTGCCAGTCTGCCAGAAGCGATATGTCACTAGTTGTGTATCAAAAAAGAGTCATCGTTTCACCTCCTAGGGATTATTCGAAATCTCTTAATCCAAACCCCTAGTAACGAGGCATTGGCTACCTTAAGAGAGTCATAGTTACTCGTCCAAATTGCTCACCCAGTCTGCCACTTTTTCTTACTGTGGCCAGTCTGCCAGAACCGATATGTCACTAGTTGTGTATCATAAAAGAGTCATCGTTTCTCCTAATAGGGGTTATTCGAGATTTCTTAATCCAAACCCCTAGTAACGAGGCATTGGCTACCTTAAGAGAGTCATATTTACTCGTCCCAATTGCTCACCCTGTCTGCCACTTTTTCTTACTGTGGCCAGTCTGCGAGAAGCGATATGTCACTAGTTGTGTATCATAAAAGAGTCATCGTTTCTCCTCCTAGGGGTTATTCGAGTTTTCTTAATCCAAACCCCTAGTAACGAGGCATTGGCTACCTTAAGAGAGTCATAGTTACTCGTCCCAATTGCTCACCCAGTCTGCCACTTTTTCTTACTGTGGCCAGTCTGCCAGAAGCGATATGTCACTCGTTGTGTATCTTAAGAGAATCATCGTTACTCCCTCCATAGGTTACTCGTATTCTCTGATTCAATACCTCTCGTGACGAAACATTGGCTTTCTTAATAGTGCCATACTTCTTCCTCCCAGTTGCTCACACAGTTTACTACTTTTTGTGTACTTGCCAGTCTGCCAGAAGCGATATGTCACTAGTTGTGTATCATAAAAGAGTCATCGTTTCACCTCCTAGGGATTATTCGAGATTTCTTAATCCAAACCCCTAGTAACGAGGCATTGGCTACCTTAAGAGAGTCATAGTTACTCGTCCAAATTGCTCACCCAGTCTGCCACTTTTTCTTACTGTGGCCAGTCTGCCAGAAGCGATATGTCACTAGTTGTGTATCATAAAAGAATCATCGTTTCTCCTCCTAGGGGTTATTCGAGATTTCTTAATCCAAACCCCTAGTAACGAGGCATTGGCTACCTTAAGAGAGTCAAAGTTAATCGTCCCAATTGCTCACCCTGTCTGCCACTTTTTCTTACTGTGGCCAGTCTGCCAGAAGCGATATGTCACTAGTTGTGTATCATAAAAGAGTCATCGTTTCACCTCCTAGGGATTATTCGAGATTTCTTAATCCAAACCCCTAGTAACGAGGCATTGGCTACCTTAACAGAGTCATAGTTACTCGTCCAAATTGCTCACCCAGTCTGCCACTTTTTCTTACTGTGGCCAGTCTGCCAGAAGCGATATGTCACTAGTTGTGTATCATAAAAGAGTCATCGTTTCTAATAATAGGGGTTATTCGAGATTTCTTAATCCAAACCTCTAGTAACGAGGCATTGGCTACCTTAAGAGAGTCGTAGTTACTCGTCCCAATTGCTCATCCTGTCTGCCACTTTTTCTTACTGTGGCCAGTCTGCCAGAAGCGAAATGTCACTCGTTGTGTATCTTAAGAGATTCATCGTTACTCCTTCCATAGGTTACAGGTATTCTCTGATTCAATACCTCTCGTGACGAAAAAGTCGCTATCTTAATAGTGCAATACTTCTTCCTCCCAGTTGCTCACACAGTCTACAACTTTTTGTGTAGTTTTTGTCTGCCAGAAACTATAATTTACTAGTAGTGTATCATAAAAGAGTCAACGTTTCTCCTCCTAGGGGTTATTCGAGATTTCTTAATCGAAACCCCAAGTGACGAGGCATTGGCTACCTTAAGAGAGTCATAGTTACTCGTCCCAATTGCTCACCCACTCTGCCACTTTTTCTTACTGTTGCCAGTCTGCCAGAAGCGATATGTCACTCGTTGTGTATCTTAAGAGATTCATCGTTACTCCCTCCATAGGTTACTCGTATTTTCTGATTCAATACCTCTCGTGACGAAACACTTATCGCGAGGCAAAACTGAAATTTGAAAGGTTGCATCCTGTCCCTCTTCAAACTTCTTATGCTGCAGCTACGTTATCGTCGCCCTCGCGGGCGGCAGTTGTCGCCTCCTCTGTGCCGCCTTCAGTTGGCCCTCGGGGCCGTCCATCTCTGTCTGCCCCCCTTGTGTCTGGGGGCAAGCCTTCCTCTGTTGCCCCCTTAGCAGTTGGGGGCAAACCCCCTTCTGTCACTCCCCCCGCACATGCTTCAGGAGTGACATCTGCTCCAAAACCAGGGGGCTCGATACCTCCCCCTCCCCCTTCTCTGCCGGCGTCGTCTCTGCCGGCTCCTCTCTCGCGGAAGGGGTCCCTCGGGGCCCTCCCTTCTTCCGGTTCTTCTGCTACCCCGCCGGATGTCAGCCAGTGGCTGAAGGTTCATCCACCTGCTGGTCGTAGGGCTTCTGCGTCGTCGTCAGCCTCCGACGCTCCTTTAGAGAAACTCTCCGAGCCCTCTAAGCCAAAGGACAGACGCGAGAAGAAGGACCGGAACGTGTCCAAGAAGAAGGACGCTCCGGCAGTTTCAGTACCGCCTGCTGTCAATAGCTCTGGCTCTGGGGATGCGGTGGAGATCCTCGCCTCTGCCGCGGATCTCGCCCTCACGGAACCCTCGGGGACCTCTCCTATGGACACAGCTGACTCTCGCTCGGTGGCGGCCGTTGACTCTGCGGCGCCGTCTGTCTCTTAGTGGACTTAACGCCCTCCCAGTCCCTTCCAGCTTCCATTCTCCAGTGGAATTGCGGCGGTTATTTCCGCCACCTGCCTGAGCTCCGGATGCTTTTGAGTGTTTCCCCTGTTCTGTGCATTGCTCTTCAGGAAACTTGGTTTCCAGCAATGCGGACCCCTGCCCTTCGCGGTTATCGGGGATACTATAAGAACCGCGCTGACTGTCAACGAGCTTCAGGTGGAGTTTGCCTCTTTGTTCACCACTCTGTCTGTAGCTCACCAGTACCCCTTCTGACGCCTTTAGAGGCAGTCGCTGTCAGGATTGAGCTCTCGCCGGCTATTACTGTTTGCTCTGTTTACATTCCTCCGTATGGGCAACTCCCCCGACATGTCTTGGCTGCGCTGCTGGCTCAACTCCCGCCGCCATTGCTGCTTCTGGGCGATTTCAATGCCCACAACCCTCTATGGGGTGGGACTGTCTCCGATGACCGTGGTCGCGCTGTGGAGCATGTGTTGGCTCAGCTCGACCTTAGCCTCTTGAACACCGGTGCTCCCACGCATTTCAGTGTGGCCCATGGCTCGTTCTCGGCCATCGATCTCTCTCTTTGCAGCCCCGGACTTCTCCCATCCCTTCACTGGAGAGTGCATCCTGACCTGTGTGGTAGTGACCATTTTCCCATCTATTTGTCACTGCCCCAGTGTCATTCTTCTGGGCGCCTGCCCCGCTGGGCTCTCAACAGGGCTGACTGGCCGGCTTTTACTTCCGCTGCCACCATTACTTCTCTCCCACAGGGTGACATTGACGAGGTGGTCCGTGTCTTGACCTCGTCAATTATTTCTGCGGCCGAGATTGCCATCCCTCGCTCTTCTGGACTCCCTCGGAGGAAGTCTGTCCCCTGGTGGTCGCCGGAGATTGCTGAGGCTATTCGCGACCGTAGGCGGGCTCTCCAGCGTCATAAGCGGCACCCGTCTCTGGAGACCCTCATCGCCTTTAAGAAGCTCCGTGCCTTGGCCCGTCGTCTTATTGCACGGCGTAAGCAGGAATGCTGGGAGAGGTACATTTCATCCTTGGGCTCCCGTGTCTCCCCGTCGCTCGTGTGGTCCCGCATCCGGCGGATTTATGGATACCAGACCCCTATGGGTGTCCCTGGAATCTCCCTGGACGGCGCTGTCTGCACGGACGCCGCCACCATTGCTGACCACCTTGCCACGCACTTTGCTACGAGCTCTGCGACTGCAACTTACCCTCCTGCCTTTCGCTCTCTAAAGGAGCGCGCCGAGCGGACGCCGTTATCGTTCCACACACGTCGTTCTGAAAAATACAATGCTCCTTTCAGCGAGAGGGAATTCCTCGCTGCCCTCGCCAATTGCCCTGATACAGCGCCAGGACCGGACTGCATCCACGCGCAGATGCTGAAGCATCTCTCCAGGGACTGCCAGAGACACATCCTCACCACCTTTAACCGCATTTGGAGCGAGGGCGTGTTCCCGTCGCAATGGCGAGAGGGTGTTATCGTTCCCATCTTGAAGCCCGGTGCGGACCCTCTGGCGGTGGACGGCTATCGCCCCATTACACTAACCAACGTTTTGTGCAAATTGCTCGAACGTATGGTGGGGCGGCGTTTGTGTTGGGTCCTTGAGTCACGCGGTCTCCTCGCTCCATCCCAGGGTGGCTTCCGTCAGGGCCGGTCTGCTGCGGACAATTTGGTGCGGCTGGAATCTGCTATCCGTACGGCCTTTTCCCGCCGTCAGCATCTCGTTGCTGTATTTTTTGATCTGCGGAAGGCATATGACACAACATGGAGGCATCACATCCTTGCTACGTTGCGCGAGTGGGGTCTTCGTGGTCAGCTTCCAGCTTTTCTTCAAAACTTTTTATTGCGCCGCTCTTTCCGGGTGCAAGTCGGTGCCGCCTCTAGTTCATCTTATATACAGGAAAATGGGGTCCCGCAGGGCTCGGTATTGAGCGTTTCCTTATTTCTAGTGGCCATTAATGGTCTGGCTGCAGCTGTGGGGTCGTCGGTGTCTCCTTCTTTGTATGCCGACGACTTCTGCATCTCATTTAGCTCAACGACTACGGGAGTCGCCGAACGCAGGCTGCAAGCAGCCGTTCGCAAGGCGGCATCATGGGCTCTGACTCATGGATTTCAGTTCTCTGCGGCCAAGACTCGAGTTATGCACTTCTGCAGGCGTCGGACGGTCCACCCTCATCCGGAACTTTACCTCGACGGTCACCTACTTGAAGTGGTGGACACTAGCCGCTTCTTAGGACTCGTCTTTGATGCCTGGCTCACATGGGTTCCTCATATTACTCAGCTGAAGCAAAAGTGCTGGCAGCACCTCAACGCCCTCCGCTGCCTGAGCCATGCGTCTTGGGGTGCAGATCGTAGCACGCTGTTGCGATTATACAGAGCCCTTGTGCAGTCCAGGCTTGATTATGGGAGCCTGGCCTATGGGTCTGCATCGCCCTCAGTGTTGACGTTGTTGGACCCCATACACCACTGTGGGGTTCGGCTTGCAACTGGTGCTTTCCGTACGAGCCCCGTGGATAGTCTGCTGGTGGAGGCCGGGGTTCCCCCGCTGCGGATTCGCCGCCACCGACTGCTCGCCGACTATGCTGTCCATGTGCATTGCTCACCGGGCCATCCCAATCATCGCCTGCTTTTCCCTGCCAGGGTCCTCCCTCTGCCCGACCGGCGACCTAGGTCTGGGCTTTCCATTGCTGTCCGTGTCCAGTCCCTGCTGTCGGAACTGGGGTCGTTCCCTCTTCTGCCGCCCTTCCGGGCCTGTGCACCCACGCCTCCCTGGTGTATGACCCGTCCGTCCGTCCGCCTGGACTTGGCACGGGAACCCAAGGACTCGGTTCCGCATGTGGCCCTCCGTCACCGTTTTCTTGCGCTCGTCGCCTCGTTTTCAGGCTGTGAGCCTGTCTACACTGATGGTTCCCTGGTGGATGGTCGTCCTGCCTACGCTTTTGCCCACGCTGCCCATGTTGAACAGCGCTCCTTGCCGGCTGGCTGCAGTATTTTTACTGCAGAGCTGGTGGCCATATTGCGCGCTCTTGAGCATATGCGTTCCTGCTCAGGTACGTCCATCGTCATCTGCAGTGACTCCCTGAGCAGCCTCCAGGCTATCGACCGCTGCTATACCTCTTGTCCTCTGGTATCCTTTATTCAGGAGTCTGTTTTTGCCATTACCCGCTCTGGTCGTTCGGTGGTCTTTGTTTGGACGCCAGGTCACGTTGGCATCCCGGGGAATGAACGTGTCGACAGGCTGGCCAAAGGGGCGGTCGACGCCCCCACTTTGGCGATCGGCCTCCCGGCTCGTGATTTGCAGCTGGCGTTGCGCCGTAAGGTGCTTCAGATGTGGCGTGACGAGTGGCGCAGCCTGACTTCTCCGAATAAACTGCGGGCTGTCAAGGAGACGACCGATGTGTGGCAGTCCTCCCTGCGGGCTTCTCGCAGGGACTCTGTCATCCTGTGTCGGCTCCGCATCGGCCATACCTACCTGACGCACGGACATCTTTTGCGTCAGGAGGATCCCCCCCTGTGTCAGTGTGGGTCCCGGTTGACGGTCGCCCACATTTTGTTGGAGTGTCCCCGCCTGCGCATCCTCCGGCAGACTTTTAATCTCCCGGGCACGTTGCCTTTGGTTTTATGCGACGATGCCTCCATGGCTGACGACGTTTTAAATTTTATCCGTGGTAGTCCTTTTTATGGTTCCATTTAGGGGGGACCTGTCCCTTTCCCTTTCTGTGTATCTTGTCCTCGAGTGTCTCATTGGTTCCAGATTTTAATGTGTGTATTCGGATGGTTGACTCTTTCCCAATTTTTGTACCCATGGTCAGTCAACCAGTCTCCGCCCCTCTTATTTTCTTCCGTTTCTTTCTGTCCAGTGTTCGTCTGTACTCTTCTTGTCTCTAGTGTTCGCTGACACATTGGTGTTCTTTCAGTGACTGGGGGGAGGAGCGTCTCCTCCCCCCTTGGGGTTTTACCTGTTCCGTAAATTTTGTTTCGCCGGTTTTTTGGAATGGGGGACTGATGACCTTAGCTGTTTAGTCCCCCTTAAACATCCCAACAACAACAACAAACAACGAAACACTGGCTTTCTTAATAGTGCCATACTTCCTCCTCCCAGTTGCTCACACAGTTTACTACTTTTTGTGTACTTGCCAGTCTGCCAGAAGCGATATGTCACTAGTTGTGTATCATAAGAGAGTCATCGTTTCACTTCCTAGCGATTATTCGAGATTTCTTAATCCAAACCCCTAGTAACGAGGCATTGGCTACCTTAAGAGAGTCATAGTTACCCGTCCAAATTGCTCACCAAGTCTGCCACTTTTTCTTACTGTGGCCAGTCTGCCAGAAGCGATATGTCACTAGTTGTGTATCATAAAAGAGTCATCGTTTCTCCTCCTACGGGTTATTCGAGATTTCTTAATCCAAACCCCTAGTAACGAGGCATTGGCTACCTTGAGAGTCATAGTTACTCGTCCCAATTGCTCACCCAGTCTGCCACTTTTTCTTACTGTGGTCAGTCTGCCAGAAGCGATATGTCACTCGTTGTGTATCTTAAGAGAATCATCGTTACTCCCTCCATAGGTTACTCGTATTCTCTGATTCAATACCTCTCGTGACGAAACATTGGCTTTCTTAATAGTGCCATACTTCTTCCTCCCAGTTGCTCACACAGTTTACTACTTTTTGTGTACTTGCCAGTCTGCCAGAACCGATATGTCACTAGTTGTGTATCAAAAAAGAGTCATCGTTTCACCTCCTAGGGATTATTCGAAATCTCTTAATCCAAACCCCTAGTAACGAGGCATTGGCTACCTTAAGAGAGTCATAGTTACTCGTCCAAATTGCTCACCCAGTCTGCCACTTTTTCTTACTGTGGCCAGTCTGCCAGAACCGATATGTCACTAGTTGTGTATCATAAAAGAGTCATCGTTTCTCCTAATAGGGGTTATTCGAGATTTCTTAATCCAAACCCCTAGTAACGAGGCATTGGCTACCTTAAGAGAGTCATATTTACTCGTCCCAATTGCTCACCCTGTCTGCCACTTTTTCTTACTGTGGCCAGTCTGCGAGAAGCGATATGTCACTAGTTGTGTATCATAAAAGAGTCATCGTTTCTCCTCCTAGGGGTTATTCGAGATTTCTTAATCCAAACCCCTAGTAACGAGGCATTGGCTACCTTAAGAGAGTCATAGTTACTCGTCCCAATTGCTCACCCAGTCTGCCACTTTTTCTTACTGTGGCCAGTCTGCCAGAAGCGATATGTCACTCGTTGTGTATCTTAAGAGAATCATCGTTACTCCCTCCATAGGTTACTCGTATTCTCTGATTCAATACCTCTCGTGACGAAACATTGGCTTTCTTAATAGTGCCATACTTCTTCCTCCCAGTTGCTCACACAGTTTACTACTTTTTGTGTACTTGCCAGTCTGCCAGAAGCGATATGTCACTAGTTGTGTATCATAAAAGAGTCATCGTTTCACCTCCTAGGGATTATTCGAGATTTCTTAATCCAAACCCCTAGTAACGAGGCATTGGCTACCTTAAGAGAGTCACAGTTACTCGTCCAAATTGCTCACCCAGTCTGCCACTTTTTCTTACTGTGGCCAGTCTGCCAGAAGCGATATGTCACTAGTTGTGTATCATAAAAGAATCATCGTTTCTCCTCCTAGGGGTTATTCGAGATTTCTTAATCCAAACCCCTAGTAACGAGGCATTGGCTACCTTAAGAGAGTCAAAGTTAATCGTCCCAATTGCTCACCCTGTCTGCCACTTTTTCTTACTGTGGCCAGTCTGCCAGAAGCGATATGTCACTAGTTGTGTATCATAAAAGAGTCATCGTTTCACCTCCTAGGGATTATTCGAGATTTCTTAATCCAAACCCCTAGTAACGAGGCATTGGCTACCTTAACAGAGTCATAGTTACTCGTCCAAATTGCTCACCCAGTCTGCCACTTTTTCTTACTGTGGCCAGTCTGCCAGAAGCGATATGTCACTAGTTGTGTATCATAAAAGAGTCATCGTTTCTAATAATAGGGGTTATTCGAGATTTCTTAATCCAAACCTCTAGTAACGAGGCATTGGCTACCTTAAGAGAGTCGTAGTTACTCGTCCCAATTGCTCATCCTGTCTGCCACTTTTTCTTACTGTGGCCAGTCTGCCAGAAGCGAAATGTCACTCGTTGTGTATCTTAAGAGATTCATCGTTACTCCTTCCATAGGTTACAGGTATTCTCTGATTCAATACCTCTCGTGACGAAAAAGTCGCTATCTTAATAGTGCAATACTTCTTCCTCCCAGTTGCTCACACAGTCTACAACTTTTTGTGTAGTTTTTGTCTGCCAGAAACTATAATTTACTAGTAGTGTATCATAAAAGAGTCAACGTTTCTCCTCCTAGGGGTTATTCGAGATTTCTTAATCGAAACCCCAAGTGACGAGGCATTGGCTACCTTAAGAGAGTCATAGTTACTCGTCCCAATTGCTCACCCACTCTGCCACTTTTTCTTACTGTTGCCAGTCTGCCAGAAGCGATATGTCACTCGTTGTGTATCTTAAGAGATTCATCGTTACTCCCTCCATAGGTTACTCGTATTTTCTGATTCAATACCTCTCGTGACGAAACACTGGCTTTCTTAATAGTGCCATACTTCCTCCTCCCAGTTGCTCACACAGTTTACTACTTTTTGTGTACTTGCCAGTCTGCCAGAAGCGATATGTCACTAGTTGTGTATCATAAAAGAGTCATCGTTTCACTTCCTAGGGATTATTCGAGATTTCTTAATCCAAACCCCTAGTAACGAGGCATTGGCTACCTTAAGAGAGTCATAGTTACCCGTCCAAATTGCTCACCAAGTCTGCCACTTTTTCTTACTGTGGCCAGTCTGCCAGAAGCGATATGTCACTAGTTGTGTATCATAAAAGAGTCATCGTTTCTCCTCCTAGGGGTTATTCGAAATTTCTTAATCCAAACCCCTAGTAACGAGGCATTGGCTACCTTGAGAGTCATAGTTACTCGTCCCAATTGCTCACCCAGTCTGCCACTTTTTCTTACTGTGGCCAGTCTGCCAGAAGCGATATGTCACTCGTTGTGTATCTTAAGAGAATCATCGTTACTCCCTCCATAGGTTACTCGTATTCTCTGATTGAATACCTCTCGTGACGACACATTGGCTTTCTTAATAGTGCCATACTTCTTCCTCCCAGTTGCTCACACAGTTTACTACTTTTTGTGTACTTGCCAGTCTGCCAGAAGCGATATGTCACTAGTTGTGTATCAAAAAAGAGTCATCGTTTCATCTCCTAGGGATTATTCGAAATCTCTTAATCCAAACCCCTAGTAACGAGGCATTGGCTACCTTAAGAGAGTCATAGTTACTCGTCCAAATTGCTCACCCAGTCTGCCACTTTTTCTTACTGTGGCCAGTCTGCCAGAACCGATATGTCACTAGTTGTGTATCATAAAAGAGTCATCGTTTCTCCTCCTAGGGGTTATTCGAGATTTCTTAATCCAAACCCCTAGTAACGAGGCATTGGCTACCTTAAGAGAGTCATATTTACTCGTCATAATTGCTCACCCTGTCTGCCACTTTTTCTTACTGTGGCCAGTCTGCGAGAAGCGATATGTCACTAGTTGTGTATCATAAAAGAGTCATCGTTTCTCCTCCTAGGGGTTATTCGAGATTTCTTAATCCAAACCCCTAGTAACGAGGCATTGGCTACCTTAAGAGAGTCATAGTTACTCGTCCCAATTGCTCACCCAGTCTGCCACTTTTTCTTACTGTGGCCAGTCTGCCAGAAGCGATATGTCACTCGTTGTGTATCTTAAGAGAATCATCGTTACTCCCTCCATAGGTTACTCGTATTCTCTGATTCAATACCTCTCGTGACGAAACATTGGCTTTCTTAATAGTGCCATACTTCTTCCTCCCAGTTGCTCACACAGTTTACTACTTTTTGTGTACTTGCCAGTCTGCCAGAAGCGATATGTCACTAGTTGTGTATGATAAAAGAGTCATCGTTTCACCTCCTAGGGATTATTCGAGATTTCTTAATCCAAACCCCTAGTAACGAGGCATTGGCTACCTTAAGAGAGTCATAGTTACTCGTCCAAATTGCTCACCCAGTCTGCCACTTTTTCTTACTGTGGCCAGTCTGCCAGAAGCGATATGTCACTCGTTGTGTATCATAAAAGAGTCATCGTTTCTCCTAATAGGGGTTATTCGAGATTTCTTAATCCAAACCTCTAGTAACGAGGCATTGGCTACCTTAAGAGAGTCGTAGTTACTCGTCCCAATTGCTCACCCTGTCTGCCACTTTTTCTTACTGTGGCCAGTCTGCCAGAAGCGAAATGTCACTCGTTGTGTATCTTAAGAGATTCATCGTTACTCCTTCCATAGGTTACAGGTATTCTCTGATTCAATACCTCTCGTGACGAAAAAGTCGCTATCTTAATAGTGCAATACTTCTTCCTCCCAGTTGCTCACACAGTCTACAACTTTTTGTGTAGTTTTTGTCTGCCAGAAACTATAATTTACTAGTAGTGTATCATAAAAGAGTCAACGTTTCTCCTCCTAGGGGTTTATTCGAGATTTCTTAATCGAAACCACAAGTGACGAGGCATTGGCTACCTTAAGAGAGTCATAGTTACTCGTCCCAATTGCTCACCCACTCTGCCACTTTTTCTTACTGTTGCCAGTCTGCCAGAAGCGATATGTCACTCGTTGTGTATCTTAAGAGATTCATCGTTACTCCCTCCATAGGTTACTCGTATTTTCTGATTCAATACCTCTCGTGACGAAACACTGGCTTTCTTAATAGTGCCATACTTCCTCCTCCCAGTTGCTCACACAGTTTACTACTTTTTGTGTACTTGCCAGTCTGCCAGAAGCGATATGTCACTAGTTGTGTATCATAAGAGAGTCATCGTTTCACTTCCTAGCGATTATTCGAGATTTCTTAATCCAAACCCCTAGTAACGAGGCATTGGCTACCTTAAGAGAGTCATAGTTACCCGTCCAAATTGCTCACCAAGTCTGCCACTTTTTCTTACTGTGGCCAGTCTGCCAGAAGCGATATGTCACTAGTTGTGTATCATAAAAGAGTCATCGTTTCTCCTCCTACGGGTTATTCGAGATTTCTTAATCCAAACCCCTAGTAACGAGGCATTGGCTACCTTGAGAGTCATAGTTACTCGTCCCAATTGCTCACCCAGTCTGCCACTTTTTCTTACTGTGGTCAGTCTGCCAGAAGCGATATGTCACTCGTTGTGTATCTTAAGAGAATCATCGTTACTCCCTCCATAGGTTACTCGTATTCTCTGATTCAATACCTCTCGTGACGAAACATTGGCTTTCTTAATAGTGCCATACTTCTTCCTCCCAGTTGCTCACACAGTTTACTACTTTTTGTGTGCTTGCCAGTCTGCCAGAAGCGATATGTCACTAGTTGTGTATCAAAAAAGAGTCATCGTTTCACCTCCTAGGGATTATTCGAAATCTCTTAATCCAAACCCCTAGTAACGAGGCATTGGCTACCTTAAGACAGTCATAGTTACTCGTCCAAATTGCTCACCCAGTCTGCCACTTTTTCTTACTGTGGCCAGTCTGCCAGAACCGATATGTCACAAGTTGTGTATCATAAAAGAGTCATCGTTTCTCCTAATAGGGGTTATTCGAGATTTCTTAATCCAAACCCCCTAGTAACGAGGCATTGGCTACCTTAAGAGAGTCATATTTACTCGTCCCAATTGCTCACCCTGTCTGCCACTTTTTCTTACTGTGGCCAGTCTGTGAGAAGCGATATGTCACTAGTTGTGTATCATAAAAGAGTCATCGTTTCTCCTCCTAGTGGTTATTCGAGATTTCTTAATCCAAACCCCTAGTAACGAGGCATTGGCTACCTTAAGAGAGTCATAGTTACTCGTCCCAATTGCTCACCCAGTCTGCCACTTTTTCTTACTGTGGCCAGTCTGCCAGAAGCGATATGTCACTCGTTGTGTATCTTAAGAGAATCATCGTTACTCCCTCCATAGGTTACTCGTATTCTCTGATTCAATACCTCTCGTGACGAAACATTGGCTTTCTTAATAGTGCCATACTTCTTCCTCCCAGTTGCTCACACAGTTTACTACTTTTTGTGTACTTGCCAGTCTGCCAGAAGCGATATGTCACTAGTTGTGTATCATAAAAGAGTCATCGTTTCACCTCCTAGGGATTATTCGAGATTTCTTAATCCAAACCCCTAGTAACGAGGCATTGGCTACCTTAAGAGAGTCATAGTTACTCGTCCAAATTGCTCACCCAGTCTGCCACTTTTTCTTACTGTGGCCAGTCTGCCAGAAGCGATATGTCACTAGTTGTGTATCATAAAAGAATCATCGTTTCTCCTCCTAGGGGTTATTCGAGATTTCTTAATCCAAACCCCTAGTAACGAGGCATTGGCTACCTTAAGAGAGTCAAAGTTAATCGTCCCAATTGCTCACCCTGTCTGCCACTTTTTCTTACTGTGGCCAGTCTGCCAGAAGCGATATGTCACTAGTTGTGTATCATAAAAGATTCATCGTTTCTCCTCCTAGGGGTTATTCGAGATTTCTTAATCCAAACCCCTAGTAACGAGGCATTGGCTACCTTAAGAGAGTCACAGTTACTCGTCCCAATTGCTCACCCACTCTGCCACTTTTCTTACTGTGGCCAGTCTGCCAGAAGCGATATGTCACTCGTTGTGTATCTTAGATTCATCGTTACTCCCTCAATAGGTTACTCGAATTCTCTGATTCAATACCTCTCGTGACGAAATATTGGCTTTCTTAATAGTGCCATACTTCTTCCTCCCAGTTGCTCACACAGTTTACTACTTTTTGTGTACTTGCCAGTCTGCCAGAAGCGATATGTCACTAGTTGTGTATCAAAAAAGAGTCATCGTTTCACCTCCTAGGGATTATTCGAGTTTTCTTAATCCAAACCCCTAGTAACGAGGCATTGGATACCTTAAGAGAGTCATAGTTACTCGTCCAAATTGCTCACCCAGTCTGCCACTTTTTCTTACTGTGGCCAGTCTGCCAGAAGCGATATGTCACTAGTTGTGTATCATAAAAGAGTCATCGTTTCTCCTAATAGGGGTTATTCGAGATTTCTTAATCCAAACCCCTAGTAACGAGGCATTGGCTACCTTAAGAGAGTCATATTTACTCGTCCCAATTGCTCACCCTGTCTGCCACTTTTTCTTACTGTGGCCAGTCTGCGAGAAGCGATATGTCACTAGTTGTGTATCATAAAAGAGTCATCGTTTCTCCTCCTAGGGGTTATTCGAGATTTCTTAATCCAAACCCCTAGTAACGAGGCATTGGCTACCTTAAGAGAGTCATAGTTACTCGTCCCAATTGCTCACCCAGTCTGCCACTTTTTCTTACTGTGGCCAGTCTGCCAGAAGCGATATGTCACTCGTTGTGTATCTTAAGAGAATCATCGTTACTCCCTCCATAGGTTACTCGTATTCTCTGATTCAATACCTCTCGTGACGAAACATTGGCTTTCTTAATAGTGCCATACTTCTTCCTCCCAGTTGCTCACACAGTTTACTACTTTTTGTGTACTTGCCAGTCTGCCAGAAGCGATATGTCACTAGTTGTGTATGATAAAAGAGTCATCGTTTCACCTCCTAGGGATTATTCGAGATTTCTTAATCCAAACCCCTAGTAACGAGGCATTGGCTACCTTAAGAGAGTCATAGTTACTCGTCCAAATTGCTCACCCAGTCTGCCACTTTTTCTTACTGTGGCCAGTCTGCCAGAAGCGACATGTCACTAGTTGTGTATCATAAAAGAATCATCGTTTCTCCTCCTAGGGGTTATTCGAGATTTCTTAATCCAAACCCCTAGTAACGAGGCATTGGCTACCTTAAGAGAGTCAAAGTTAATCGTCCCAATTGCTCACCCTGTCTGCCACTTTTTCTTACTGTGGCCAGTCTGCCAGAAGCGATATGTCACTAGTTGTGTATCATAAAAGATTCATCGTTTCTCCTGCTAGGGGTTATTCGAGATTTCTTAATCCAAACCCCTAGTAACGAGGCATTGGCTACCTTAAGAGAGTCACAGTTACTCGTCCCAATTGCTCACAGACTCTGCCACTTTTTCTTACTGTGGCCAGTCTGCCAGAAGCGATATGTCACTCGTTGTGTATCTTAGATTCATCGTTACTCCCTCAATAGGTTACTCGAATTCTCTGATTCAATACCTCTCGTGACGAAACATTGGCTTTCTTAATAGTGCCATACTTCTTCCTCCCAGTTGCTCACACAGTTTACTACTTTTTGTGTACTTGCCAGTCTGCCAGAAGCGATATGTCACTAGTTGTGTATCAAAAAAGAGTCATCGTTTCACCTCCTAGGGATTATTCGAGATTTCTTAATCCAAACCCCTAGTAACGAGGCATTGGATACCTTAAGAGAGTCATAGTTACTCGTCCAAATTGCTCACCCACTCTGCCACTTTTTCTTACTGTGGCCAGTCTGCCAGAAGCGATATGTCACTAGTTGTGAATCATAAAAGAGTCATCGTTTCTCCTCCTAGGGGTTATTCGAGATTTCTTAATCCAAACCCCTAGTAACGAGGCATTGGCTACCTTAAGAGAGTCATAGTTACTCGTCCCAATTGCTCACCCTGTCTGCCACTTTTTCTTACTGTGGCCAGTCTGCCAGAAGCGATATGTCACTCATCTTAAGAGATTCATCGTTACTCCTTCCATAGGTTACTGGTATTCTCTGATTCAATACCTCTCGTGACGAAAAAGTCGCTATCTTAACAGTGCAATACTTCTTCCTCCCAGTTGCTCACACAGTCTATTACTTTTTGTTTAGTTTTTGTCTGCCAGAAACTATAATTCACTAGTTGTGTATCATAAAAGACTCAACGTTTCTCCTCCTAGGGGTTATTCGAGATTTCTTAATCCAAACCCTAGTAACGAGGCATTGGCTACCTTAAGAGAGTCATAGTTACTCGTCCCAATTGCTCACCCACTCTGCCACTTTTTCTTACTGTGGCCAGTCTGCCAGAAGCGATATGTCACTCGTTGTGAATCTTAAGAGATTCATCGTTACTCCCTCCATAGGTTACTCGTATTCTCTGATTCAATACCTCTCATGACGAAACATTCGCTTTCTTAATAGTGCTATACTTCTTCCTCCCAGTTACTCACACAGTTTACTACTTTTTGTGTACTTGCCAGTCTGCCAGAAGCGATATGTCACTAGTTGTGTATCAAAAAAGAGTCATCGTTTCACCTCCTAGGGATTATTCGAGATTTCTTAATCCAAACCCCTAGTAACGAGGCATTGGCTACCTTAAGAGAGTCATAGTTACTCGTCCCAATTGCTCACCCTGTCTGCCACTTTTTCTTACTGTGGCCAGTCTGCCAGAAGCGATATGTCACTAGTTGTGTATCATAAAAGAGTCATCGTTTCTCCTCCTAGGGGTTATTCGAGATTTCTTAATCCAAACCCCTAGTAACGAGGCATTGGCTACCTTAAGAGAGTCATAGTTACTCGTCCCAATTGCTCACCCAGTCTGCCACTTTTTTTTACTGTGGCCAGTCTGCCAGAAGCGATATGTCACTCGTTGTGTATCTTAAGAGATTCATCGTTACTCCTTCCATTGGTTACTCGTATTCTCTGGTTCAATACCTCTCGTGACGAAAAAGTCGCTATCTTAATAGTGCAATACTTCTTCCTCCCAGTTGCTCACACAGTCTACAACTTTTTGTGTAGTTTTTGTCTGCCAGAAACTATAATTCACTAGTTGTGTATCATAAAAGAGTCATTGTTTCTCCTCCTAGGGGTTATTCGAGATTTCTTAATCCAAACCCCTAGTGACTAGGCATTGGCTACCTTAAGATTAGATTAGATTAGATGAGATTAGATTAATACTTGTTCCATAGATCATGAATACGACACTTCGTAATGATGTGGAACGTGTCAGGTTAATAAAAGATGTCTGTACAAGAAATTACATTACACAAAATATTGCATGACACTAATGATTAAGTTTTTTTTTAATTTTTTTTATACTTACTTTATATCTAAAAATTCAGCCAATGAGTAGAAGGAGTTGTCATCTAGAAATTCTTTTAATTTATTTTTAAATGTTAGTTGGCTATCTGTCAGTCTTTTGATGCTGTTTGGTAGGTGCCCAAAGACTTTTGTGGCAGCATAATTTACCCCTTTCTGTGCCAAAGTCAGATTTAACCCTGCATAGTGAAGATCATCCTTTCTCCTGGTGTTATAGGTATGCACACTGCTATTACTTTTGAATTGGGTTGGATTATTATCAACAAATTTCATAAGGGAATATATATACTGTGAGGTTACTGTGAGGATCCCTAGATCCTTAAATAGATGTCTGCAGGATGACCGTGGGTGGGCTCCAGCAATTATTCTGATTACACGTTTTTGTGCAATGAATACTTTTCTACTCAACGATGAATTACCCCAGAATATGATGCCATACGAAAGCAGTGAATGAAAGTAGGCATAGTAAGCTAATTTACTGAGATTCTTATCACCAAAATTTGCAATAACCCTAATAGCATACGTAGCTGAACTCAGACGTTTCAGCAGACCATCAATGTGTTGCTTCCAGTTTAACCTCTCATCAATGGACACACCTAAAAATTTTGAAAATTCTACCTTAGCTACAGACTTCTGTTCAAATTCTATATTTATTACTGGAGTTTTGCCATTTACTGTACGGAACTGTATATACTGTGTTTTATCAAAATTTAAAGAGAGTCCGTTTGCTGAGAACCACTTAATAATTTTGTGAAAAACATCATTTACAATTACATCACTTAGTTCTTGGTTTTTGGATGTTATTACTATACTTGTATCATCAGCAAAAAGAACTAACTTTGCATCTTCATCAATGTGGAATGGTAAGTCATTAATGTATATCAAGAACAGTAAAGGACCTAAGACCGAACCCTGTGGGACCCCGTGCTTGATAGCACCCCAGTTTGAGGAATCAGCTGTTTTAACATTACACGAACCACTTATTTCAACTTTCTGCATTCTTCCAGTTAAGTATGAATTAAACCATTTGTGCACTGCCCCACTCAAACCATAATGATTTAGCTTATCTAAAAGAATTCCATGATTTACACAATCAAAGGCCTTTGAGAGATCACAAAAAATACCAATGGGTGATGTCCGGTTATTCAGAGCATTTAATATTTGATCAGTGAAAGCATATATAGCATTTTCTGTTGAAAAGCCTTTCTGAAAACCAAACTGACATTTTGTTAGTACTTTATTTTTACAAATATGGGAGGCTACTCTTGAATACATTACTTTCTCAAAAATTTTTGATAGAGCTGTCAGAAGAGAGATTGGGCGGTAGTTGTTGACATCCGACATATCCCCCTTTTTATGCAATGGTTTTACAATGGCATATTTCAGTCTATCAGGGAAAACACCCTGCTCCAAAGAGCTATTACATACGTGGCTGAGAATTCTACTTATCTGTGGGGAACAAGCTTTAAGAACTTTGCTGGAAATGCCATCAATTCCGTAAGAGCTTTTACTTTTCAGTGAGTTTATTATTTTACTGATTTCAGAGGGAGAGGTTGGTGGAATTACAGCTGTTTCAAACTGTGCAGGTATGGCCTCTTCTATTAATAGCCTTGCCTCTTCTAGTGAAGATCTAGATCCTATTTTCTCCACAACATTTAAAAAATGATTATTCAAAATATTTTCAATTTCTGATTGTTTGTTAGTGCACTTGTCATTCAATTTTATTGCACTAAAGTCTTCCTGTGCTCTTGGTTGCCCTGTTTCCCTTTCAATAATATTCCAAATTGCTTTAATTTTATTATCAGAGTTACTGATCTCAGACATGATACACATGCTTCTGGACTTTTTAATAACTTTTCTTAGTACCGCACAATAGTTTTTATAATATTGAACAATTTCGGGGTCAGTACTCCATCTTGCTGTTAGATACAGTTCTCTTTTGCGGTTGCAAGATATTCTTATTCCTTTAGTTAGCCAAGGTTTTTTATATGTTTTCTTGGAATTATGTTTAACTATTTTCTTGGGAAAACAATTTTCAAATACCCTTAAAAATGTATTGTGAAATAAGTTATATTTCAAGTTTGCATCGGGTTCCTTATACACTTCATCCCAGTCTAGCTGCTGTAGGCTTTCCCTAAAGTTTGCAATATTTATATTGTTAATTGAACGCACTGCTTTGAAAGTCTGATTTATTATACTGCATGGAGCTATGTCATGTACTGTAACAAGCTGTGCACTATGATCTGAAAGACCATTCTCAACAGGATAAGCATTTATGTCCCTAAACTTATCTTGGTCTATAAAAAAGTTATCTATCAATGTACTGCTGTTCTTTGTTATCCGAGTAGGAAAATCAATGACGGAGCTCAAATTGAAAGAACTGAGTAATACTAAAAGGTCATTCTTCCTATTACACTCTTTCAGGGAATCAACATTGAAATCCCCACAAATGATAATTTGCTTCCCCCTGTCTGACAGATAGCACAACAAAGCATCCAAGTTTTCCAGAAATAGCTGGATATTCCCTGAGGGGGACCTATACACTGTTACAATTATGAAAGTGCCATCCTTTAGTTTAAGTTCAGTGGCACATGCTTCCATATGTTGCTCAACACAAAATTTTTTAGTTTCTAAACTTTTTGCACTGTGGAAGCTTTTGACATATATGGCAACTCCTCCTCTCATCATATTATCTCTACTTACATGTGCAGCTAATTTGTACCCATTGATGCTAACCTTTTGCATATCAGTGACAATGTGATGCTCAGACAGGCATAGTATATCTATTACATTCTTGGTTTCTATATCTTCTAAACAAAGCTGAAGCTCATCAATTTTATTCTTCAAGCCCCCAATATTTTGATGAAATATACTAACAGTATTTTTCACTTTACTTTTGTGAGTATCTTGAACTTTTTTAACATCTTTAGTACTTTTATTCTTCAATCCCCCAATATTTTGATGAAATATACTAACATTATTTTTCACTTTACTTTTGTGAGTATCTTGAACTTTTTTAACATCTTTAGTACTTGCCTGGCTGAGTTTCCCACTGGACACTGATCTTACACTAAAAAAGAGTTTCCACCATGAGATGTAGTTCCTCCCCCCTTTAAATTTCCTGCTATCAGCCCAGCCAGTTTACCCTTCCCTTTCCTGTTGAGGTGTAGGCCATGTCTAGTATAGTCCCACCTACAGAGTGAATTAACAGGAACCACACCAATGTGTGACCCTGCACCAGAACCAAGTAGCCGTTCCAACTCCAAATTAACTCTCCTGACAGAAGAGGTCAAATGAGGTCGGTCGTGGCGCTCCAGAACCGACACAAACCCAAAACTGGTATGATTCGATGCCGATGCAATCTTTGCCAGGTCACACTTTATGCTGTACCCCAGATCTCTGTCAATACTGTTGCCCGGCCCACCCACAATAACCACGGTGTCTTCCTTAGTAAAACCTTTACATAGTGAACCTAAATCCTCTGTAACCTGCCCAAGTTCAGCACTAGGTTTGAAAAAACTTGTGACCTGGTAATCCAACCTTAATTCATCCTGCAGAAGTTGGCCCACACCCCTAGCATGCGAACTACCTAGCAACAAGACTTTCTTTCTCTTTGCAGACTTCCCTACATTCTTAATCAATTTGCTGCTGAAAGCTTGTTGAGCCCTGTGTACATCTACTTCTGTGAGAGGCTCATCAGTTTCTGACTGAGGCAACAGGTCAAACCTATTTTGTACATTAATAACAAAGCGGTCAGAAGAATTTCTTGGCCTGTTCCTCATGCCTGTTGCCACTTCCCACCCCTGTTTACCCTTCTCCCCCCTTAACCTGCCCAGTTCTCGCCTAGCCTCATCTAACTCAGCCTGAAGGGCAGCAATTTTCCCCTCCTGTTCCACAATCTTCCTATCTCTACTGCATAGCCTACAGAACCACTGATGAGTCTCGCTCATTTTCCCAATTCCCACGCCACTACAGTCGCCCCAATGAAAAAAGTTACTACATCCATCACACCAGACCCCGGAGCTAACGATCCTACGGCACGTCAGGCACTTTACACTCATGGTACAAATCTATTTTAGTGACAGAAAGACAATTAAGTTACCGGAAAACAATGAAAATACGTGTACGAAAAATTAGGCCTACTCGCGACTATGTAAACAGTGGTTCAGAAGTTTTTTACTGGAAATTACTTAAGAGATGACGATACTCTACAGATATAATGGGGCAGCAAACGTATTTAGCACACTAAACTATCAGTAAATGCACTTAAGATTGCGGTATGAAGTTTAATCTGAAAACTCAAAAGTTCGGCCTGGCCGCGATATGTAAACAAAATGAGTCATAGTTACTCGTCCCAATTGCTCACCCAGTCTGCCACTTTTTCTTACTGTGGCCAGTCTGCCAGAAGCGATATGTCACTCGTTGTGTATCTTAAGAGAATCATCGTTACTCCCTCCATAGGTTACTCGTATTCTCTGATTCAATACCTCTCGTGACGAAACATTGGCTTTCTTAATAGTGCCATACTTCTTCCTCCCAGTTGCTCACACAGTTTACTACTTTTTGTGTACTTGCCAGTCTGCCAGAAGCGATATGTCACTAGTTGTGTATGATAAAAGAGTCATCGTTTCACCTCCTAGGGATTATTCGAGATTTCTTAATCCAAACCCCTAGTAACGAGGCATTGGCTACCTTAAGAGAGTCAAAGTTACTCGTCCCAATTGCTCACCCTGTCTGCCACTTTTTCTTACTGTGGCCAGTCTGCCAGAAGCGATATGTCACTAGTTGTGTATCATAAAAGAGTCATCGTTTCTCCTCCTAGGGATTATTCGAGATTTCTTAATCCAAACCCCTAGTAACGAGGCATTGGCTACCTTAAGAGAGTCAAAGTTACTCGTCCCAATTGCTCACCCTGTCTGCCACTTTTTCTTACTGTGGCCAGTCTGCCAGAAGCGATATGTCACTAGTTGTGTATCATAAAAGAGTCATCGTTTCTCCTCCTAGGGGTTATTCGAGATTTCTTAATCCAAACCCCTAGTAACGAGGCATTGGCTACCTTAAGAGAGTCAAAGTTACTCGTCCCAATTGCTCACCCTGTCTGCCACTTTTTCTTACTGTGGCCAGTCTGCCAGAAGCGATATGTCACTAGTTGTGTATCATAAAAGAGTCATCGTTTCTCCTCCTAGGGGTTATTCGAGATTTCTTAATCCAAAACCTAGTAACGAGGCATTGGCTACCTTAAGAGAGTCATAGTTACTCGTCCCAATTGCTCACCCACTCTGCCACTTTTTCTTACTGTGGCCAGTCTGCCAGAAGCGATATGTCACTCGTTGTGAATCTTAA
This sequence comes from Schistocerca gregaria, assembly GCF_023897955.1. NCBI lineage: Eukaryota > Metazoa > Arthropoda > Insecta > Orthoptera > Acrididae > Schistocerca > Schistocerca gregaria. The sequence continues at coordinate 29,871,452 of NC_064926.1, forward strand.
GAGATTCATCATTACTCCCTCCATAGGTTACTCGTATTCTCTGATTCAATACCTCTCGTGACGAAACATTCGCTTTCTTAATAGTGCCATACTTCTTCCTCCATGTTACTCACACAGTTTACTACTTTTTGTGTACTTGCCAGTCTGCCAGAAGCGATATGTCACTAGTTGTGTATCAAAGAAGAGTCATCGTTTCACCTCCTAGGGGTTATTCGAGATTTCTTAATCCAAACCTCTAGTAACGAGGCATTGGCTACCTTAAGAGAGTCATAGTTACTCGTCCAAATTGCTCACCCAGTCTGTCACTTTTTCTTACTGTGGCCAGTATGCCAGAAGCGATATGTCACTAGTTGTGTATCATAAAAGAGTCATCGTTTCTCCTAATAGGGTTTATTCGAGATTTCTTAATCCAAACCCCTAGTAACGAAGCATTAGCTACCTTAAGAGAGTCATAGTTACTCGTCCCAATTGCTCACCCTGTCTGCCACTTTTTCTTACTGTGGCCAGTCTGTCAGAAGCGATATGTCACTAGTTGTGCATCATAAAAGAGTCATCGTTTCTCCTCCTAGGGGTTATTCGAGATTTCTTAATCCAAACCCCTAGTAACGAGGCATTGGCTACCTTAAGAGAGTCATAGTTACTCGTCCCAATTGCTCACCCAGTCTGCCACTTTTTCTTACTGTGGCCAGTCTGCCAGAAGCGATATGTCACTCGTTGTGTATCTTAAGAGATTCATCGTTACTCCTTCCATTGGTTACTCGTATTCTCTGATTCAATACCTCTCGTGACGAGAAAGTCGCTATCTTAATAGTGCAATACTTCTTCCTCCCAGTTGCTCACACAGTCTACAACTTTTTGTGTAGTTTTTGTCTGCCAGAAACTATAATTCACTAGTTGTGTATCATAAAAGTGTCATTGTTTCTCCTCCTAGGGGTTATTCGAGATTTCTTAATCCAAACCCCTAGTGACTAGGCATTGGCTACCTTAAGAGAGTCATAGTTACTCGTCCCAATTGCTCACCCAGTCTGCCACTTTTTCTTACTGTGGCCAGTCTGCCAGAAGCGATATGTCACTCGTTGTGTATCTTAAGAGATTCATCGTTACTCCCTCCATAGGTTACTCGTATTCTCTGATTCAATACCTCTCGTGACGAAACATTGGCTTTCTTAATAGTGCCATACTTCTTCCTTCCAGTTGCTCACACAGTTTACTACTTTTTGTGTACTTGCCAGTCTGCCAGAAGCGATATGTCACTAGTTGTGTATCATAAAAGAGTCATCGTTTCACCTCCTAGGGATTATTCGAGATTTCTTAATCCAAACCCCTAGTAACGAGGCATTGGCTACATTAAGAGAGTCATAGTTACTCGTCCAAATTGCTCACCCAGTCTGCCACTTTTTCTTACTGTGGCCAGTCTGCCAGAAGCGATATGTCACTAGTTGTGTATCATAAAAGAGTCATCGTTTCTCCTCCTAGGGGTTATTCGAGATTTCTTAATCCAAACCCCTAGTAACGAGGCATTGGCTACCTTAAGAGAGTCATAGTTACTCGTCCCAATTGCTCACCCACTCTGCCACTTTTTCTTACTGTGGCCAGTCTGCCAGAAGCGATATGTCACTCGTTGTGTATCTTAAGAGATTCATCGTTACTCCCTCCATAGGTTACTCGTATTCTCTGATTCAATACCTCTCGTGACGAAACATTGGCTTTCTTAATAATGCCATACTTCTTCCTCCCAGTTGCTCACACAGTTTACTACTTTTTGTGTACTTGCCAGTCTGCCAGAAGCGATATGTCAGTAGTGGTGTGTCATAAAAGAGTCATCGTTTCACCTCCTAGGGATTATTCGAGATTTCTTAATCCAAACCCCTAGTAACAAGGCATTGGCTACCATAAGAGAGTCATAGTTACTCGTCCAAATTGCTCACCCAGTCTGCCACTTTTTCTTACTGTGGCCAGTCTGCCAGAAGCGATATGTCACTAGTTGTGTATCATAAAAGAGACATCGTTTCTCCTCCTAGGGGTTATTCGAGATTTCTTAATCCAAACCCCTAGTAACGAGGCATTGGCTATCTTAAGAGAGTCATAGTTACTCGTCCGAATTGCTCACCCTGTCTGCAACTTTTTCTTAATGTGGCCAGTCTGCCAGAAGCGATATGTCACTCGTTGTGTATATTAAGAGATTCATCGTTACTCCTTCCATAGGTTACTGGTATTCTCTGATTCAATACCTCTCGTGACGAAAAAGTCGCTATCTTAATAGTGCAATACTTCTTCCTCCCAGTTGCTCACACAGTCTACTACTTTTTGTGTAGTTTTTGTCTGCCAGAAACTATAATTCACTAGTTGTGTATCATAAAAGAGTCAACGTTTCTCCTCCTAGGGGTTATTCGAGATTTCTTAATCCAAACCCCTAGTAACGAGGCATTGGCTACCTTAAGAGAGTCATAGGTACTCGTCCCAATTGCTCACCCACTCTGCCACTTTTTCTTACTGTGGCCAGTCTGCCAGAAGCGATATGTCACTCGTTGTGTATCTTAAGAGAATCATCGTTACTCCCTCCAAAGGTTACTCGTATTCTCTGATTCAATACCTCTCGTGACGAAACATTGGCTTTCTTAATAGTGCCATACTTCTTCCTCCCAGTTGCTCACACAGTTTACTACTTTTTGTGTACTTGCCAGTCTGCCAGAAGCGATATGTCACTAGTTGTGTATGATAAAAGAGTCATCGTTTCACCTCCTAGGGATTATTCGAGATTTCTTAATCCAAACCCCTAGTAACGAGGCATTGGCTACCTTAAGAGAGTCAAAGTTACTCGTCCCAATTGCTCACCCTGTCTGCCACTTTTTCTTACTGTGGCCAGTCTGCCAGAAGCGATATGTCACTAGTTGTGTATCATAAAAGAGTCATCGTTTCTCCTCCTAGGGGTTATTCGAGATTTCTTAATCCAAACCCCTAGTAACGAGGTATTGGCTACCTTAAGAGAGTCAAAGTTACTCGTCCCAATTGCTCACCCTGTCTGCCACTTTTTCTTACTGTGGCCAGTCTGCCAGAAGCGATATGTCACTAGTTGTGTATCATAAAAGAGTCATCGTTTCTCCTCCTAGGGGTTATTCGAGATTTCTTAATCCAAACCCCTAGTAACGAGGCATTGGCTACCTTAAGAGAGTCAAAGTTACTCGTCCCAATTGCTCACCCTGTCTGCCACTTTTTCTTACTGTAGCCAGTCTGCCAGAAGCGATATGTCACTAGTTGTGTATCATAAAAGAGTCAACGTTTCTCCTCCTAGGGGTTATTCGAGATTTCTTAATCCAAACCCCTAGTAACGAGGCATTGGCTACCTTAAGAGAGTCACAGTTACTCGTCCCAATTGCTCACCCACTCTGCCACTTTTTCTTACTGTGGCCAGTCTGCCAGAAGCGATATGTCACTCGTTGTGTATCTTAGATTCATCGTTACTCCCTCCATAGGTTACTCGAATTCTCTGATTCAATACCTCTCGGGACGAAACATTGGCTTTCTTAATAGTGCCATACTTCTTCCTCCCAGTTGCTCACACAGTTTACTACTTTTTGTGTACTTGCCAGTCTGCCAGAAGCGATATGTCACTAGTTGTGTATCAAAAAAGAGTCATCGTTTCACCTCCTAGGGATTATTCGAGATTTCTTAATCCAAACCCCTAGTAACGAGGCATTGGATACCATAAGAGAGTCATAGTTACTCGTCCAAATTGCTCACCCAGTCTGCCACTTTTTCTTACTGTGGCCAGTCTGCCAGAAGCGATATGTCACTAGTTGTGCATCATAAAAGAGTCATCGTTTCTCCTCCTAGGGGTTATTCGAGATTTCTTAATCCAAACCCCTAGTAACGAGGCATTGGCTACCTTAAGAGAGTTATAGTTACTCGTCCCAATTGCTCACCCACTCTGCCACTTTTTCTTACTGTGGCCAGTCTGCCAGAAGCGATATGTCACTCGTTGTGTATCTTAAGAGATTCATCGTTACTCCCTCCATAGGTTACTCGTATTCTCTGATTCAATACCTCTCGTGACGAAACATTGGCTTTCTTAATAGTGCGATACTTCTTCCTCCCAGTTGCTCACACAGTTTACTACTTTTTGTGTACTTGCCAGTCTGCCAGAAGCGATATGTCACTAGTTGTGTATGATAAAAGAGTCATCGTTTCACCTCCTAGAGATTATTCGAGATTTCTTAATCCAAACCCCTAGTAACGAGGCATTGGCTACCTTAAGAGAGTCATAGTTACTCGTCCAATTGCTCACCCAGTCTGCCACTTTTTCTTACTGTGGCCAGTCTGCCAGAAGCGATATGTCACTAGTTGTGTATCATGAAAGAGTCCTCGTTTCTCCTCCTAGGGGTTATTCGAGATTTCTTAATCCAAACCCCTAGTAACGAGGCATTGGCTACCTTAAGAGAGTCATAGTTACTCGTCCCAATTGCTCACCCAGTCTGCCACTTTTTCTTACTGTGGCCAGTCTGCCAGAAGCGATATGTCACTCGTTGTGTATCTTAAGAGATTCATCGTTACTCCTTCCATTGGTTACTCGTATTCTCTGATTCAATACCTCTCGTGACGAAAAAGTCGCTATCTTAATAGTGCAATACTTCTTCCTCCCAGTTGCTCACACAGTCTACAACTTTTTGTGTAGTTTTTGTCTGCCAGAAACTATAATTCACTAGTTGTGTATCATAAAAGAGTCATTGTTTCTCCTCCTAGGGGTTATTCGAGATTTCTTAATCCAAACCCCTAGTGACTAGGCATTGGCTACCTTAAGAGAGTCATAGTTACTCGTCCCAATTGCTCACCCAGTCTGCCACTTTTTCTTACTGTGGCCAGTCTGCCAGAAGCGATATGTCACTCGTTGTGTATCTTAAGAGATTCATCGTTACTCCCTCCATAGGTTACTCGTATTCTCTGTTTCAATACCTCTCGTGACGAAACATTGGCTTTCTTAATAGTGCCATACTTCTTCCTTCCAGTTGCTCACACAGTTTACTACTTTTTGTGTACTTGCCAGTCTGCCAGAAGCGATATGTCACTAGTTGTGTATCATAAAAGAGTCATCGTTTCACCTCCTAGGGATTATTCGAGATTTCTTAAACCAAACCCCTAGTAACGAGGCATTGGCTACCTTAAGAGAGTCATAGTTACTCGTCCAAATTGCTCACCCAGTCTGCCACTTTTTCTTACTGTGGCCAGTCTGCCAGAAGCGATATGTCACTAGTTGTGTATCATAAAAGAGTCATCGTTTCTCCTCCTAGGGGTTATTCGAGATTTCTTAATCCAAACCCCTAGTAACGAGGCATTGGCTACCTTAAGAGAGTCATAGTTACTCGTCCCAATTGCTCACCCAGTCTGCCACTTTTTCTTACTGTGGCCAGTCTGCCAGAAGCGATATGTCACTCGTTGTGTATCTTAAGAGATTCATCGTTACTCCCTCCATAGGTTACTCGTATTCTCTGATTCAATACCTCTCGTGACGAAACATTGGCTTTCTTAATAATGCCATACTTCTTCCTCCCAGTTGCTCACACAGTTTACTACTTTTTGTGTACTTGCCAGTCTGCCAGAAGCGATATGTCAGTAGTGCTGTGTCATAAAAGAGTCATCGTTTCACCTCCTAGGGATTATTCGAGATTTCTTAATCCAAACCCCTAGTAACAAGGCATTGGCTACCTTAAGAGAGTCATAGTTACTCGTCCAAATTGCTCACCCAGTCTGCCACTTTTTCTTACTGTGGCCAGTCTGCCAGAAGCGATATGTCACTAGTTGTGTATCATAAAAGAGACATCGTTTCTCCTCCTAGGGGTTATTCGAGATTTCTTAATCCAAACCCCTAGTAACGAGGCATTGGCTATCTTAAGAGAGTCATAGTTACTCGTCCGAATTGCTCACCCTGTCTGCCACTTTTTCTTAATGTGGCCAGTCTGCCAGAAGCGATATGTCACTCGTTGTGTATATTAAGAGATTCATCGTTACTCCTTCCATAGGTTACTGGTATTCTCTGATTCAATACCTCTCGTGACGAAAAAGTCGCTATCTTAATAGTGCAATACTTCTTCCTCCCAGTTGCTCACACAGTCTACTACTTTTTGTGTAGTTTTTGTCTGCCAGAAACTATAATTCACTAGTTGTGTATCATAAAAGAGTCAACGTTTCTCCTCCTAGGGGTTATTCGAGATTTCTTAATCCAAACCCCTAGTAACGAGGCATTGGCTACCTTAAGAGAGTCATAGGTACTCGTCCCAATTGCTCACCCACTCTGCCACTTTTTCTTACTGTGGCCAGTCTGCCAGAAGCGATATGTCACTCGCTGTGTATCTTAAGAGAATCATCGTTACTCCCTCCATAGGTTACTCGTATTCTCTGATTCAATACCTCTCGTGACGAAACATTGGCTTTCTTAATAGTGCCATACTTCTTCCTCCCAGTTGCTCACACAGTTTACTACTTTTTGTGTACTTGCCAGTCTGCCAGAAGCGATATGTCACTAGTTGTGTATGATAAAAGAGTCATCGTTTCACTTCCTAGGGATTATTCGAGATTTCTTAATCCAAACCCCTAGTAACGAGGCATTGGCTACCTTAAGAGAGTCAAAGTTACTCGTCCCAATTGCTCACCCTGTCTGCCACTCTTTCTTACTGTGGCCAGTCTGCCAGAAGCGATATGTCACTCGTTGTGTATCTTAGATTCATCGTTACTCCCTCCATAGGTTACTCGAATTCTCTGATTCAATACCTCTCGGGACGAAACATTGGCTTTCTTAATAGTGCCATACTTCTTCCTCCCAGTTGCTCACACAGTTTACTACTTTTTGTGTACTTGCCAGTCTGCCAGAAGCGATATGTAACTAGTTGTGTATGATAAAAGAGTCATCGTTTCACCTCCTAGGGATTATTCGAGATTTCTTAATCCAAACCCCTAGTAACGAGGCATTGGATACCTTAAGAGAGTCATAGTTACTCGTCCAAATTGCTCACCCAGTCTGCCACTTTTTCTTACTGTGGCCAGTCTGCCAGAAGCGATATGTCACTAGTTGTGCATCATAAAAGAGTCATCGTTTCTCCTCCTAGGGGTTATTCGAGATTTCTTAATCCAAACCCCTAGTAACGAGGCATTGGCTACCTTAAGAGAGTTATAGTTACTCGTCCCAATTGCTCACCCACTCTGCCACTTTTTCTTACTGTGGCCAGTCTGCCAGAAGCGATATGTCACTCGTTGTGTATCTTAAGAGATTCATCGTTACTCCCTCCATAGGTTACTCGTATTCTCTGATTCAATACCTCTCGTGACGAAACATTGGCTTTCTTAATAGTGCCATACTTCTTCCTCCCAGTTGCTCACACAGTTTACTACTTTTTGTGTACTTGCCAGTCTGCCAGAAGCGATATGTCACTAGTTGTGTATGATAAAAGAGTCATCGTTTCACCTCCTAGGGATTATTCGAGATTTCTTAATCCAAACCCCTAGTAACGAGGCATTGGCTACCTTAAGAGAGTCAAAGTTACTCGTCCCAATTGCTCACCCTGTCTGCCACTTTTTCTTACTGTGGCCAGTCTGCCAGAAGCGATATGTCACTAGTTGTGTATCATAAAAGAGTCATCGTTTCTCCTCCTAGGGGTTATTCGAGATTTCTTAATCCAAACCCCTAGTAACGAGGCATTGGCTACCTTAAGAGAGTCAAAGTTACTCGTCCCAATTGCTGACCCTGTCTGCCACTTTTTCTTACTGTGGCCAGTCTGCCAGAAGCGATATGTCACTAGTTGTGTATCATAAAAGAGTCATCGTTTCTCCTCCTAGGGGTTATTCGAGATTTCTTAATCCAAACCCCTAGTAACGAGGCATTGGCTACCTTAAGAGAGTCACAGTTACTCGTCCCAATTGCTCACCCACTCTGCCACTTTTTCTTACTGTGGCCAGTCTGCCAGAAGCGATATGTCACTCGTTGTGTATCTTAGATTCATCGTTACTCCCTCCATAGGTTACTCGAATTCTCTGATTCAATACATCTCGGGACGAAACATTGGCTTTCTTAATAGTGCCATACTTCTTCCTCCCAGTTGCTCACACAGTTTACTACTTTTTGTGTACTTGCCAGTCTGCCAGAAGCGATATGTAACTAGTTGTGTATGATAAAAGAGTCATCGTTTCACCTCCTAGGGATTATTCGAGATTTCTTAATCCAAACCCCTAGTAACGAGGCATTGGATACCTTAAGAGAGTCATAGTTACTCGTCCAAATTGCTCACCCAGTCTGCCACTTTTTCTTACTGTGGCCAGTCTGCCAGAAGCGATATGTCACTAGTTGTGCATCATAAAAGAGTCATCGTTTCTCCTCCTAGGGGTTATTCGAGATTTCTTAATCCAAACCCCTAGTAACGAGGCATTGGCTACCTTAAGAGAGTTATAGTTACTCGTCCCAATTGCTCACCCACTCTGCCACTTTTTCTTACTGTGGCCAGTCTGCCAGAAGCGATATGTCACTCGTTGTGTATCTTAAGAGATTCATCGTTACTCCCTCCATAGGTTACTCGTATTCTCTGATTCAATACCTCTCGTGACGAAACATTGGCTTTCTTAATAGTGCCATACTTCTTCCTCCCAGTTGCTCACACAGTTTACTACTTTTTGTGTACTTGCCAGTCTGCCAGAAGCGATATGTCACTAGTTGTGTATGATAAAAGAGTCATCGTTTCACCTCCTAGGGATTATTCGAAATTTCTTAATCCAAACCCCTAGTAACGAGGCATTGGCTACCTTAAGAGAGTCAAAGTTACTCGTCCCAATTGCTCACCCTGTCTGCCACTTTTTCTTACTGTGGCCAGTCTGCCAGAAGCGATATGTCACTAGTTGTGTATCATAAAAGAGTCATCGTTTCTCCTCCTAGGGGTTATTCGAGATTTCTTAATCCAAACCCCTAGTAACGAGGCATTGGCTACCTTAAGAGAGTCAAAGTTACTCGTCCCAATTGCTCACCCTGTCTGCCACTTTTTCTTACTGTGGCCAGTCTGCCAGAAGCGATATGTCACTAGTTGTGTATCATAAAAGAGTCATCGTTTCTCCTCCTAGGGGTTATTCGAGATTCCTTAATCCAAACCCCTAGTAACGAGGCATTGGCTAACTTAAGAGAGTCACAGTTACTCGTCCCAATTGCTCACCCACTCTGCCACTTTTTCTTACTGTGGCCAGTCTGCCAGAAGCGATATGTCACTCGTTGTGTATCTTAGATTCGTCGTTACTCCCTCCATAGGTTACTCGAATTCTCTGATTCAATACCTCTCGGGACGAAACATTGGCTTTCTTAATAGTGCCATACTTCTTCCTCCCAGTTGCTCACACAGTTTACTACTTTTTGTGTACTTGCCAGTCTGCCAGAAGCGATATGTCACTAGTTGTGTATCAAAAAAGAGTCATCGTTTCACCTCCTAGGGATTATTCGAGATTTCTTAATCCAAACCCCTAGTAACGAGGCATTGGATACCTTAAGAGAGTCATAGTTACTCGTCCAAATTGCTCACCCAGTCTGCCACTTTTTCTTACTGTGGCCAGTCTGCCAGAAGCGATATGTCACTAGTTGTGTATCATAAAAGAGTCCTCGTTTCTCCTCCTAGGGGTTATTCGAGATTTCTTAATCCAAACCCCTAGTAACGAGGCATTGGCTACCTTAAGAGAGTCATAGTTACTCGTCCCAATTCCTCACCCTGTCTGCCACTTTTTCTTACTGTGGACAGTCTGCCAGAAGCGATATGTCACTCGTTGTGTATCTTAAGAGATTCATCGTTACTCCTTCCATAGGTTACTGGTATTCTCTGATTCAATACCTCTCGTGACGAAAAAGTCGATATCTTAACAGTGCAATACTTCTTCCACCCAGTTGCTCACACAGTCTATTACTTTTTGTGTAGTTTTTGTCTGCCAGAAACTATAATTCACTAGTTGTGTATCATAAAATAGTCAACGTTTCTCCTCCTAGGGGTTATTCGAGATTTCTTAATCCAAAACCTAGTAACGAGGCATTGGCTACCTTAAGAGAGTCATAGTTACTCGTCCCAATTGCTCACCCAGTCTGCCACTTTTTCTTACTGTGGCCAGTCTGCCAGAAGCGATATGTCACTCGTTGTGAATCTTAAGAGATTCATCGTTACTCCCTCCATAGGTTACTCGTATTCTCTGATTCAATACCTCTCGTGACGAAACATTCGCTTTCTTAATAGTGCCATACTTCTTCCTCCCAGTTACTCACACAGTTTACTACTTTTTGTGTACTTGCCAGTCTGCCAGAAGCGATATGTCACTAGTTGTGTATCAAAGAAGAGTCATCGTTTCACCTCCTAGGGATTATTCGAGATTTCTTAATCCAAACCCCTAGTAACGAGGCATTGGCTACCTTAAGAGAGTCATAGTTACTCGTCCAAATTGCTCACCCAGTCTGTCACTTTTTCTTACTGTGGCCAGTATGCCAGAAGCGATATGTCACTAGTTGTGTATCATAAAAGAGTCATCGTTTCTCCTAATAGGGGTTATTCGAGATTTCTTAATCCAAACCCCTAGTAACGAGGCATTAGCTACCTTAAGAGAGTCATAGTTACTCGTCCCAATTGCTCACCCTGTCTGCCACTTTTTCTTACTGTGGCCAGTCTGCCAGAAGCGATATGTCACTAGTTGTGTATCATAAAAGAGTCATCGTTTCTCCTCCTAGGGGTTATTCGAGATTTCTTAATCCAAACCCCTAGTAACGAGGCATTGGCTACCTTAAGAGAGTCAAAGTTACTCGTCCCAATTGCTCACCCTGTCTGCCACTTTTTCTTACTGTGGCCAGTCTGCCAGAAGCGATATGTCACTAGTTGTGTATCATAAAAGAGTCATCGTTTCTCCTCCTAGGGGTTATTCGAGATTTCTTAATCCAAACCCCTAGTAACGAGGCATTGGCTACCTTAAGAGAGTCACAGTTACTCGTCCCAATTGCTCACCCACTCTGCCACTTTTTCTTACTGTGGCCAGTCTGCCAGAAGCGATATGTCACTCGTTGTGTATCTTAGATTCATCGTTACTCCCTCCATAGGTTACTCGAATTCTCTGATTCAATACCTCTCGGGACGAAACATTGGCTTTCTTAATAGTGCCATACTTCTTCCTCCCAGTTGCTCACACAGTTTACTACTTTTTGTGTACTTGCCAGTCTGCCAGAAGCGATATGTCAGTAGTGGTGTGTCATAAAAGAGTCATCGTTTCACCTCCTAGGGATTATTCGAGATTTCTTAATCCAAACCCCTAGTAACGAGGCATTGGATACCTTAAGAGAGTCATAGTTACTCGTCCAAATTGCTCACCCAGTCTGCCACTTTTTCTTACTGTGGCCAGTCTGCCAGAAGCGATATGTCACTAGTTGTGTATCATAAAAGAGTCCTCGTTTCTCCTCCTAGGGGTTATTCGAGATTTCTTAATCCAAACCACTAGTAACGAGGCATTGGCTACCTTAAGAGAGTCATAGTTACTCGTCCCAATTGCTCACCCTGTCTGCCACTTTTTCTTACTGTGGCCAGTCTGACAGAAGCGATATGTCACTCGTTGTGTATCTTAAGAGATTCATCGTTACTCCTTCCATAGGTTACTGGTATTCTCTGATTCAATACCTCTCGTGACGAAAAAGTCGCTATCTTAACAGTGCAATACTTCTTCCTCCCAGTTGCTCACACAGTCTATTACTTTTTGTGTAGTTTTTGTCTGCCAGAAACTATAATTCACTAGTTGTGTATCATAAAATAGTCAACGTTTCTCCTCCTAGGGGTTATTCGAAATTTCTTAATCCAAAAACTAGTAACGAGGCATTGGCTACCTTAAGAGAGTCATAGTTACTCGTCCCAATTGCTCACCCACTCTGCCACTTTTTCTTACTGTGGCCAGTCTGCCAGAAGCGATATGTCACTCGTTGTGAATCTTAAGAGATTCATCGTTACTCCCTCCATAGGTTACTCGTATTCTCTGATTCAATACCTCTCGTGACCAAACATTCGCTTTCTTAATAGTGCCATACTTCTTCCTCCCAGTTACTCACACAGTTTACTACTTTTTGTGTACTTGCCAGTCTGCCAGAAGCGATATGTCACTAGTTGTGTATCAAAGAAGAGTCATCGTTTCACCTCCTAGGGATTATTCGAGATTTCTTAATCCAAACCCCTAGTAACGAGGCATTGGCTACCTTAAGAGAGTCATAGTTACTCGTCCAAATTGCTCACCCAGTCTGTCACTTTTTCTTACTGTGGCCAGTATGCCAGAAGCGATATGTCACTAGTTGTGTATCATAAAAGAGTCATCGTTTCTCCTAATAGGGGTTATTCGAGATTTCTTAATCTAAACCCCTAGTAACGAGGCATTAGCTACCTTAAGAGAGTCATAGTTACTCGTCCCAATTGCTCACCCTGTCTGCCACTTTTTCTTACTGTGGCCAGTCTGCCAGAAGCGATATGTCACTAGTTGTGCATCATAAAAGAGTCATCGTTTCTCCTCCTAGGGGTTATTCGAGATTTCTTAATCCAAACCCCTAGTAACGAGGCATTGGCTGCCTTAAGAGAGTCATAGTTACTCGTCCCAATTGCTCACCCAGTCTGCCACTTTTTCTTACTGTGGCCAGTCTGCCAGAAGCGATATGTCACTCGTTGTGTATCTTAAGAGATTCATCGTTACTCCTTCCATTGGTTACTCGTATTCTCTGATTCAATACCTCTCGTGACGAAAAAGTCGCTATCTTAATAGTGCAATACTTCTTCCTCCCAGTTGCTCACACAGTCTACAACTTTTTGTGTAGTTTTTGTCTGCCAGAAACTATAATTCACTAGTTGTGTATCATAAAAGAGTCATTGTTTCTCCTCCTAGGGGTTATTCGAGATTTCTTAATCCAAACCCCTAGTGACTAGGCATTGGCTACCTTAAGAGAGTCATAGTTACTCGTCCCAATTGCTCACCCAGTCTGCCACTTTTTCTTACTGTGGCCAGTCTGCCAGAAGCGATATGTCACTCGTTGTGTATCTTAAGAGATTCATCGTTACTCCCTCCATAGGTTACTCGTATTCTCTGATTCAATACCTCTCGTGACAAAACATTGGCTTTCTTAATAGTGCCATACTTCTTCCTTCCAGTTGCTCACACAGTTTACTACTTTTTGTGTACTTGCCAGTCTGCCAGAAGCGATATGTCACTAGTTGTGTATCATAAAAGAGTCATCGTTTCACCTCCTAGGGATTATTCTAGATTTCTTAATCCAAACCCCTAGTAACGAGGCATTGGCTACCTTAAGAGAGTCATAGTTACTCGTCCAAATTGCTCACCGAGTCTGCCACTTTTTCTTACTGTGGCCAGTCTGCCAGAAGCGATATGTCACTAGTTGTGTATCATAAAAGAGTCATCGTTTCTGTTCCTAGGGGTTATTCGAGATTTCTTAGTCCAAACCCCTAGTAACGAGGCATTGGCTACCTTAAGAGAGTCATAGTTACTCGTCCCAATTTCTCACCCACTCTGCCACTTTTTCTTACTGTGGCCAGTCTGCCAGAAGCGATATGTCACTCGTTGTGTATCTTAAGAGATTCATCGTTACTCCCTCCATAGGTTACTCGTATTCTCTGGTTCAATACCTCTCGTGACGAAACATTGGCTTTCTTAATAATGCCATACTTCTTCCTCCCAGTTGCTCACACAGTTTACTACTTTTTGTGTACTTGCCAGTCTGCCAGAAGCGATATGTCAGTAGTGGTGTGTCATAAAAGAGTCATCGTTTCACCTCCTAGGGATTATTCGAGATTTCTTAATCCCAACCCCTAGTAACAAGGCATTGGCTACCTTAAGAGAGTCATAGTTACTCGTCCAAATTGCTCACCCAGTCTGCCACTTTTTCTTACTGTGGCCAGTCTGCCAGAAGCGATATGTCACTAGTTGTGTATCATAAAAGAGACATCGTTTCTCCTCCTAGGGGTTATTCGAGATTTCTTAATCCAAACCCCTAGTAACGAGGCATTGGCTATCTTAAGAGAGTCATAGTTACTCGTCCGAATTGCTCACCCTGTCTGCCACTTTTTCTTACTGTGGCCAGTCTGCCAGAAGCGATATGTCACTCGTTGTGTATATTAAGAGATTCATCGTTACTCCTTCCATAGGTTACTGGTATTCTCTGATTCAATACCTCTCGTGACGAAAAAGTCGCTATCTTAATAGTGCAATACTTCTTCCTCCCAGTTGCTCACACAGTCTACTACTTTTTGTGTAGTTTTTGTCTGCCAGAAACTATAATTCACTAGTTGTGTATCATAAAAGAGTCAACGTTTCTCCTCCTAGGGGTTATTCGAGATTTCTTAATCCAAACCCCTAGTAACGAGGCATTGGCTACCTTAAGAGAGTCATAGGTACTCGTCACAATTGCTCACCCACTCTGCCACTTTTTCTTACTGTGGCCAGTCTGCCAGAAGCGATATATCACTCGTTGTGTATCTTAAGAGAATCATCGTTACTCCCTCCATAGGTTACTCGTATTCTCTGATTCAATACCTCTCGTAACGAAACATTGGCTTTCTTAATAGTGCCATACTTCTTCCTCCCAGTTGCTCACACAGTTTACTACTTTTTGTGTACTTGCCAGTCTGCCAGAAGCGATATGTCACTAGTTGTGTATGATAAAAGAGTCATCGTTTCACCTCCTAGGGATTATTCGAGATTTCTTAATCCAAACCCCTAGTAACGAGGCATTGGCTACCTTAAGAGAGTCAAAGTTACTCGTCCCAATTGCTCACCCTGTCTGCCACTTTTTCTTACTGTGGCCAGTCTGCCAGAAGCGATATGTCACTAGTTGTGTATCATAAAAGAGTCATCGTTTCTCCTCCTAGGGGTTATTCGAGATTTCTTAATCCAAACCCCTAGTAACGAGGCATTGGCTACCTTAAGAGAGTCAAAGTTACTCGTCCCAATTGCTCACCCTGTCTGCCACTTTTTCTTACTGTGGCCAGTCTGCCAGAAGCGATATGTCACTAGTTGTGTATCATAAAAGAGTCATCGTTTCTCCTCCTAGGGGTTATTCGAGATTTCTTAATCCAAACCCCTAGTAACGAGGCATTGGCTACCTTAAGAGAGACACAGTTACTCGTCACAATTGCTCACCCACTCTGCCACTTTTTCTTACTGTGGCCAGTCTGCCAGAAGCGATATGTCACTCGTTGTGTATCTTAGATTCATCGTTACTCCCTCCATAGGTTACTCGAATTCTCTGATTCAATACCTCTCGGGACGAAACATTGGCTTTCTTAATAGTGCCATACTTCTTCCTCCCAGTTGCTCACACAGTTTACTACTTTTTGTGTACTTGCCAGTCTGCCAGAAGCGATATGTCACTAGTTGTGTATCAAAAAAGAGTCATCGTTTCACCTCCTAGGGATTATTCGAGATTTCTTAATCCAAACCCCTAGTAACGAGGCATTGGATACCTTAAGAGAGTCATAGTTACTCGTCCAAATTGCTCACCCAGTCTGCCACTTTTTCTTACTGCGGCCAGTCTGCCAGAAGCGATATGTCACTAGTTGTGTATCATAAAAGAGTCCTCGTTTCTCCTCCTAGGGGTTATTCGAGATTTCTTAATCCAAACCCCTAGTAACGAGGCATTGGCTACCTTAAGAGAGTCATAGTTACTCGTCCCAATTGCTCACCCTGTCTGCCAATTTTTCTTACTGTGGCCAGTCTGCCAGAAGCGATATGTCACTCGTTGTGTATCTTAAGAGATTCATCGTTACTCCTTCCATAGGTTACTGGTATTCTCTGATTCAATACCTCTCGTGACGAAAAAGTCGCTATCTTAACAGTGCAATACTTCTTCCTCCCAGTTGCTCACACAGTCTATTACTTTTTGTGTAGTTTTTGTCTGCCAGAAACTATAATTCACTAGTTGTGTATCATAAAATAGTCAACGTTTCTCCTCCTAGGGGTTATTCGAAATTTCTTAATCCAAAAACTTGTAACGAGGCATTGGCTACCTTAAGAGAGTCATAGTTACTCGTCCCAATTGCTCACCCACTCTGCCACTTTTTCTTACTGTGGCCAGTCTGCCAGAAGCGATATGTCACTCGTTGTGAATCTTAAGAGATTCATCGTTACTCCCTCCATAGGTTACTCGTATTCTCTGATTCAATACCTCTCGTGACCAAACATTCGCTTTCTTAATAGTGCCATACTTCTTCCTCCCAGTTACTCACACAGTTTACTACTTTTTGTGTACTTGCCAGTCTGCCAGAAGCGATATGTCACTAGTTGTGTATCAAAGAAGAGTCATCGTTTCACCTCCTAGGGATTATTCGAGATTTCTTAATCCAAACCCCTAGTAACGAGGCATTGGCTACCTTAAGAGAGTCATAGTTACTCGTCCAAATTGCTCACCCAGTCTGTCACTTTTTCTTACTGTGGCCAGTATGCCAGAAGCGATATGTCACTAGTTGTGTATCATAAAAGAGTCATCGTTTCTCCTAATAGGGGTTATTCGAGATTTCTTAATCCAAACCCCTAGTAACGAGGCATTAGCTACCTTAAGAGAGTCATAGTTACTCGTCCCAATTGCTCACCCTGTCTGCCACTTTTTCTTACTGTGGCCAGTCTGCCAGAAGCGATATGTCACTAGTTGTGCATCATAAAAGAGTCATCGTTTCTCCTCCTAGGGTTTATTCGAGATTTCTTAATCCAAACCCCTAGTAACGAGGCATTGGCTACCTTAAGAGAGTCATAGTTACTCGTCCCAATTGCTCACCCAGTCTGCCACTTTTTCTTACTGTGGCCAGTCTGCCAGAAGCGATATGTCACTCGTTGTGTATCTTAAGAGATTCATCGTTACTCCTTCCATTGGTTACTCGTATTCTCTGATTCAATACCTCTCGTGACGAAAAAGTCGCTATCTTAATAGTGCAATACTTCTTCCTCCCAGT
Organism: Schistocerca gregaria; assembly: GCF_023897955.1. NCBI lineage: Eukaryota > Metazoa > Arthropoda > Insecta > Orthoptera > Acrididae > Schistocerca > Schistocerca gregaria. The sequence continues at coordinate 29,888,422 of NC_064926.1, forward strand.
TGCTCACACAGTCTACAACTTTTTGTGTAGTTTTTGTCTGCCAGAAACTATAATTCACTAGTTGTGTATCATAAAAGAGTCATTGTTTCTCCTCCTAGGGGTTATTCGAGATTTCTTAATCCAAACCCCTAGTGACTAGGCATTGGCTACCTTAAGAGAGTCATAGTTACTCGTCCCAATTGCTCACCCAGTCTGCCACTTTTTCTTACTGTGGCCAGTCTGCCAGAAGCGATATGTCACTCGTTGTGTATCTTAAGAGATTCATCGTTACTCCCTCCATAGGTTACTCGTATTCTCTGATTCAATACCTCTCGTGACAAAACATTGGCTTTCTTAATAGTGCCATACTTCTTCCTTCCAGTTGCTCACACAGTTTACTACTTTTTGTGTACTTGCCAGTCTGCCAGAAGCGATATGTCACTAGTTGTGTATCATAAAAGAGTCATCGTTTCACCTCCTAGGGATTATTCTAGATTTCTTAATCCAAACCCCTAGTAACGAGGCATTGGCTACCTTAAGAGAGTCATAGTTACTCGTCCAAATTGCTCACCGAGTCTGCCACTTTTTCTTACTGTGGCCAGTCTGCCAGAAGCGATATGTCACTAGTTGTGTATCATAAAAGAGTCATCGTTTCTGTTCCTAGGGGTTATTCGAGATTTCTTAATCCAAACCCCTAGTAACGAGGCATTGGCTACCTTAAGAGAGTCATAGTTACTCGTCCCAATTTCTCACCCACTCTGCCACTTTTTCTTACTGTGGCCAGTCTGCCAGAAGCGATATGTCACTCGTTGTGTATCTTAAGAGATTCATCGTTACTCCCTCCATAGGTTACTCGTATTCTCTGGTTCAATACCTCTCGTGACGAAACATTGGCTTTCTTAATAATGCCATACTTCTTCCTCCCAGTTGCTCACACAGTTTACTACTTTTTGTGTACTTGCCAGTCTGCCAGAAGCGATATGTCAGTAGTGGTGTGTCATAAAAGAGTCATCGTTTCACCTCCTAGGGATTATTCGAGATTTCTTAATCCCAACCCCTAGTAACAAGGCATTGGCTACCTTAAGAGAGTCATAGTTACTCGTCCAAATTGCTCACCCAGTCTGCCACTTTTTCTTACTGTGGCCAGTCTGCCAGAAGCGATATGTCACTAGTTGTGTATCATAAAAGAGACATCGTTTCTCCTCCTAGGGGTTATTCGAGATTTCTTAATCCAAACCCCTAGTAACGAGGCATTGGCTATCTTAAGAGAGTCATAGTTACTCGTCCGAATTGCTCACCCTGTCTGCCACTTTTTCTTACTGTGGCCAGTCTGCCAGAAGCGATATGTCACTCGTTGTGTATATTAAGAGATTCATCGTTACTCCTTCCATAGGTTACTGGTATTCTCTGATTCAATACCTCTCGTGACGAAAAAGTCGCTATCTTAATAGTGCAATACTTCTTCCTCCCAGTTGCTCACACAGTCTACTACTTTTTGTGTAGTTTTTGTCTGCCAGAAACTATAATTCACTAGTTGTGTATCATAAAAGAGTCAACGTTTCTCCTCCTAGGGGTTATTCGAGATTTCTTAATCCAAACCCCTAGTAACGAGGCATTGGCTACCTTAAGAGAGTCATAGGTACTCGTCCCAATTGCTCACCCACTCTGCCACTTTTTCTTACTGTGGCCAGTCTGCCAGAAGCGATATATCACTCGTTGTGTATCTTAAGAGAATCATCGTTACTCCCTCCATAGGTTACTCGTATTCTCTGATTCAATACCTCTCGTAACGAAACATTGGCTTTCTTAATAGTGCCATACTTCTTCCTCCCAGTTGCTCACACAGTTTACTACTTTTTGTGTACTTGCCAGTCTGCCAGAAGCGATATGTCACTAGTTGTGTATGATAAAAGAGTCATCGTTTCACCTCCTAGGGATTATTCGAGATTTCTTAATCCAAACCCCTAGTAACGAGGCATTGGCTACCTTAAGAGAGTCAAAGTTACTCGTCCCAATTGCTCACCCTGTCTGCCACTTTTTCTTACTGTGGCCAGTCTGCCAGAAGCGATATGTCACTAGTTGTGTATCATAAAAGAGTCATCGTTTCTCCTCCTAGGGGTTATTCGAGATTTCTTAATCCAAACCCCTAGTAACGAGGCATTGGCTACCTTAAGAGAGTCAAAGTTACTCGTCCCAATTGCTCACCCTGTCTGCCACTTTTTCTTACTGTGGCCAGTCTGCCAGAAGCGATATGTCACTAGTTGTGTATCATAAAAGAGTCATCGTTTCTCCTCCTAGGGGTTATTCGAGATTTCTTAATCCAAACCCCTAGTAACGAGGCATTGGCTACCTTAAGAGAGACACAGTTACTCGTCACAATTGCTCACCCACTCTGCCACTTTTTCTTACTGTGGCCAGTCTGCCAGAAGCGATATGTCACTCGTTGTGTATCTTAGATTCATCGTTACTCCCTCCATAGGTTACTCGAATTCTCTGATTCAATACCTCTCGGGACGAAACATTGGCTTTCTTAATAGTGCCATACTTCTTCCTCCCAGTTGCTCACACAGTTTACTACTTTTTGTGTACTTGCCAGTCTGCCAGAAGCGATATGTCACTAGTTGTGTACCAAAAAAGAGTCATCGTTTCACCTCCTAGGGATTATTCGAGATTTCTTAATCCAAACCCCTAGTAACGAGGCATTGGATACCTTAAGAGAGTCATAGTTACTCGTCCAAATTGCTCACCCAGTCTGCCACTTTTTCTTACTGCGGCCAGTCTGCCAGAAGCGATATGTCACTAGTTGTGTATCATAAAAGAGTCCTCGTTTCTCCTCCTAGGGGTTATTCGAGATTTCTTAATCCAAACCCCTAGTAACGAGGCATTGGCTACCTTAAGAGAGTCATAGTTACTCGTCCCAATTGCTCACCCTGTCTGCCAATTTTTCTTACTGTGGCCAGTCTGCCAGAAGCGATATGTCACTCGTTGTGTATCTTAAGAGATTCATCGTTACTCCTTCCATAGGTTACTGGTATTCTCTGATTCAATACCTCTCGTGACGAAAAAGTCGCTATCTTAACAGTGCAATACTTCTTCCTCCCAGTTGCTCACACAGTCTATTACTTTTTGTGTAGTTTTTGTCTGCCAGAAACTATAATTCACTAGTTGTGTATCATAAAATAGTCAACGTTTCTCCTCCTAGGGGTTATTCGAGATTTCTTAATCCAAAACCTAGTAACGAGGCATTGGCTACCTTAAGAGAGTCATAGTTACTCGTCCCAATTGCTCACCCACTCTGCCACTTTTTCTTACTGTGGCCTGTCTGCCAGAAGCGATATGTCACTCGTTGTGAATCTTAAGAGATTCATCGTTACTCCCTCCATAGGTTACTCGTATTCTCTGATTCAATACCTCTCGTGACGAAACATTCGCTTTCTTAATAGTGCCATACTTCTTCCTCCCAGTTACTCACACAGTTTACTACTTTTTGTGTACTTGCCAGTCTGCCAGAAGCGATATGTCACTAGTTGTGTATCAAAAAAGAGTCCTCGTTTCTCCTCCTAGGGGTTATTCGAGATTTCTTAATCCAAACCCCTAGTAACGAGGCATTGGCTACCTTAAGAGAGTCATAGTTACTCGTCCCAATTGCTCACCCTGTCTGCCACTTTTTCTTACTGTGGCCAGTCTGCCAGAAGCGATATGTCACTTGTTGTGTATCTTAAGAGATTCATCGTTACTCCTTCAATAGGTTACTGGTATTCTCTGATTCAATAGCTCTCGTGACGAAAAAGTCGCTATCTTAACAGTGCAATACTTCTTCCTCCCAGTTGCTCACACAGTCCATTACTTTTTGTGTAGTTTTTGTCTGCCAGAAACTATAATTCACTAGTTGTGTATCATAAAATAATCAACGTTTCTCCTCCTAGGGGTTATTCGAGATTTCTTAATCCAAAACCTAGTAACGTGGCAATTGCTACCTTAAGAGAGTCATAGTTACTCGTCCCAATTGCTCACCCACTCTGCCACTTTTTCTTACTGTGGCCAGTCTGCCAGAAGCGATATGTCACTCGTTGTGTATATTAAGAGATTCATCGTTACTCCTTCCATAGGTTACTGGTATTCTCTGATTCAATACCTCTCGTGACGAAAAAGTCGCTATCTTAATAGTGCAATACTTCTTCCTCCCAGTTGCTCACACAGTCTACAACTTTTTGTGTAGTTTTTGTCTGCCAGAAACTATAATTCACTAGTTGTGTATCATAAAAGAGTCATTGTTTCTCCTCCTAGGGGTTATTCGAGATTTCTTAATCCAAACCCCTAGTGACTAGGCATTGGCTACCTTAAGAGAGTCATAGTTACTCGTCCCAATTGCTCACCCAGTCTGCCACTTTTTCTTACTGTGGCCAGTCTGCCAGAAGCGATATGTCACTCGTTGTGTATCTTAAGAGATTCATCGTTTCTCCCTCCATAGGTTACTCGTATTCTCTGATTCAATACCTCTCGTGACGAAACATTGGCTTTCTTAATAGTGCCATACTTCTTCCTTCCAGTTGCTCACACAGTTTACTACTTTTTGTGTACTTGCCAGTCTGCCAGAAACGATATGTCACTAGTTTTGTATCATAAAAGAGTCATCGTTTCACCTCCTAAGGATTATTCGAGATTTCTTAATCCAAACCCCTAGTAACGAGGCATTGGCTACCTTAAGAGAGTCATAGTTACTCGTCCAAATTGCTCACCCAGTCTGCCACTTTTTCTTACTGTGGCCAGTCTGCCAGAAGCGATATGTCACTAGTTGTGTATCATAAAAGAGTCATCGTTTCTCCTCCTAGGGGTTATTCGAGATTTCTTAATCCAAACCCCTAGTAACGAGGCATTGGCTACCTTAAGAGAGTCATAGTTACTCGTCCCAATTGCTCACCCACTCTGCCACTTTTTCTTACTGTGGCCAGTCTGCCAGAAGCGATATGTCACTCGTTGTGTATCTTAAGAGATTCATCGTTACTCCCTCCATAGGTTACTCGTATTCTCTGATTCAATACCTCTCGTGACGAAACATTGGCTTTCTTAATAGTGCCATACTTCTTCCTCCCAGTTGCTCACACAGTTTACTACTTTTTGTGTACTTGCCAGTCTGCCAGAAGCGATATGTCAGTAGTGGTGTGTCATAAAAGAGTCATCGTTTCACCTCCTAGGGATTATTCGAGATTTCTTAATCCAAACCCCTAGTAACAAGGCATTGGCTACCTTAAGAGGGTCATAGTTACTCGTCCAAATTGCTCACCCAGTCTGCCACTTTTTCTTACTGTGGCCAGTCTGCCAGAAGCGATATGTCACTAGTTGTGTATCATAAAAGAGACATCGTTTCTCTTCCTAGGGGTTATTCGAGATTTCTTAATCCAAACCCCTAGTAACGAGGCATTGGCTATCTTAAGAGAGTCATAGTTACTCGTCCGAATTGCTCACCCTGTCTGCCACTTTTTCTTACTGTGGCCAGTCTGCCAGAAGCGATATGTCACTCGTTGTGTATATTAAGAGATCCATCGCTACTCCTTCCATAGGTTACTGGTATTCTCTGATTCAATACCTCTCGTGACGAAAAAGTCGCTATCTTAATAGTGCAATACTTCTTCCTCCCAGTTGCTCACACAGTCTACTACTTTTTGTGTAGTTTTTGTCTGCCAGAAACTATAATTCACTAGTTGTGTATCATAAAAGAGTCAACGTTTCTCCTCCTAGGGGTTATTCGAGATTTCTTAATCCAAACCCCTAGTAACGAGGCATTGGCTACCTTAAGAGAGTCATAGTTACTCGTCCCAATTGCTCTCCCACTCTGCCACTTTTTCTTACTGTGGCCAGTCTGCCAGAAGCGATATGTCACTCGTTGTGTATCTTAAGAGATTCATCGTTACTCCCTCCATAGGTTACTCGTATTCTCTGATTCAGTACCTCTCGTGACGAAACATTGGCTTTCTTAGTAGTGCCATACTTCTTCCTCCCAGTTGCTCACACAGTTTACTACTTTTTGTGTACTTGCCAGTCTGCCAGAAGCGATATGTCACTAGTTGTGGATCATAAAAGAGTCATCGTTTCACCTCCTAGGGATTATTCGAGATTTCTTAATCCAAACCCCTAGTAACGAGGCATTGGCTACCTTAAGAGAGTCATAGTTACTCGTCCCAATTGCTCACCCAGTCTGCCACTTATTCTTACTGTGGCCAGTCTGCCAGAAGCGATATGTCACTCGTTGTGTATCTTAAGAGATTCATCTTTACTCCCTCCATAGGTTACTCGTATTCTCTGATTCAATACCTCTCGTGACGAAACATTGGCTTTCTTAATAGTGCCATACTTCTTCCTTCCAGTTGCTCACACAGTTTACTACTTTTTGTGTACTTGCCAGTCTGCCAGAAACGATATGTCACTAGTTTTGTATCATAAAAGAGTCATCGTTTCACCTCCTAAGGATTATTCGAGATTTCTTAATCCAAACCCCTAGTAACGAGGCATTGGCTACCTTAAGAGAGTCATAGTTACTCGTCCAAATTGCTCACCCAGTCTGCCACTTTTTCTTACTGTGGCCAGTCTGCCAGAAGCGATATGTCACTAGTTGTGTATCATAAAAGAGTCATCGTTTCTCCTCCTAGGGGTTATTCGAGATTTCTTAATCCAAACCCCTAGTAACGAGGCATTGGCTACCTTAAGAGAGTCATAGTTACTCGTCCCAATTGCTCACCCACTCTGCCACTTTTTCTTACTGTGGCCAGTCTGCCAGAAGCGATATGTCACTCGTTGTGTATCTTAAGAGATTCATCGTTACTCCTTCCATAAGTTACTGGTATTCTCTGATTCAATACCTCTCGTGACGAAAAAGTCGCTATCTTAACAGTGCAATACTTCTTCCTCCCAGTTGCTCACACAGTCTATTACTTTTTGTGTAGTTTTTGTCTGCCAGAAACTATAATTCACTAGTTGTGTATCATAAAATAGTCAACGTTTCTCCTCCTAGGGGTTATTCGAGATTTCTTAATCCAAAACCTAGTAACGAAGCATTGGCTACCTTAAGGGAGTCATAGTTACTCGTCCCAATTGCTCACCCAGTCTGCCACTTTTTCTTACTGTGGCCTGTCTGCCAGAAGCGATATGTCACTCGTTGTGAATCTTAAGAGATTCATCGTTACTCCCTCCATAGGTTACTCGTATTCTCTGATTCAATACCTCTCGTGACGAAACATTCGCTTTCTTAATAGTGCCATACTTCTTCCTCCCAGTTACTCACACAGTTTACTACTTTTTGTGTACTTGCCAGTCTGCCAGAAGCGATATGTCACTAGTTGTGTATCAAAAAAGAGTCCTCGTTTCTCCTCCTAGGGGTTATTCGAGATTTCTTAATCCAAACCCCTAGTAACGAGGCATTGGCTACCTTAAGAGAGTCATAGTTACTCGTCCCAATTGCTCACCCTGTCTGCCACTTTTTCTTACTGTGGCCAGTCTGCCAGAAGCGATATGTCACTTGTTGTGTATCTTAAGAGATTCATCGTTACTCCTTCAATAGGTTACTGGTATTCTCTGATTCAATAGCTCTCGTGACGAAAAAGTCGCTATCTTAACAGTGCAATACTTCTTCCTCCCAGTTGCTCACACAGTCCATTACTTTTTGTGTAGTTTTTGTCTGCCAGAAACTATAATTCACTAGTTGTGTATCATAAAATAATCAACGTTTCTCCTCCTAGGGGTTATTCGAGATTTCTTAATCCAAAACCTAGTAACGAGGCATTGGCTACCTTAAGAGAGTCATAGTTACTCGTCCCAATTGCTCACCCACTCTGCCACTTTTTCTTACTGTGGCCAGTCTGCCAGAAGCGATATGTCACTCGTTGTGTATATTAAGAGATTCATCGTTACTCCTTCCATAGGTTACTGGTATTCTCTGATTCAATACCTCTCGTGACGAAAAAGTCGCTATCTTAATAGTGCAATACTTCTTCCTCCCAGTTGCTCACACAGTCTACAACTTTTTGTGTAGTTTTTGTCTGCCAGAAACTAAAATTCACTAGTTGTGTATCATAAAAAAGTCATTGTTTCTCCTCCTAGGGGTTATTCGAGATTTCTTAATCCAAACCCCTAGTGACTAGGCATTGGCTACCTTAAGAGAGTCATAGTTACTCGTCCCAATTGCTCACCCAGTCTGCCACTTTTTCTTACTGTGGCCAGTCTGCCAGAAGCGATATGTCACTCGTTGTGTATCTTAAGAGATTCATCGTTTCTCCCTCCATAGGTTACTCGTATTCTCTGATTCAATACCTCTCGTGACGAAACATTGGCTCTCTTAATAGTGCCATACTTCTTCCTTCCAGTTGCTCACACAGTTTACTACTTTTTGCGTACTTGCCAGTCTGCCAGAAACGATATGTCACTAGTTTTGTATCATAAAAGAGTCATCGTTTCACCTCCTAAGGATTATTCGAGATTTCTTAATCCAAACCCCTAGTAACGAGGCATTGGCTACCTTAAGAGAGTCATAGTTACTCGTCCAAATTGCTCACCCAGTCTGCCACTTTTTCTTACTGTGGCCAGTCTGCCAGAAGCGATATGTCACTAGTTGTGTATCATAAAAGAGTCATCGTTTCTCCTCCTAGGGGTTATTCGAGATTTCTTAATCCAAACCCCTAGTAACGAGGCATTGGCTACCTTAAGAGAGTCATAGTTACTCGTCCCAATTGCTCACCCACTCTGCCACTTTTTCTTACTGTGGCCAGTCTGCCAGAAGCGATATGTCACTCGTTGTGTATCTTAAGAGATTCATCGTTACTCCCTCCATAGGTTACTCGTATTCTCTGATTCAATACCTCTCGTGACGAAACATTGGCTTTCTTAATAGTGCCATACTTCTTCCTCCCAGTTGCTCACACAGTTTACTACTTTTTGTGTACTTGCCAGTCTGCCAGAAGCGATATGTCACTAGTTGTGTATCATAAAAGAGACATCGTTTCTCCTCCTAGGGGTTATTCGAGATTTCTTAATCCAAACCCCTAGTAACGAGGCATTGGCTATCTTAAGAGAGTCATAGTTACTCGTCCGAATTGCTCACCCTGTCTGCCACTTTTTCTTACTGTGGCCAGTCTGCCAGAAGCGATATGTCACTCGTTGTGTATATTAAGAGATTCATCGTTACTCCTTCCATAGGTTACTGGTATTCTCTGATTCAATACCTCTCGTGACGAAAAAGTCGCTATCTTAATAGTGCAATACTTCTTCCTCCCAGTTGCTCACACAGTCTACTACTTTTTGTGTAGTTTTTGTCTGCCAGAAACTATAATTCACTAGTTGTGTATCATAAAAGAGTCAACGTTTCTCCTCCTAGGGGTTATTCGAGATTTCTTAATCCAAACCCCTAGTAACGAGGCATTGGCTACCTTAAGAGAGTCATAGTTACTCGTCCCAATTGCTCTCCCACTCTGCCACTTTTTCTTACTGTGGCCAGTCTGCCAGAAGCGATATGTCACTCGTTGTGTATCTTAAGAGATTCATCGTTACTCCCTCCATAGGTTACTCGTATTCTCTGATTCAGTACCTCTCGTGACGAAACATTGGCTTTCTTAGTAGTGCCATACTTCTTCCTCCCAGTTGCTCACACAGTTTACTACTTTTTGTGTACTTGCCAGTCTGCCAGAAGCGATATGTCACTAGTTGTGGATCATAAAAGAGTCATCGTTTCACCTCCTAGGGATTATTCGAGATTTCTTAATCCAAACCCCTAGTAACGAGGCATTGGCTACCTTAAGAGAGTCATAGTTACTCGTCCCAATTGCTCACCCAGTCTGCCACTTATTATTACTGTGGCCAGTCTGCCAGAAGCGATATGTCACTCGTTGTGTATCTTAAGAGATTCATCTTTACTCCCTCCATAGGTTACTCGTATTCTCTGATTCAATACCTCTCGTGACGAAACATTGGCTTTCTTAATAGTGCCATACTTCTTCCTTCCAGTTGCTCACACAGTTTACTACTTTTTGTGTACTTGCCAGTCTGCCAGAAACAATATGTCACTAGTTTTGTATCATAAAAGAGTCATCGTTTCACCTCCTAAGGATTATTCGAGATTTCTTAATCCAAACCCCTAGTAACGAGGCATTGGCTACCTTAAGAGAGTCATAGTTACTCGTCCAAATTGCTCACCCAGTCTGCCACTTTTTCTTACTGTGGCCAGTCTGCCAGAAGCGATATGTCACTAGTTGTGTATCATAAAAGAGTCATCGTTTCTCCTCCTAGGGGTTCTTCGAGATTTCTTAATCCAAACCCCTAGTAACGAGGCATTGGCTACCTTAAGAGAGTCATAGTTACTCGTCCCAATTGCTCACCCACTCTGCCACTTTTTCTTACTGTGGCCAGTCTGCCAGAAGCGATATGTCACTCGTTGTGTATATTAAGAGATTCATCGTTACTCCTTCCATAGGTTACTGGTATTCTCTGATTCAATACCTCTCGTGACGAAAAAGTCGCTATCTTAATAGTGCAATACTTCTTCCTCCCAGTTGCTCACACAGTCTACTACTTTTTGTGTAGTTTTTGTCTGCCAGAAACTATAATTCACTAGTTGTGTATCATAAAAGAGTCAACGTTTCTCCTCCTAGGGGTTATTCGAGATTTCTTAATCCAAACCCCTAGTAACGAGGCATTGGCTACCTTAAGAGAGTCATAGTTACTCGTCCCAATTGCTCACCCAGTCTGCCACTTTTTCTTACTGTGGCCAGTCTGCCAGAAGCGATATGTCACTCGTTGTGTATCTTAAGAGATTCATCGTTACTCCCTCCATAGGTTACTCGTATTCTCTGATTCAGTACCTCTCGTGACGAAACATTGGCTTTCTTAGTAGTGCCATACTTCTTCCTCCCAGTTGCTCACACAGTTTACTACTTTTTGTCTACTTGCCAGTCTGCCAGAAGCGATATGTCACTAGTTGTGGATCATAAAAGAGTCATCGTTTCACCTCCTAGGGATTATTCGAGATTTCTTAATCCAAACCCCTAGTAACGAGGCATTGGCTACCTTAAGAGAGTCATAGTTACTCGTCCCAATTGCTCACCCAGTCTGCCACTTATTCTTACTGTGGCCAGTCTGCCAGAAGCGATATGTCACTCGTTGTGTATCTTAAGAGATTCATCATTACTCCCTCCATAGGTTACTCGTATTCTCTGATTCAATACCTCTCGTGACGAAACATTGGCTTTCTGAATAGTGCAATACTTCTTCCTCCCAGTTGCTCACACAGTCTACAACTTTTTGTGTAGTTTTTGTCTGCCAGAAACTATAATTCACTAGTTGTGTATCATAAAACAGTCATTGTTTCTCCTCCTAAGGGTTATTCGAGATTTCTTAATCCAAACCCCTAGTAACGAGGCATTGGCTACCTTAAGAGAGTCATAGTTACTCGTCCCAATTGCTCACGCACTCTGCCACTTTTTCTTACTGTGGCCAGTCTGCCAGAAGCGATATGTCACTCGTTGTGTATCTTAAGAGATTCATCTTTACTCCCTCCATAGGTTACTCGTATTCTCTGATTCAATACCTCCCGTGACGAAACATTGGCTTTCTTAATAGTGCAATACTTCTTCCTCACAGTTGCTCACACAGTTTACTACTTTTTGTGTACTTGCCAGTCTGCCAGAAGCGATATGTCACTAGTTGTGTATCATAAAAGAGTCATCGTTTCTCCTCCTAGGGGTTATTCGAGATTTCTTAATCCAAACCCCTAGTAACGAGGCATTGGCTACCTTAAGAGAGTCATAGTTACTCGTCCCAATTGCTCACCCACTCTGCCACTTTTTCTTACTGTGGCCAGTCTGCCAGAAGCGATATGTCACTCGTTGTGTATCTTAAGAGATTCATCGTTACTCCCTCCATAGGTTACTCGTATTCTCTGATTCAATACCTCTCGTGACGAAACATTGGCTTTCTTAATAGTGCCATACTTCTTCCTCCCAGTTGCTCACACAGTTTACTACTTTTTGTGTACTCGCCAGTCTGCCAGAAGCGATATGTCAGTAGTGGTGTGTCATATAAGAGTCATCGTTTCACCTCCTAAGGATTATTCGAGATTTCTTAATCCAAACCCCTAGTAACAAGGCATTGGCTACCTTAAGAGGGTCATAGTTACTCGTCCAAATTGCTCACCCAGTCTGCCACTTTTTCTTACTGTGGCCAGTCTGCCAGAAGCGATATGTCACTAGTTGTGTATCATAAAAGAGACATCGTTTCTCCTCCTAGGGGTTATTCGAGATTTCTTAATCCAAACCCCTAGTAACGAGGCATTGGCTATCTTAAGAGAGTCATAGTTACTCGTCCGAATTGCTCACCCTGTCTGCCACTTTTTCTTACTGTGGCCAGTCTGCCAGAAGCGATATGTCACTCGTTGTGTATATTAAGAGATTCATCGTTACTCCTTCCATAGGTTACTGGTATTCTCTGATTCAATACCTCTCGTGACGAAAAAGTCGCTATCTTAATAGTGCAATACTTCTTCCTCCCAGTTGCTCACACAGTCTACTACTTTTTGTGTAGTTTTTGTCTGCCAGAAACTATAATTCACTAGTTGTGTATCATAAAAGAGTCAACGTTTCTCCTCCTAGGGGTTATTCGAGATTTCTTAATCCAAACCCCTAGTAACGAGGCATTGGCTACCTTAAGAGAGTCATAGTTACTCGTCCCAATTGCTCTCCCACTCTGCCACTTTTTCTTACTGTGGCCAGTCTGCCAGAAGCGATATGTCACTCGTTGTGTATCTTAAGAGATTCATCGTTACTCCCTCCATAGGTTACTCGTATTCTCTGATTCAGTACCTCTCGTGACGAAACATTGGCTTTCTTAGTAGTGCCATACTTCTTCCTCCCAGTTGCTCACACAGTTTACTACTTTTTGTGTACTTGCCAGTCTGCCAGAAGCGATATGTCACTAGTTGTGGATCATAAAAGAGTCATCGTTTCACCTCCTAGGGATTATTCGAGATTTCTTAATCCAAACCCCTAGTAACGAGGCATTGGCTACCTTAAGAGAGTCATAGTTACTCGTCCCAATTGCTCACCCAGTTTGCCACTTATTATTACTGTGGCCAGTCTGCCAGAAGCGATATGTCACTCGTTGTGTATCTTAAGAGATTCATCTTTACTCCCTCCATAGGTTACTCGTATTCTCTGATTCAATACCTCTCGTGACGAAACATTGGCTTTCTTAATAGTGCCATACTTCTTCCTTCCAGTTGCTCACACAGTTTACTACTTTTTGTGTACTTGCAAGTCTGCCAGAAACAATATGTCACTAGTTTTGTATCATAAAAGAGTCATCGTTTCACCTCCTAAGAATTATTCGAGATTTCTTAATCCAAACCCCTAGTAACGAGGCATTGGCTACCTTAAGAGAGTCATAGTTACTCGTCCAAATTGCTCACCCAGTCTGCCACTTTTTCTTACTGTGGCCAGTCTGCCAGAAGCGATATGTCACTAGTTGTGTATCATAAAAGAGTCATCGTTTCTCCTCCTAGGGGTTCTTCGAGATTTCTTAATCCAAACCCCTAGTAACGAGGCATTGGCTACCTTAAGAGAGTCATAGTTACTCGTCCCAATTGCTCACCCACTCTGCCACTTTTTCTTACTGTGGCCAGTCTGCCAGAAGCGATATGTCACTCGTTGTGTATATTAAGAGATTCATCGTTACTCCTTCCATAGGTTACTGGTATTCTCTGATTCAATACCTCTCGTGACGAAAAAGTCGCTATCTTAATAGTGCAATACTTCTTCCTCCCAGTTGCTCACACAGTCTACTACTTTTTGTGTAGTTTTTGTCTGCCAGAAACTATAATTCACTAGTTGTGTATCATAAAAGAGTCAACGTTTCTCCTCCTAGGGGTTATTCGAGATTTCTTAATCCAAACCCCTAGTAACGAGGCATTGGCTACCTTAAGAGAGTCATAGTTACTCGTCCCAATTGCTCACCCAGTCTGCCACTTTTTCTTACTGTGGCCAGTCTGCCAGAAGCGATATGTCACTCGTTGTGTATCTTAAGAGATTCATCGTTACTCCCTCCATAGGTTACTCGTATTCTCTGATTCAGTACCTCTCGTGACGAAACATTGGCTTTCTTAGTAGTGCCATACTTCTTCCTCCCAGTTGCTCACACAGTTTACTACTTTTTGTCTACTTGCCAGTCTGCCAGAAGCGATATGTCACTAGTTGTGGATCATAAAAGAGTCATCGTTTCACCTCCTAGGGATTATTCGAGATTTCTTAATCCAAACCCCTAGTAACGAGGCATTGGCTACCTTAAGAGAGTCATAGTTACTCGTCCCAATTGCTCACGCACTCTGCCACTTTTTCTTACTGTGGCCAGTCTGCCAGAAGCGATATGTCACTCGTTGTGTATCTTAAGAGATTCATCTTTACTCCCTCCATAGGTTACTCGTATTCTCTGATTCAATACCTCCCGTGACGAAACATTGGCTTTCTTAATAGTGCAATACTTCTTCCTCACAGTTGCTCACACAGTTTACTACTTTTTGTGTACTTGCCAGTCTGCCAGAAGCGATATGTCACTAGTTGTGTATCATAAAAGAGTCATCGTTTCTCCTCCTAGGGGTTATTCGAGATTTCTTAATCCAAACCCCTAGTAACGAGGCATTGGCTACCTTAAGAGAGTCATAGTTACTCGTCCCAATTGCTCACCCACTCTGCCACTTTTTCTTACTGTGGCCAGTCTGCCAGAAGCGATATGTCACTCGTTGTGTATCTTAAGAGATTCATCGTTACTCCCTCCATAGGTTACTCGTATTCTCTGATTCAATACCTCTCGTGACGAAACATTGGCTTTCTTAATAGTGCCATACTTCTTCCTCCCAGTTGCTCACACAGTTTACTACTTTTTGTGTACTCGCCAGTCTGCCAGAAGCGATATGTCAGTAGTGGTGTGTCATAAAAGAGTCATCGTTTCACCTCCTAAGGATTATTCGAGATTTCTTAATCCAAACCCCTAGTAACAAGGCATTGGCTACCTTAAGAGGGTCATAGTTACTCGTCCAAATTGCTCACCCAGTCTGCCACTTTTTCTTACTGTGGCCAGTCTGCCAGAAGCGATATGTCACTAGTTGTGTATCATAAAAGAGACATCGTTTCTCCTCCTAGGGGTTATTCGAGATTTCTTAATCCAAACCCCTAGTAACGAGGCATTGGCTATCTTAAGAGAGTCATAGTTACTCGTCCGAATTGCTCACCCTGTCTGCCACTTTTTCTTACTGTGGCCAGTCTGCCAGAAGCGATATGTCACTCGTTGTGTATATTAAGAGATTCATCGTTACTCCTTCCATAGGTTACTGGTATTCTCTGATTCAATACCTCTCGTGACGAAAAAGTCGCTATCTTAATAGTGCAATACTTCTTCCTCCCAGTTGCTCACACAGTCTACTACTTTTTGTGTAGTTTTTGTCTGCCAGAAACTATAATTCACTAGTTGTGTATCATAAAAGAGTCAACGTTTCTCCTCCTAGGGGTTATTCGAGATTTCTTAATCCAAACCCCTAGTAACGAGGCATTGGCTACCTTAAGAGAGTCATAGTTACTCGTCCCAATTGCTCACCCACTCTGCCACTTTTTCTTACTGTGGCCAGTCTGCCAGAAGCGATATGTCACTCGTTGTGTATCTTAAGAGATTCATCGTTACTCCCTCCATAGGTTACTCGTATTCTCTGATTCAGTACCTCTCGTGACGAAACATTGGCTTTCTTAGTAGTGCCATACTTCTTCCTCCCAGTTGCTCACACAGTTTACTACTTTTCGTGTACTTGCCAGTCTGCCAGAAGCGATATGTCACTAGTTGTGGATCATAAAAGAGTCATCGTTTCACCTCCTAGGGATTATTCGAGATTTCTTAATCCAAACCCCTAGTAACGAGGCATTGGCTACCTTAAGAGAGTCATAGTTACTCGTCCCAATTGCTCACCCAGTCTGCCACTTATTCTTACTGTGGCCAGTCTGCCAGAAGCGATATGTCACTCGTTGTGTATCTTAAGAGATTCATCATTACTCCCTCCATAGGTTACTCGTATTCTCTGATTCAATACCTCTCGTGACGAAACATTGGCTTTCTTAATAGTGCAATACTTCTTCCTCCCAGTTGCTCACACAGTCTACAACTTTTTGTGTAGTTTTTGTCTGCCAGAAACTATAATTCACTAGTTGTGTATCATAAAACAGTCATTGTTTCTCCTCCTAAGGGTTATTCGAGATTTCTTAATCCAAACCCCTAGTAACGAGGCATTGGCTACCTTAAGAGAGTCATAGTTACTCGTCCCAATTGCTCACGCACTCTGCCACTTTTTCTTACTGTGGCCAGTCTGCCAGAAGCGATATGTCACTCGTTGTGTATCTTAAGAGATTCATCTTTACTCCCTCCATAGGTTACTCGTATTCTCTGATTCAATACCTCCCGTGACGAAACATTGGCTTTCTTAATAGTGCCATACTTCTTCCTCCCAGTTGCTCACACAGTTTACTACTTTTTGTGTACTTGCCAGTCTGCCAGAAGCGATATGTCACTAGTTGTGTATCATAAAAGAGTCATCGTTTCACCTCCTAGGGATTATTCGAGATTTCTTAATCCAAACCCCTAGTAACGAGGCATTGGCTACCTTTAGAGAGTCATAGTTACTCGTCCCAATTGCTCACCCACTCTGCCACTTTTTCTTACTGTGGCCAATCTGCCAGAAGCGATATGTCACTCGTTGTGTATCTTAAGAGATTTATCGTTACTCCCTCCATAGGTTACTCGTATTCTCTGATTCAATACCTCTCGTGACGAAACATTGGCTTTCTTAATAGTGCCATACTTCTTCCTCACAGTTGCTCACACAGTTTACTACTTTTTGTGTACTTGCCAGTCTGCCAGAAGCGATATGTCACTAGTTGTGTATCATAAAAGAGTCATCGTTTCTCCTCCTAGGGGTTATTCGAGATTTCTTAATCCAAACCCCTAGTAACGAGGCATTGGCTACCTTAAGAGAGTCATAGTTACTCGTCCCAATTGCTCACCCACTCTGCCACTTTTTCTTACTGTGGCCAGTCTGCCAGAAGCGATATGTCACTCGTTGTGTATCTTAAGAGATTCATCGTTACTCCCTCCATAGGTTACTCGTATTCTCTGATTCAATACCTCTCGTGACGAAACATTGGCTTTCTTAATAGTGCCATACTTCTTCCTCCCAGTTGCTCACACAGTTTACTACTTTTTGTGTACTTGCCAGTCTGCCAGAAGCGATATGTCAGTAGTGGTGTGTCATAAAAGAGTCATCGTTTCACCTCCTAGGGATTATTCGAGATTTCTTAATCCAAACCCCTAGTAACAAGGCATTGGCTACCTTAAGAGAGTCATAGTTACTCGTCCAAATTGCTCACCCAGTCTGCCACTTTTTCTTACTGTGGCCAGTCTGCCAGAAGCGATATGTCACTAGTTGTGTATCATAAAAGAGACATCGTTTCTCCTCCTAGGGGTTATTCGAGATTTCTTAATCCAAACCCCTAGTAACGAGGCATTGGCTATCTTAAGAGAGTCATAGTTACTCGTCCGAATTGCTCACCCTGTCTGCCACTTTTTCTTACTGTGGCCAGTCTGCCAGAAGCGATATGTCACTCGTTGTGTATATTAAGAGATTCATCGTTACTCCTTCCATAGGTTACTGGTATTCTCTGATTCAATACCTCTCGTGACGAAAAAGTCGCTATCTTAATAGTGCAATACTTCTTCCTCCCAGTTGCTCACACAGTCTACTACTTTTTGTGTAGTTTTTGTCTGCCAGAAACTATAATTCACTAGTTGTGTATCATAAAAGAGTCAACGTTTCTCCTCCTAGGGGTTATTCGAGATTTCTTAATCCAAACCCCTAGTAACGAGGCATTGGCTACCTTAAGAGAGTCATAGTTACTCGTCCCAATTGCTCACCCAGTCTGCCACTTTTTCTTACTGTGGCCAGTCTGCCAGAAGCGATATGTCACTCGTTGTGTATCTTAAGAGATTCATCGTTACTCCCTCCATAGGTTACTCGTATTCTCTGATTCAGTACCTCTCGTGACGAAACATTGGCTTTCTTAGTAGTGCCATACTTCTTCCTCCCAGTTGCTCACACAGTTTACTACTTTTTGTCTACTTGCCAGTCTGCCAGAAGCGATATGTCACTAGTTGTGGATCATAAAAGAGTCATCGTTTCACCTCCTAGGGATTATTCGAGATTTCTTAATCCAAACCCCTAGTAACGAGGCATTGGCTACCTTAAGAGAGTCATAGTTACTCGTCCCAATTGCTCACCCAGTCTGCCACTTATTCTTACTGTGGCCAGTCTGCCAGAAGCGATATGTCACTCGTTGTGTATCTTAAGAGATTCATCATTACTCCCTCCATAGGTTACTCGTATTCTCTGATTCAATACCTCTCGTGACGAAACATTGGCTTTCTGAATAGTGCAATACTTCTTCCTCCCAGTTGCTCACACAGTCTACAACTTTTTGTGTTGTTTTTGTCTGCCAGAAACTATAATTCACTAGTTGTGTATCATAAAACAGTCATTGTTTCTCCTCCTAAGGGTTATTCGAGATTTCTTAATCCAAACCCCTAGTAACGAGGCATTGGCTACCTTAAGAGAGTCATAGTTACTCGTCCCAATTGCTCACGCACTCTGCCACTTTTTCTTACTGTGGCCAGTCTGCCAGAAGCGATATGTCACTCGTTGTGTATCTTAAGAGATTCATCTTTACTCCCTCCATAGGTTACTCGTATTCTCTGATTCAATACCTCCCGTGACGAAACATTGGCTTTCTTAATAGTGCAATACTTCTTCCTCACAGTTGCTCACACAGTTTACTACTTTTTGTGTACTTGCCAGTCTGCCAGAAGCGATATGTCACTAGTTGTGTATCATAAAAGAGTCATCGTTTCTCCTCCTAGGGGTTATTCGAGATTTCTTAATCCAAACCCCTAGTAACGAGGCATTGGCTACCTTAAGAGAGTCATAGTTACTCGTCCCAATTGCTCACCCACTCTGCCACTTTTTCTTACTGTGGCCAGTCTGCCAGAAGCGATATGTCACTCGTTGTGTATCTTAAGAGATTCATCGTTACTCCCTCCATAGGTTACTCGTATTCTCTGATTCAATACCTCTCGTGACGAAACATTGGCTTTCTTAATAGTGCCATACTTCTTCCTCCCAGTTGCTCACACAGTTTACTACTTTTTGTGTACTCGCCAGTCTGCCAGAAGCGATATGTCAGTAGTGGTGTGTCATAAAAGAGTCATCGTTTCACCTCCTAAGGATTATTCGAGATTTCTTAATCCAAACCCCTAGTAACAAGGCATTGGCTACCTTAAGAGGGTCATAGTTACTCGTCCAAATTGCTCACCCAGTCTGCCACTTTTTCTTACTGTGGCCAGTCTGCCAGAAGCGATATGTCACTAGTTGTGTATCATAAAAGAGACATCGTTTCTCCTCCTAGGGGTTATTCGAGATTTCTTAATCCAAACCCCTAGTAACGAGGCATTGGCTATCTTAAGAGAGTCATAGTTACTCGTCCGAATTGCTCACCCTGTCTGCCACTTTTTCTTACTGTGGCCAGTCTGCCAGAAGCGATATGTCACTCGTTGTGTATATTAAGAGATTCATCGTTACTCCTTCCATAGGTTACTGGTATTCTCTGATTCAATACCTCTCGTGACGAAAAAGTCGCTATCTTAATAGTGCAATACTTCTTCCTCCCAGTTGCTCACACAGTCTACTACTTTTTGTGTAGTTTTTGTCTGCCAGAAACTATAATTCACTAGTTGTGTATCATAAAAGAGTCAACGTTTCTCCTCCTAGGGGTTATTCGAGATTTCTTAATCCAAACCCCTAGTAACGAGGCATTGGCTACCTTAAGAGAGTCATAGTTACTCGTCCCAATTGCTCACCCACTCTGCCACTTTTTCTTACTGTGGCCAGTCTGCCAGAAGCGATATGTCACTCGTTGTGTATCTTAAGAGATTCATCGTTACTCCCTCCATAGGTTACTCGTATTCTCTGATTCAGTACCTCTCGTGACGAAACATTGGCTTTCTTAGTAGTGCCATACTTCTTCCTCCCAGTTGCTCACACAGTTTACTACTTTTCGTGTACTTGCCAGTCTGCCAGAAGCGATATGTCACTAGTTGTGGATCATAAAAGAGTCATCGTTTCACCTCCTAGGGATTATTCGAGATTTCTTAATCCAAACCCCTAGTAACGAGGCATTGGCTACCTTAAGAGAGTCATAGTTACTCGTCCCAATTGCTCACCCAGTCTGCCACTTATTCTTACTGTGGCCAGTCTGCCAGAAGCGATATGTCACTCGTTGTGTATCTTAAGAGATTCATCATTACTCCCTCCATAGGTTACTCGTATTCTCTGATTCAATACCTCTCGTGACGAAACATTGGCTTTCTTAATAGTGCAATACTTCTTCCTCCCAGTTGCTCACACAGTCTACAACTTTTTGTGTAGTTTTTGTCTGCCAGAAACTATAATTCACTAGTTGTGTATCATAAAACAGTCATTGTTTCTCCTCCTAAGGGTTATTCGAGATTTCTTAATCCAAACCCCTAGTAACGAGGCATTGGCTACCTTAAGAGAGTCATAGTTACTCGTCCCAATTGCTCACGCACTCTGCCACTTTTTCTTACTGTGGCCAGTCTGCCAGAAGCGATATGTCACTCGTTGTGTATCTTAAGAGATTCATCTTTACTCCCTCCATAGGTTACTCGTATTCTCTGATTCAATACCTCCCGTGACGAAACATTGGCTTTCTTAATAGTGCCATACTTCTTCCTCCCAGTTGCTCACACAGTTTACTACTTTTTGTGTACTTGCCAGTCTGCCAGAAGCGATATGTCACTAGTTGTGTATCATAAAAGAGTCATCGTTTCACCTCCTAGGGATTATTCGAGATTTCTTAATCCAAACCCCTAGTAACGAGGCATTGGCTACCTTTAGAGAGTCATAGTTACTCGTCCCAATTGCTCACCCACTCTGCCACTTTTTCTTACTGTGGCCAATCTGCCAGAAGCGATATGTCACTCGTTGTGTATCTTAAGAGATTTATCGTTACTCCCTCCATAGGTTACTCGTATTCTCTGATTCAATACCTCTCGTGACGAAACATTGGCTTTCTTAATAGTGCCATACTTCTTCCTCACAGTTGCTCACACAGTTTACTACTTTTTGTGTACTTGCCAGTCTGCCAGAAGCGATATGTCACTAGTTGTGTATCATAAAAGAGTCATCGTTTCTCCTCCTAGGGGTTATTCGAGATTTCTTAATCCAAACCCCTAGTAACGAGGCATTGGCTACCTTAAGAGAGTCATAGTTACTCGTCCCAATTGCTCACCCACTCTGCCACTTTTTCTTACTGTGGCCAGTCTGCCAGAAGCGATATGTCACTCGTTGTGTATCTTAAGAGATTCATCGTTACTCCCTCCATAGGTTACTCGTATTCTCTGATTCAATACCTCTCGTGACGAAACATTGGCTTTCTTAATAGTGCCATACTTCTTCCTCCCAGTTGCTCACACAGTTTACTACTTTTTGTGTACTTGCCAGTCTGCCAGAAGCGATATGTCAGTAGTGGTGTGTCATAAAAGAGTCATCGTTTCACCTCCTAGGGATTATTCGAGATTTCTTAATCCAAACCCCTAGTAACAAGGCATTGGCTACCTTAAGAGAGTCATAGTTACTCGTCCAAATTGCTCACCCAGTCTGCCACTTTTTCTTACTGTGGCCAGTCTGCCAGAAGCGATATGTCACTAGTTGTGTATCATAAAAGAGACATCGTTTCTCCTCCTAGGGGTTATTCGAGATTTCTTAATCCAAACCCCTAGTAACGAGGCATTGGCTATCTTAAGAGAGTCATAGTTACTCGTCCGAATTGCTCACCCTGTCTGCCACTTTTTCTTACTGTGGCCAGTCTGCCAGAAGCGATATGTCACTCGTTGTGTATATTAAGAGATTCATCGTTACTCCTTCCATAGGTTACTGGTATTCTCTGATTCAATACCTCTCGTGACGAAAAAGTCGCTATCTTAATAGTGCAATACTTCTTCCTTTCAGTTGCTCACACAGTCTACTACTTTTTGTGTAGTTTTTGTCTGCCAGAAACTATAATTCACTAGTTGTGTATCATAAAAGAGTCAACGTTTCTCCTCCTAGGGGTTATTCGAGATTTCTTAATCCAAACCCCTAGTAACGAGGCATTGGCTACCTTAAGAGAGTCATAGTTACTCGTCCCAATTGCTCACCCACTCTGCCACTTTTTCTTACTGTTTCCAGTCTGCCAGAAGCGATATGTCACTCGTTGTGTATCTTAAGAGATTCATCGTTACTCCCTCCATAGGTTACTCGTATTCTCTGATTCAGTACCTCTCGTGACGAAACATTGGCTTTCTTAGTAGTGCCATACTTCTTCCTCCCAGTTGCTCACACAGTTTACTATTTCTTGTGTACTTGCCAGTCTGCCAGAAGCGATATGTCACTAGTTGTGGATCATAAAAGAGTCATCGTTTCACCTCCTAGGGATTATTCGAGATTTCTTAATCCAAACCCCTAGTAACGAGGCATTGGCTACCTTAAGAGAGTCATAGTTACTCGTCCCAATTGCTCACCCAGTCTGCCACTTATTCTTACTGTGGCCAGTCTGCCAGAAGCGATATGTCACTCGTTGTGTATCTTAAGAGATTCATCATTACTCCCTCCATAGGTTACTCGTATTCTCTGATTCAATACCTCTCGTGACGAAACATTGGCTTTCTTAATAGTGCAATACTTCTTCCTCCCAGTTGCTCACACAGTCTACTACTTTTTGTGTAGTTTTTGTCTGCCAGAAACTATAATTCACTAGTTGTGTATCATAAAAGAGTCAACGTTTCTCCTCCTAGGGGTTATTCGAGATTTCTTAATCCAAACCCCTAGTAACGAGGCATTGGCTACCTTAAGAGAGTCATAGTTACTCGTCCCAATTGCTCACCCACTCTGCCACTTTTTCTTACTGTGGCCAGTCTGCCAGAAGCGATATGTCACTCGTTGTGTATCTTAAGAGATTCATCGTTACTCCCTCCATAGGTTACTCGTATTCTCTGATTCAGTACCTCTCGTGACGAAACATTGGCTTTCTTAGTAGTGCCATATTTCTTCCTCCCAGTTGCTCACACAGTTTACTACTTTTCGTGTACTTGCCAGTCTGCCAGAAGCGATATGTCACTAGTTGTGGATCATAAAAGAGTCATCGTTTCACCTCCTAGGGATTATTCGAGATTTCTTAATCCAAACCCCTAGTAACGAGGCATTGGCTACCTTAAGAGAGTCATAGTTACTCGTCCCAATTGCTCACCCAGTCTGCCACTTATTCTTACTGTGGCCAGTCTGCCAGAAGCGATATGTCACTCGTTGTGTATCTTAAGAGATTCATCATTACTCCCTCCATAGGTTACTCGTATTCTCTGATTCAATACCTCTCGTGACGAAACATTGGCTTTCTTAATAGTGCAATACTTCTTCCTCCCAGTTGCTCACACAGTCTACAACTTTTTGTGTAGTTTTTGTCTGCCAGAAACTATAATTCACTAGTTGTGTATCATAAAACAGTCATTGTTTCTCCTCCTAAGGGTTATTCGAGATTTCTTAATCCAAACCCCTAGTAACGAGGCATTGGCTACCTTAAGAGAGTCATAGTTACTCGTCCCAATTGCTCACGCACTCTGCCACTTTTTCTTACTGTGGCCAGTCTGCCAGAAGCGATATGTCACTCGTTGTGTATCTTAAGAGATTCATCTTTACTCCCTCCATAGGTTACTCGTATTCTCTGATTCAATACCTCCCGTGACGAAACATTGGCTTTCTTAATAGTGCCATACTTCTTCCTCCCAGTTGCTCACACAGTTTACTACTTTTTGTGTACTTGCCAGTCTGCCAGAAGCGATATGTCACTAGTTGTGTATCATAAAAGAGTCATCGTTTCACCTCCTAGGGATTATTCGAGATTTCTTAATCCAAACCCCTAGTAACGAGGCATTGGCTACCTTTAGAGAGTCATAGTTACTCGTCCCAATTGCTCACCCACTCTGCCACTTTTTCTTACTGTGGCCAATCTGCCAGAAGCGATATGTCACTCGTTGTGTATCTTAAGAGATTTATCGTTACTCCCTCCATAGGTTACTCGTATTCTCTGATTCAATACCTCTCGTGACGAAACATTGGCTTTCTTAATAGTGCCATACTTCTTCCTCACAGTTGCTCACACAGTTTACTACTTTTTGTGTACTTGCCAGTCTGCCAGAAGCGATATGTCACTAGTTGTGTATCATAAAAGAGTCATCGTTTCTCCTCCTAGGGGTTATTCGAGATTTCTTAATCCAAACCCCTAGTAACGAGGCATTGGCTACCTTAAGAGAGTCATAGTTACTCGTCCCAATTGCTCACCCACTCTGCCACTTTTTCTTACTGTGGCCAGTCTGCCAGAAGCGATATGTCACTCGTTGTGTATCTTAAGAGATTCATCGTTACTCCCTCCATAGGTTACTCGTATTCTCTGATTCAATACCTCTCGTGACGAAACATTGGCTTTCTTAATAGTGCCATACTTCTTCCTCCCAGTTGCTCACACAGTTTACTACTTTTTGTGTACTTGCCAGTCTGCCAGAAGCGATATGTCAGTAGTGGTGTGTCATAAAAGAGTCATCGTTTCACCTCCTAGGGATTATTCGAGATTTCTTAATCCAAACCCCTAGTAACAAGGCATTGGCTACCTTAAGAGAGTCATAGTTACTCGTCCAAATTGCTCACCCAGTCTGCCACTTTTTCTTACTGTGGCCAGTCTGCCAGAAGCGATATGTCACTAGTTGTGTATCATAAAAGAGACATCGTTTCTCCTCCTAGGGGTTATTCGAGATTTCTTAATCCAAACCCCTAGTAACGAGGCATTGGCTATCTTAAGAGAGTCATAGTTACTCGTCCGAATTGCTCACCCTGTCTGCCACTTTTTCTTACTGTGGCCAGTCTGCCAGAAGCGATATGTCACTCGTTGTGTATATTAAGAGATTCATCGTTACTCCTTCCATAGGTTACTGGTATTCTCTGATTCAATACCTCTCGTGACGAAAAAGTCGCTATCTTAATACTGCAATACTTCTTCCTTTCAGTTGCTCACACAGTCTACTACTTTTTGTGTAGTTTTTGTCTGCCAGAAACTATAATTCACTAGTTGTGTATCATAAAAGAGTCAACGTTTCTCCTCCTAGGGGTTATTCGAGATTTCTTAATCCAAACCCCTAGTAACGAGGCATTGGCTACCTTAAGAGAGTCATAGTTACTCGTCCCAATTGCTCACCCACTCTGCCACTTTTTCTTACTGTTTCCAGTCTGCCAGAAGCGATATGTCACTCGTTGTGTATCTTAAGAGATTCATCGTTACTCCTTCCATAGGTTACTCGTATTCTCTGATTCAGTACCTCTCGTGACGAAACATTGGCTTTCTTAGTAGTGCCATACTTCTTCCTCCCAGTTGCTCACACAGTTTACTATTTCTTGTGTACTTGCCAGTCTGCCAGAAGCGATATGTCACTAGTTGTGGATCATAAAAGAGTCATCGTTTCACCTCCTAGGGATTATTCGAGATTTCTTAATCCAAACCCCTAGTAACGAGGCATTGGCTACCTTAAGAGAGTCATAGTTACTCGTCCCAATTGCTCACCCAGTCTGCCACTTATTCTTACTGTGGCCAGTCTGCCAGAAGCGATATGTCACTCGTTGTGTATCTTAAGAGATTCATCATTACTCCCTCCATAGGTTACTCGTATTCTCTGATTCAATACCTCTCGTGACGAAACATTGGCTTTCTTAATAGTGCAATACTTCTTCCTCCCAGTTGCTCACACAGTCTACAACTTTTTGTGTAGTTTTTGTCTGCCAGAAACTATAATTCACTAGTTGTGTATCATAAAACAGTCATTGTTTCTCCTCCTAAGGGTTATTCGAGATTTCTTAATCCAAACCCCTAGTAACGAGGCATTGGCTACCTTAAGAGAGTCATAGTTACTCGTCCCAAGTGCTCACGCACTCTGCCACTTTTTCTTACTGTGGCCAGTTTGCCAGAAGCGATATGTCACTCGTTGTGTATCTTAAGAGATTCATCTTTACTCCCTCCATAGGTTACTCGTATTCTCTGATTCAATACCTCCCGTGACGAAACATTGGCTTTCTTAATAGTGCCATACTTCTTCCTCCCAGTTGCTCACACAGTTTACTACTTTTTGTGTACTTGCCAGTCTGCCAGAAGCGATATGTCACTAGTTGTGTATCATAAAAGAGTCATCGTTTCACCTCCTAGGGATTATTCGAGATTTCTTAATCCAAACCCCTAGTAACGAGGCATTGGCTACCTTTAGAGAGTCATAGTTACTCGTCCCAATTGCTCACCCACTCTGCCACTTTTTCTTACTGTGGCCAATCTGCCAGAAGCGATATGTCACTCGTTGTGTATCTTAAGAGGTTTATCGTTACTCCCTCCATAGGTTACTCGTATTCTCTGATTCAATACCTCTCGTGACGAAACATTGGCTTTCTTAATAGTGCCATACTTCTTCCTCACAGTTGCTCACACAGTTTACTACTTTTTGTGTACTTGCCAGTCTGCCAGAAGCGATATGTCACTAGTTGTGTATCATAAAAGAGTCATCGTTTCTCCTCCTAGGGGTTATTCGAGATTTCTTAATCCAAACCCCTAGTAACGAGGCATTGGCTACCATAAGAGAGTCATAGTTACTCGTCCCAATTGCTCACCCACTCTGCCACTTTTTCTTACTGTGGTCAGTCTGCCAGAAGCGATATGTCACTCGTTGTGTATCTTAAGAGATTCATCGTTACTCCCTCCATAGGTTACTCGTATTCTCTGATTCAATACCTCTCGTGACGAAACATTGGCTTTCTTAATAGTGCCATACTTCTTCCTCCCAGTTGCTCACACAGTTTACTACTTTTTGTGTACTTGCCAGTCTGCCAGAAGCGATATGTCAGTAGTGGTGTGTCATAAAAGAGTCATCGTTTCACCTCCTAGGGATTATTCGAGATTTCTTAATCCAAACCCCTAGTAACAAGGCATTGGCTACCTTAAGAGAGTCATAGTTACTCGTCCAAATTGCTCACCCAGTCTGCCACTTTTTCTTACTGTGGCCAGTCTGCCAGAAGCGATATGTCACTAGTTGTGTATCATAAAAGAGACATCGTTTCTCCTCCTAGGGGTTATTCGAGATTTCTTAATCCAAACCCCTAGTAACGAGGCATTGGCTATCTTAAGAGAGTCATAGTTACTCGTCCGAATTGCTCACCCTGTCTGCCACTTTTTCTTACTGTGGCCAGTCTGCCAGAAGCGATATGTCACTCGTTGTGTATATTAAGAGATTCATCGTTACTCCTTCCATAGGTTACTGGTATTCTCTGATTCAATACCTCTCGTGACGAAAAAGTCCCTATCTTAATAGTGCAATACTTCTTCCTCCCAGATGCTCACACAGTCTACTACTTTTTGTGTAGTTTTTGTCTGCCAGAAACTATAATTCACTAGTTGTGTATCATAAAAGAGTCAACGTTTCTCCTCCTAGGGGTTATTCGAGATTTCTTAATCCAAACCCCTAGTAACGAGGCATTGGCTACCTTAAGAGAGTCATAGTTACTCGTCCCAATTGCTCACCCACTCTGCCACTTTTTCTTACTGTTTCCAGTCTGCCAGAAGCGATATGTCACTCGTTGTGTATCTTAAGAGATTCATCGTTACTCCCTCCATAGGTTACTCGTATTCTCTGATTCAGTACCTCTCGTGACGAAACATTGGCTTTCTTAGTAGTGCCATACTTCTTCCTCCCAGTTGCTCACACAGTTTACTACTTTTTGTGTACTTGCCAGTCTGCCAGAAGCGATATGTCACTAGTTGTGGATCATAAAAGAGTCATCGTTTCACCTCCTAGGGATTATTCGAGATTTCTTAATCCAAACCCCTAGTAACGAGGCATTGGCTACCTTAAGAGAGTCATAGTTACTCGTCCCAATTGCTCACCCAGTCTGCCACTTATTCTTACTGTGGCCAGTCTGCCAGAAGCGATATGTCACTCGTTGTGTATCTTAAGAGATTCATCATTACTCCCTCCATAGGTTACTCGTATTCTCTGATTCAATACCTCTCGTGACGAAACATTGGCTTTCTTAATAGTGCAATACTTCTTCCTCCCAGTTGCTCACACAGTCTACAACTTTTTGTGTAGTTTTTGTCTGGCAGAAACTATAATTCACTAGTTGTGTATCATAAAACAGTCATTGTTTCTCCTCCTAAGGGTTATTCGAGATTTCTTAATCCAAACCCCTAGTAACGAGGCATTGGCTACCTTAAGAGAGTCATAGTTACTCGTCCCAATTGCTCACGCACTCTGCCACTTTTTCTTACTGTGGCCAGTCTGCCAGAAGCGATATGTCACTCGTTGTGTATCTTAAGAGATTCATCTTTACTCCCTCCATAGGTTACTCGTATTCTCTGATTCAATACCTCCCGTGACGAAACATTGGCTTTCTTAATAGTGCCATACTTCTTCCTCCCAGTTGCTCACACAGTTTACTACTTTTTGTGTACTTGCCAGTCTGCCAGAAGCGATATGTCACTAGTTGTGTATCATAAAAGAGTCATCGTTTCACCTCCTAGGGATTATTCGAGATTTCTTAATCCAAACCCCTAGTAACGAGGCATTGGCTACCTTTAGAGAGTCATAGTTACTCGTCCCAATTGCTCACCCACTCTGCCACTTTTTCTTACTGTGGCCAATCTGCCAGAAGCGATATGTCACTCGTTGTGTATCTTAAGAGATTTATCGTTACTCCCTCCATAGGTTACTCGTATTCTCTGATTCAATACCTCTCGTGACGAAACATTGGCTTTCTTAATAGTGCCATACTTCTTCCTCACAGTTGCTCACACAGTTTACTACTTTTTGTGTACTTGCCAGTCTGCCAGAAGCGATATGTCACTAGTTGTGTATCATAAAAGAGTCATCGTTTCTCCTCCTAGGGGTTATTCGAGATTTCTTAATCCAAACCCCTAGTAATGAGGCATTGGCTACCTTAAGAGAGTCATAGTTACTCGTCCCAATTGCTCACCCACTCTGCCACTTTTTCTTACTGTGGCCAGTCTGCCAGAAGCGATATGTCACTCGTTGTGTATCTTAAGAGATTCATCGTTACTCCCTCCATAGGTTACTCGTATTCTCTGATTCAATACCTCTCGTGACGAAACATTGGCTTTCTTAATAGTGCCATACTTCTTCCTCCCAGTTGCTCACACAGTTTACTACTTTTTGTGTACTTGCCAGTCTGCCAGAAGCGATATGTCAGTAGTGGTGTGTCATAAAAGAGTCATCGTTTCACCTCCTAGGGATTATTCGAGATTTCTTAATCCAAACCCCTAGTAACAAGGCATTGGCTACCTTAAGAGAGTCATAGTTACTCGTCCAAATTGCTCACCCAGTCTGCCACTTTTTCTTACTGTGGCCAGTCTGCCAGAAGCGATATGTCACTAGTTGTGTATCATAAAAGAGACATCGTTTCTCCTCCTAGGGGTTATTCGAGATTTCTTAATCCAAACCCCTAGTAACGAGGCATTGGCTATCTTAAGAGAGTCATAGTTACTCGTCCGAATTGCTCACCCTGTCTGCCACTTTTTCTTACTGTGGCCAGTCTGCCAGAAGCGATATGTCACTCGTTGTGTATATTAAGAGATTCATCGTTACTCCTTCCATATGTTACTGGTATTCTCTGATTCAATACCTCTCGTGACGAAAAAGTCGCTATCTTAATAGTGCAATACTTCTTCCTCCCAGTTGCTCACACAGTCTACTACTTTTTGTGTAGTTTTTGTCTGCCAGAAACTATAATTCACTAGTTGTGTATCATAAAAGAGTCAACGTTTCTCCTCCTAGGGGTTATTCGAGATTTCTTAATCCAAACCCCTAGTAACGAGGCATTGGCTACCTTAAGAGAGTCATAGTTACTCGTCCCAATTGCTCACGCACTCTGCCACTTTTTCTTACTGTGGCCAGTCTGCCAGAAGCGATATTTCACTCGTTGTGTATCTTAAGAGATTCATCGTTACTCCCTCCATAGGTTACTCGTATTCTCTGATTCAATACCTCCCGTGACGAAACGTTGGCTTTCTTAATAGTGCCATACTTCTTCCTCCCAGTTGCTCACACAGTTTACTACTTTTTGTGTACTTGCCAGTCTGCCAGAAGCGATATGTCACTAGTTGTGTATCATAAAAGAGTCATCGTTCCACCTCCTAGGGATTATTCGAGATTTCTTAATCCAAACCCCTAGTAACGAGGCATTGGCTACCTTTAGAGAGTCATAGTTACTCGTCCCAATTGCTCACCCAGTCTGCCACTTTTTCTTACTGTGGCCAATCTTCCAGAAGCGATTTGTCACTCGTTGTGTATCTTAAGAGATTCATCGTTACTCCCTCCATAGGTTACTCGTATTCTCTGATTCAATACCTCTCGTGACGAAACATTGGCTTTCTTAATAGTGCCATACTTCTTCCTCCCAGTTGCTCACACAGTTTACTACTTTTTGTGTACTTGCCAGTCTGCCAGAAGCGATATGTCACTAGTGGTGGATCATAAAAGAGTCATCGTTTCACCTCCTAGGGATTATTCGAGATTTCTTAATCCAAACCCCTAGTAACGAGGCATTGGCTACCTTAAGAGAGTCATAGTTACTCGTCCCAATTGCTCACCCAGTCTGCCACTTTTTCTTACTGTGGTCAGTCTGCTAGAAGCGATAGGTCACTCGTTGTGTATCTTAAGAGATTCATCGTTACTCCCTCTATAGGTTACTCGTATTCTCTGATTCAGTACCTCTCGTGACGATACATTGGCTTTCTTAGTAGTGCCATACTTCTTCCTCCCAGTTGCTCACACAGTTTACTACTTTTTGTGTACTTGCCAGTCTGCCAGAAGCGATATGTCACTAGTTGTGTATCATAAAAGAGTCATCGTTTCTCCTCCTAGGGGTTATTCGAGATTTCTTAATCCAAACCGCTAGTAACGAGGCATTGGCTACCTTAAGAGAGTCATAGTTACTCGTCCCAATTGCTCACCCTGTCTGCCACTTTTTCTTACTGTGGCCAGTCTGCCAGAAGCGATATGTCACTCGTTGTGTATATTAAGAGATTCATCGTTACTCCTTCCATAGGTTACTGGTATTCTCTGATTCAATACCTCTCGTGACGAAAAAGTCGCTATCTTAATAGTGCAATACTTCTTCCTCCCAGTTGCTCACACACTCTACTACTTTTTGTGTAGTTTTTGTCTGCCGGAAACTATAATTCACTAGTTGTGTATCATAAAAGAGTCAACGTTTCTCCTCCTAGGGGTTATTCGAGATTTCTTACTCCAAACCCCTAGTAACGAGGCATTGGCTACCTTAAGAGAGTCTTAGTTACTCGTCCCATTTGCTCACCCACTCTGCCACTTTTTCTTACTGTGGCCAGTCTGCCAGAAGCGATATGTCACTCGTTGTGTATCTTAAGAGATTCATCGTTACTCCCTCCATAGGTTACTCGTATTCTCTGATTCAGTTCCTCTCGTGACGAAACATTGGCTTTCTTAGTAGTGCCATACTTCTTCCTCCCAGTTGCTCACACAGTTTACTACTTTTTGTGTACTTGCCAGTCTGCCAGAAGCGATATGTCACTAGTGGTGGATCATAAAAGAGTCATCGTTTCACCTCCTAGGGATTATTCGAGATTTCTTAATCCAAACCCCTAGTAACGAGACATTGGCTACCTTAAGAGAGTCATAGTTACTCGTCCCAATTGCTCACCCAGTCTGCCACTTTTTCTTACTGTGGTCAGTCTGCTAGAAGCGATAGGTCACTCGTTGTGTATCTTAAGAGATTCATCGTTACTCCCTCCATAGGTTACTCGTATTCTCTGATTCAGTACCTCTCGTGACGATACATTGGCTTTCTTAGTAGTGCCATACTTCTTCCTCCCAGTTGCTCACACAGTTTACTACTTTTTGTGTACTTGCCAGTCTGCCAGAAGCGATATGTCACTAGTTGTGTATCATAAAAGAGTCATCGTTTCTCCTCCTAGGGGTTATTCGAGATTTCTTAATCCAAACCGCTAGTAACGAGGCATTGGCTACCTTAAGAGAGTCATAGTTACTCGTCCCAATTGCTCACCCTGTCTGCCACTTTTTCTTACTGTGGCCAGTCTGCCAGAAGCGATATGTCACTCGTTGTGTATATTAAGAGATTCATCGTTACTCCTTCCATAGGTTACTGGTATTCTCTGATTCAATACCTCTCGTGACGAAAAAGTCGCTATCTTAATAGTGCAATACTTCTTCCTCCCAGTTGCTCACACACTCTACTACTTTTTGTGTAGTTTTTGTCTGCCGGAAACTATAATTCACTAGTTGTGTATCATAAAAGAGTCAACGTTTCTCCTCCTAGGGGTTATTCGAGATTTCTTACTCCAAACCCCTAGTAACGAGGCATTGGCTACCTTAAGAGAGTCTT
This sequence comes from Schistocerca gregaria, assembly GCF_023897955.1. Classification (NCBI taxonomy): domain Eukaryota; kingdom Metazoa; phylum Arthropoda; class Insecta; order Orthoptera; family Acrididae; genus Schistocerca; species Schistocerca gregaria. The sequence goes on from NC_064926.1 coordinate 29,921,048, forward strand.
AGTTACTCGTCCCATTTGCTCACCCACTCTGCCACTTTTTCTTACTGTGGCCAGTCTGCCAGAAGCGATATGTCACTCGTTGTGTATCTTAAGAGATTCATCGTTACTCCCTCCATAGGTTACTCGTATTCTCTGATTCAGTTCCTCTCGTGACGAAACATTGGCTTTCTTAGTAGTGCCATACTTCTTCCTCCCAGTTGCTCACACAGTTTACTACTTTTTGTGTACTTGAAAGTCTGCCAGAAGCGATATGTCACTAGTTGTGGATCATAAAAGATTCATCGTTTCTCCTCCTAGGGGTTATTCGAGATTTCTTAATCCAAACCCCTAGTAACGAGGCATTGGCTACTTTAAGAGAGTCATAGTTACTCGTCCCAATTGCTCACCCTGTCTGCCACTTTTTCTTACTGTGGCCAGTCTGCCAGAAGCGATATGTCACTCGTTGTGTATCTTAAGAGATTTATCGTTACTCCTTCCATAGGTTACTGGTATTCTCTGATTCAATACCTCTCGTGACGAAAAAGTCGCTATCTTAATAGTGCAATACTTCTTCCTCCCAGTTGCTCACACAGTCTACTACTTTTTGTGTAGTTTTTGTCTGCAAGAAACTATAATTTACTAGTTGTGTATCATAAAAGAATCAACGTTTCTCCTCCTAGGGGTTATTCGAGATTTCTTAATCTAAACCCCTCGTAACGAGGCATTGGCTACCTTAAGAGAGTCACAGTTACTCGTCCCAATTGCTCACCCACTCTGCCACTTTTTCTTACTGTGGCCAGTCTGCCAGAAGCGATATGTCACTCATTGTGTATCTTAAGAGATTCATCGTTACTCCCTCCATAGGTTACTCGTATTCTCTGATTCAATACCTCTCGTGACGAAACATTGGCTTTCTTAATAGTGCCATACTTCTTCTTCCCAGTTGCTCACACAGTTTACTACTTTTTGTGTACTTGCAAGTCTGCCAGAAGCGATATGTCACTAGTTGTGTATCATAAAAGAGTCATCGTTTCACCTCCTAGGGAGTATTTGAGATTTCTTAATCCAAACCCCTAGTAACGAGGCATTGGCTACCTTAAGAGAGTCATAGTTACTCGTCCCAATTGCTCACCCAGTCTGCCACTTTTTCTTACTGTGGCCAGTCTGCCAGAAGCGATATGTCACTCGTTGTGTATCTTAAGAGATTCATCGTTACTCCTTCAATTGGTTACTGGTATTCTCTGCTTCAATACCTCTCGTGACGAAAAAGTCGCGATCTTAATAGTGCAATACTTCTTCCTCCCAGTTGCTCACACAGTCTACAACTTGTTGTGTAGTTTTTGTCTGCCAGAAACTATAATTCACTAGTTGTGTATCATAAAAGAGTCATTGTTTCTCCTCCTAAAGTTTATTCGAGATTACTTAATCCAAACCACTCGTAATGAGGCATTGGCTACCTTAAGAGAGTCATAGTTACTCGTCCCAATTGCTCACCCTGTGTGCCACTTTTTCTTACTGTGGCCAGTCTGCCAGAAGCGATATGTCACTAGTTGTGTATCATAAAAGAGTCATCGTTTCTCCTCCTAGGGGTTATTCGAGATTTCTTAATCCAAACCCCTAGTAACGAGGCATTGGCTACCTTAAGAGAGTCATACTTACTCGTCCAAATTGCTCACCCAGTCTGCCACTTTTTCTTACTGTGGCCAGTCTGCCAGAAGCGATATGTCACTAGTTGTGTATCATAAAAGAGTCATCGTTTCTCCTCCTAGGGGTTATTCGAGATTTCTTAATCCAAACCCCTAGTAACAAGGCATTGGCTACCTTAAGAGAGTTATAGTTACTCGTCCCAATTGCTCACCCTGTGTGCCACTTTTTCTTACTGTCTCCAGTCTGCCAGAAGCGATATGTCACTAGTTGTGTATCATAAAAGAGTCATCGTTTCTCCTCCTAGGGGTTATTCGAGATTTCTTCATCCAAACCCCTAGTAACGAGGCATTGGCTACCTTAGGAGAGTCATAGTTACTCGTACCAATTGCTCACCCAGTTGCCACTTTTTCTTACTGTGGCCAGTCTGCCAGAAGCGATAAATCACTCGTTGTGTATCTTAAGAGGTTCATCGTTACTCCTTCCATAGGTTACTGGTATTCTCTGATTCAATACCTCTCGTGACGAAAAAGTCGCTATCTTAATAGTGCAATACTTCTTCCTCCCAGTTGCTCACACAGTCTACAACCTTTTGTGTAGTTTTTGTCTGCCAGAAACTATAATTCACTAGTTGTGTATCATAGAAGAGTCATTGTTTCTCCTCCTAAGGGTTATTCGAGATTTCTTAATCCAAACCCCTAGTAACGAGGCATTGGCTACCTTAAGAGAGTCATAGTTACTCGTCCCAATTGCTCTCCCACTCTGCCACTTTTTCTTACTGTGGCCAGTCTGCCAGAAGCGATATGTCACTCGTTGTGTATCTTAAGAGATTCATCGTTACTCCCTCCATAGGTTACTCGTATTCTCTGATTCAATACCTCCCGTGACGAAACATTGGCTTTCTTAATAGTGCCATACTTCTTCCTCCCAGTTGCTCACACAGTTTACTACTTTTTGTGTACTTGCCAGTCGGCCAGAAGCGATATGTCACTAGTTGTGTATCATAAAAGAGTCATCGTTTCACCTCCTAGGGATTATTCGAGATTTCTTAATCCAAACCCCTAGTAACGAGGCATTGGCTACCTTAAGAGAGTCATAGTTACTCATCCCAATTGCTCACCCAGCCTGCCACTTTTTCTTACTGTGGCCAGTCTGCCAGAATCGATATGTCACTCGTTGTGTATCTTAAGAGATTCATCGTTACTCCATCCATAGGTTACTGGTATTCTCTGATTCAATACCTCCCGTGACGAAAAAGTCGCTATCTTAATAGTGCAATACTTCTTCCTCCCAGTTGCTCACACAGTCTACTACTTTTTGTGTAGTTTTTGTCTGCCAGAAACTATAATTCACTAGTTGTGTATCATAAAAGAGTCATTGTTTCTCCTCCTAAGGGTTATTCGAGATTTCTTAATCCAAACCCCTAGTAACGAGGCATTGGCTACCTTAAGAGAGTCATAGTTACTCGTCCCAATTGCTCTCCCACTCTGCCACTTTTTCTTACTGTGGCCAGTCTGCCAGAAGCGATATGTCACTCGTTGTGTATCTTAAGAGATTCATCATTACTCCCTCCATAGGTTACTCGTATTCTCTGATTCAATACCTCCCGTGACGAAACATTGGCTTTCTTAATAGTGCCATACTTCTTCCTCCCAGTTGCTCACACAGTCTACTACTTTTTGTGTACTTGCCAGTCGGCTAGAAGCGATATGTCACTAGTTGTGTATCATAAAAGAGTCATCGTTTCACCTCCTAGGGATTATTCGAGATTTCTTAATCCAAACCCCTAGTAACGAGGCATTGGCTACCTTAAGAGAGTCATAGTTACTCGTCCCAATTGCTCACCCAGTCTGCCACTTTTTCTTACTGTGGCCAGTCTGCCAGAATCGATATGTCACTCGTTGTGTATCTTAAGAGATTCATCGTTACTCCTTCCATAGGTTACTGGTATTCTCTGATTCAATACCTCTCGTGACGAAAAAGTCGCTATCTTAATAGTGCAATACTTCTTCCTCCCAGTTGCTCACACAGTCTACTACTTTTTGTGTAGTTTTTGTCTGCCAGAAACTATAATTCACTAGTTGTGTATCATAAAAGAGTCAACGTTTCTCCTCCTAGGGGTTATTCGAGATTTCTTAATCCAAACCCCTAGTAACGAGGCATTGGCTACCTTAAGAGAGTCATAGTTACCCGTCCAAATTGCTCACCCACTCTGCCACTTTTTCTTACTGTGGCCAGTCTGCCAGAAGCGACATGTCACTCTTTGTGTATCTTAAGAGATTCATCGTTACTCCCTCCATAGGTTACTCGTATTCTCTGATTCAATACCTCTCGTGACGAAACATTGGCTTTCTTAATAGTGCCATACTTCTTCCTCCCAGTTGCTCACACAGTTTACTACTTTTTGTGTACTTGCCAGTCTGCCAGAAGCGATATGTCACTAGTGGTGGATCATAAAAGAGTCATCGTTTCACCTCCTAGGGATTATTCGAGATTTCTTAATCCAAACCCCTAGTAACGAGGCATTGGCTACCTTAAGAGAGTCATAGTTACTCGTCCCAATTGCTCACCCAGACTGCCACTTTTTCTTACTGTGGTCAGTCTGCTAGAAGCGATAGGTCACTCGTTGTGTATCTTAAGAGATTCATCGTTACTCCCTCCATAGGTTACTCGTATTCTCTGATTCAGTACCTCTCGTGACGATACATTGGCTTTCTTAGTAGTGCCATACTTCTTCCTCCCAGTTGCTCACACAGTTTACTACTTTTTGTGTACTTGCCAGTCTGCCAGAAGCGATATGTCACTAGTTGTGTATCATAAAAGAGTCATCGTTTCTCCTCCTAGGGGTTATTCGAGATTTCTTAATCCAAACCGCTAGTAACGAGGCATTGGCTACCTTAAGAGAGTCATAGTTACTCGTCCCAATTGCTCACCCTGTCTGCCACTTTTTCTTACTGTGGCCAGTCTGCCAGAAGCGATATGTCACTCGTTGTGTATATTAAGAGATTCATCGTTACTCCTTCCATAGGTTACTGGTATTCTCTGATTCAATACCTCTCGTGACGAAAAAGTCGCTATCTTAATAGTGCAATACTTCTTCCTCCCAGTTGCTCACACACTCTACTACTTTTTGTGTAGTTTTTGTCTGCCGGAAACTATAATTCACTAGTTGTGTATCATAAAAGAGTCAACGTTTCTCCTCCTAGGGGTTATTCGAGATTTCTTACTCCAAACCCCTAGTAACGAGGCATTGGCTACCTTAAGAGAGTCTTAGTTACTCGTCCCATTTGCTCACCCACTCTGCCACTTTTTCTTACTGTGGCCAGTCTGCCAGAAGCGATATGTCACTCGTTGTGTATCTTAAGAGATTCATCGTTACTCCCTCCATAGGTTACTCGTATTCTCTGATTCAGTTCCTCTCGTGACGAAACATTGGCTTTCTTAGTAGTGCCATACTTCTTCCTCCCAGTTGCTCACACAGTTTACTACTTTTTGTGTACTTGAAAGTCTGCCAGAAGCGATATGTCACTAGTTGTGGATCATAAAAGAGTCATCGTTTCACCTCCTAGGGATTATTCGAGATTTCTTAATCCAAACCCCTAGTAACGAGGCATTGGCTACCTTAAGAGAGTCATAGTTACTCGTCCCAATTGCTCACCCAGTCTGCCACTTATTCTTACTGTGGCCAGTCTGCCAGAAGCGATATGTCACTCGTTGTGTATCTTAAGAAATTCATCATTACTCCCTCCATAGGTTACTCGTATTCTCTGATTCAATACCTCTCGTGACGAAACATTGGCTTTCTTAATAGTGCCACACTTCTTCCTCCCAGTTTCTCACACAGTTTACTACTTTTTGTGTACTTGCCAATCTGCCAGAAGCGATATGTCACTAATTGTGTATCAAAAAAGAGTCATCGTTTCACCTCCTAGGGATTATTCGAGATTTCTTAATCCAAACCCCTAGTAACGAGGCATTGGCTACCTTAAGAGAGTCATACTTACTCGTCCAAATCGCTCACCCAGTCTGCCACTTTTTCTTACTGTGGCCAGTCTGCCAGAAGCGATATGTCACTAGTTGTGTATCATAAAAGAGTCATCGTTTCTCCTCCTAGGGGTTATTCGAGATTTCTTAATCCAAACCCCTAGTAACAAGGCATTGGCTACCTTAAGAAAGTCATAGTTACTCGTCCCAATTGCTCACCCTGTGTGCCACTTTTTCTGACTGTGGCCAGTCTGCCAGAAGCGATATGTTACTAGTTGTGTATCATAAAAGATTCATCGTTTCTCCTCCTAGGGGTTATTCGAGATTTCTTAATCCAAACCCCTAGTAACGAGGCATTGGCTACTTTAAGAGAGTCATAGTTACTCGTCCCAATTGCTCACCCTGTCTGCCACTTTTTCTTACTGTGGCCAGTCTGCCAGAAGCGATATGTCACTCGTTGTGTATCTTAAGAGATTTATCGTTACTCCTTCCATAGGTTACTGGTATTCTCTGATTCAATACCTCTCGTGACGAAAAAGTCGCTATCTTAATAGTGCAATACTTCTTCCTCCCAGTTGCTCACACAGTCTACTACTTTTTGTGTAGTTTTTGTCTGCAAGAAACTATAATTTACTAGTTGTGTATCATAAAAGAATCAACGTTTCTCCTCCTAGGGGTTATTCGAGATTTCTTAATCTAAACCCCTCGTAACGAGGCATTGGCTACCTTAAGAGAGTCACAGTTACTCGTCCCAATTGCTCACCCACTCTGCCACTTTTTCTTACTGTGGCCAGTCTGCCAGAAGCGATATGTCACTCATTGTGTATCTTAAGAGATTCATCGTTACTCCCTCCATAGGTTACTCGTATTCTCTGATTCAATACCTCTCGTGACGAAACATTGGCTTTCTTAATAGTGCCATACTTCTTCTTCCCAGTTGCTCACACAGTTTACTACTTTTTGTGTACTTGCAAGTCTGCCAGAAGCGATATGTCACTAGTTGTGTATCATAAAAGAGTCATCGTTTCACCTCCTAGGGAGTATTTGAGATTTCTTAATCCAAACCCCTAGTAACGAGGCATTGGCTACCTTAAGAGAGTCATAGTTACTCGTCCCAATTGCTCACCCAGTCTGCCACTTTTTCTTACTGTGGCCAGTCTGCCAGAAGCGATATGTCACTCGTTGTGTATCTTAAGAGATTCATCGTTACTCCTTCAATTGGTTACTGGTATTCTCTGCTTCAATACCTCTCGTGACGAAAAAGTCGCGATCTTAATAGTGCAATACTTCTTCCTCCCAGTTGCTCACACAGTCTACAACTTGTTGTGTAGTTTTTGTCTGCCAGAAACTATAATTCACTAGTTGTGTATCATAAAAGAGTCATTGTTTCTCCTCCTAAGGTTTATTCGAGATTACTTAATCCAAACCACTCGTAATGAGGCATTGGCTACCTTAAGAGAGTCATAGTTACTCGTCCCAATTGCTCACCCTGTGTGCCACTTTTTCTTACTGTGGCCAGTCTGCCAGAAGCGATATGTCACTAGTTGTGTATCATAAAAGAGTCATCGTTTCTCCTCCTAGGGGTTATTCGAGATTTCTTAATCCAAACCCCTAGTAACGAGGCATTGGCTTCCTTAAGAGAGTCATACTTACTCGTCCAAATTGCTCACCCAGTCTGCCACTTTTTCTTACTGTGGCCAGTCTGCCAGAAGCGATATGTCACTAGTTGTGTATCATAAAAGAGTCATCGTTTCTCCTCCTAGGGGTTATTCGAGATTTCTTAATCCAAACCCCTAGTAACAAGGCATTGGCTACCTTAAGAGAGTTATAATTACTCGTCCCAATTGCTCACCCTGTGTGCCACTTTTTCTTACTGTCTCCAGTCTGCCAGAAGCGATATGTCACTAGTTGTGTATCATAAAAGAGTCATCGTTTCTCCTCCTAGGGGTTATTCGAGATTTCTTCATCCAAACCCCTAGTAACGAGGCATTGGCTACCTTAGGAGAGTCATAGTTACTCGTACCAATTGCTCACCCAGTCTGCCACTTTTTCTTACTGTGGCCAGTCTGCCAGAAGCGATAAATCACTCGTTGTGTATCTTAAGAGGTTCATCGTTACTCCTTCCATAGGTTACTGGTATTCTCTGATTCAATACCTCTCGTGACGAAAAAGTCGCTATCTTAATAGTGCAATACTTGTTCCTCCCAGTTGCTCACACAGTCTACAACCTTTTGTGTAGTTTTTGTCTGCCAGAAACTATAATTCACTAGTTGTGTATCATAGAAGAGTCATTGTTTCTCCTCCTAAGGGTTATTCGAGATTTCTTAATCCAAACCCCTAGTAACGAGGCATTGGCTACCTTAAGAGAGTCATAGTTACTCGTCCCAATTGCTCTCCCACTCTGCCACTTTTTCTTACTGTGGCCAGTCTGCCAGAAGCGATATGTCACTCGTTGTGTATCTTAAGAGATTCATCGTTACTCCCTCCATAGGTTACTCGTATTCTCTGATTCAATACCTCCCGTGACGAAACATTGGCTTTCTTAATAGTGCCATACTTCTTCCTCCCAGTTGCTCACACAGTTTACTACTTTTTGTGTACTTGCCAGTCGGCCAGAAGCGATATGTCACTAGTTGTGTATCATAAAAGAGTCATCGTTTCACCTCCTAGGGATTATTCGAGATTTCTTAATCCAAACCCCTAGTAACGAGGCATTGGCTACCTTAAGAGAGTCATAGTTACTCATCCCAATTGCTCACCCAGCCTGCCACTTTTTCTTACTGTGGCCAGTCTGCCAGAATCGATATGTCACTCGTTGTGTATCTTAAGAGATTCATCGTTACTCCATCCATAGGTTACTGGTATTCTCTGATTCAATACCTCCCGTGACGAAAAAGTCGCTATCTTAATAGTGCAATACTTCTTCCTCCCAGTTGCTCACACAGTCTACTACTTTTTGTGTAGTTTTTGTCTGCCAGAAACTATAATTCACTAGTTGTGTATCATAAAAGAGTCATTGTTTCTCCTCCTAAGGGTTATTCGAGATTTCTTAATCCAAACCCCTAGTAACGAGGCATTGGCTACCTTAAGAGAGTCATAGTTACTCGTCCCAATTGCTCTCCCACTCTGCCACTTTTTCTTACTGTGGAAAGTCTGCCAGAAGCGATATGTCACTCGTTGTGTATCTTAAGAGATTCATCATTACTCCCTCCATAGGTTACTCGTATTCTCTGATTCAATACCTCCCGTGACGAAACATTGGCTTTCTTAATAGTGCCATACTTCTTCCTCCCAGTTGCTCACACAGTCTACTACTTTTTGTGTACTTGCCAGTCGGCTAGAAGCGATATGTCACTAGTTGTGTATCATAAAAGAGTCATCGTTTCACCTCCTAGGGATTATTCGAGATTTCTTAATCCAAACCCCTAGTAACGAGGCATTGGCTACCTTAAGAGAGTCATAGTTACTCGTCCCAATTGCTCACCCAGTCTGCCACTTTTTCTTACTGTGGCCAGTCTGCCAGAATCGATATGTCACTCGTTGTGTATCTTAAGAGATTCATCGTTACTCCTTCCATAGGTTACTGGTATTCTCTGATTCAATACCTCTCGTGACGAAAAAGTCGCTATCTTAATAGTGCAATACTTCTTCCTCCCAGTTGCTCACACAGTCTACTACTTTTTGTGTAGTTTTTGTCTGCCAGAAACTATAATTCACTAGTTGTGTATCATAAAAGAGTCAACGTTTCTCCTCCTAGGGGTTATTCGAGATTTCTTAATCCAAACCCCTAGTAACGAGGCATTGGCTACCTTAAGAGAGTCATAGTTACCCGTCCAAATTGCTCACCCACTCTGCCACTTTTTCTTACTGTGGCCAGTCTGCCAGAAGCGACATGTCACTCTTTGTGTATCTTAAGAGATTCATCGTTACTCCCTCCATAGGTTACTCGTATTCTCTGATTCAATACCTCTCGTGACGAAACATTGGCTTTCTTAATAGTGCCATACTTCTTCCTCCCAGTTGCTCACACAGTTTACTACTTTTTGTGTACTTGCCAGTCTGCCAGAAGCGATATGTCACTAGTGGTGGATCATAAAAGAGTCATCGTTTCACCTCCTAGGGATTATTCGAGATTTCTTAATCCAAACCCCTAGTAACGAGGCATTGGCTACCTTAAGAGAGTCATAGTTACTCGTCCCAATTGCTCACCCAGTCTGCCACTTTTTCTTACTGTGGTCATTCTTCCAGAAGCGATATGTCACTCGTTGTGTATCTTAAGAGATTCATCGTTACTCCTTCCATAGTTTACTGGTATTCTCTGCTTCAATACCTCTCGTGACGAAAAAGTCGCTATCTTAATAGTGCAATACGCCTTCCTCCCAGTTGCTCACGCAGTCTACAACTTTTTGTGTAGTTTTTGTCTGCCAGAAATTATAATTCACTAGTTGTGTATCATAAAAGAGTCATTGTTTCTCCTCCTAAGGGTTATTCGAGATTTCTTAATCCAAACCCCTAGTAACGAGGCATTGGCTGCATTAAGAGAGTCATAGTTACTCGTCCCAATTGCTCACCCACTCTGCCACTTTTTCTTACTGTGGCCAGTCTGCCAGAAGCGATATGTCACTCGTTGTGTATCTTAAGAGATTCATCGTTACTCCCTCCATAGGTTACTCGTACTCTCTGATTCAATACCTCTCGTGACGAAACATTGGCTTTCTTAATAGTGCCATACTTCTTCTTCCCAGTTGCTCACACAGTTTACTACTTTTTGTGTACTTGCAAGTCTGCCAGAAGCGATATGTCACTAGTTGTGTATCATAAAAGAGTCATCGTTTCACCTCCTAGGGAGTATTCGAGATTTCTTAATCCAAACCCCTAGTAACGAGGCATTGGCTACCTTAAGAGAGACATAGTTACTCGTCCCAATTGCTCACCCAGTCTGCCACTTTTTCTTACTGTGGCCAGTCTGCCAGAAGCGATATGTCACTCGTTGTGTATCTTAAGAGATTCATCGTTACTCCTTCCATTGGTTACTGGTATTCTCTGCTTCAATACCTCTCGTGACGAAAAAGTTGCTATCTTAATAGTGCAATACTTCTTCCTCCCAGTTGCTCACACAGTCTAAAACTTTTTGTGTACTTTTTGTCTGCCAGAAACTATAATTCACTAGTTGTGTATCATAAAAGAGTCATTGTTTCTCCTCCTAAGGGTTATTCGAGATTTCTTAATCCAAACCCCTAGTAACGAGGCATTGGCTACCTTAAGAGAGTGATAGTTACTCGTCCCAATTGCTCACCCACTCTGCCACTTTTTCTTACTGTGGCCAGTCTGCCAGAAGCGATATGTCACTCGTTGTGTATCTTAAGAGATTCATCGTTACTCCCTCCATAGGTTACTCGTATTCTCTGATTCAATACCTCTCGTGACGGAACATTGGCTTTCTTAATAGTGCCATACTTCTTCTTCCCAGTTGCTCACACAGTTTACTACTTTTTGTGTACTTGCAAGTCTGCCAGAAGCGATATGTCACTAGTTGTGTATCATAAAAGAGTCATCGTTTCACCTCCTAGGGAGTATTCGAGATTTCTTAATCCAAACCCCTAGTAAGGAGGCATTGGCTACCTTAAGAGAGACATAGTTACTCGTCCCAATTGCTCACCCAGTCTGCCACTTTTTCTTACTGTGGCCAGTCTGCCAGAAGCGATATGTCACTCGTTGTGTATCTTAAGAGATTCATCGTTACTCCTTCCATTGGTTACTGGTATTCTCTGCTTCAATACCTCTCGTGACGAAAAAGTTGCTATCTTAATAGTGCCATACTTCTTCCTCCCAGTTGCTCACACAGTCTAAAACTTTTTGTGTACTTTTTGTCTGCCAGAAACTATAACTCACTAGTTGTGTATCATAAAAGAGTCATTGTTTCTCCTCCAAGGGTTATTCGAGATTTCTTAATCCAAACCCCTAGTAACGAGGCATTGGCTACCTTAAGAGAGTCATAGTTACTCGTCCCAATTGCTCACCCACTCTGCCACTTTTTCTTACTGTGGCCAGTCTGCCAGAAGCGATATGTCACTCGTTGTGTATCTTAAGAGATTCATCGTTACTCCCTCCATAGGTTACTCGTATTCTCTGATTCAATACCTCCCGTGACGAAACATTGGCTTTCTTAATAGTGCCATACTTCTTCCTCCCAGTTGCTCACACAGTTTACTACTTTTTGTGTACTTGCCAGTCGGCCAGAAGCGATATGTCACTAGTTGTGTATCATAAAAGAGTCATCGTTTCACCTCCTAGGGATTATTCGAGATTTCTTAATCCAAACCCCTAGTAACGAGGCATTGGCTACCTTAAGAGAGTCATAGTTACTCATCCCAATTGCTCACCCAGCCTGCCACTTTTTCTTACTGTGGCCAGTCTGCCAGAATCGATATGTCACTCGTTGTGTATCTTAAGAGATTCATCGTTACTCCTTCCATAGGTTACTGGTATTCTCTGATTCAATACCTCCCGTGACGAAAAAGTCGCTATCTTAATAGTGCAATACTTCTTCCTCCCAGTTGCTCACACAGTCTACTACTTTTTGTGTAGTTTTTGTCTGCCAGAAACTATAATTCACTAGTTGTGTATCATAAAAGAGTCATTGTTTCTCCTCCTAAGGGTTATTCGAGATTTCTTAATCCAAACCCCTAGTAACGAGGCATTGGCTACCTTGAGAGAGTCATAGTTACTCGTCCCAATTGCTCTCCCACTCTGCCACTTTTTCTTACTGTGGCCAGTCTGCCAGAAGCGATATGTCACTCGTTGTGTATCTTAAGAGATTCATCATTACTCCCTCCATAGGTTACTCGTATTCTCTGATTCAATACCTCCCGTGACGAAACATTGGCTTTCTTAATAGTGCCATACTTCTTCCTCCCAGTTGCTCACACAGTCTACTACTTTTTGTGTAGTTTTTGTCTGCCAGAAACTATAATTCACTAGTTGTGTATCATAAAAGAGTCAACGTTTCTCCTCCTAGGGGTTATTCGAGATTTCTTAATCCAAACCCCTAGTAACGAGGCATTGGCTACCTTAAGAGAGTCATAGTTACCCGTCCAAATTGCTCACCCACTCTGCCACTTTTTCTTACTGTGGCCAGTCTGCCAGAAGCGACATGTCACTCTTTGTGTATCTTAAGAGATTCATCGTTACTCCCTCCATAGGTTACTCGTATTCTCTGATTCAATACCTCTCGTGACGAAACATTGGCTTTCTTAATAGTGCCATACTTCTTCCTCCCAGTTGCTCACACAGTTTACTACTTTTTGTGTACTTGCCAGTCTGCCAGAAGCGATATGTCACTAGTGGTGGATCATAAAAGAGTCATCGTTCCACCTCCTAGGGATTATTCGAGATTTCTTAATCCAAACCCCTAGTAACGAGGCATTGGCTACCTTAAGAGAGTCATAGTTACTCGTCCCAATTGCTCACCCAGTCTGCCACTTTTTCTTACTGTGGTCAGTCTGCCAGAAGCGATATGTCACTCGTTGTGTATCTTAAGAGATTCATCGTTACTCCTTCCATAGTTTACTGGTATTCTCTGCTTCAATACCTCTCGTGACGAAAAAGTCGCTATCTTAATAGTGCAATACGCCTTCCTCCCAGTTGCTCACGCAGTCTACAACTTTTTGTGTAGTTTTTGTCTGCCAGAAACTATAATTCACTAGTTGTGTATCATAAAAGAGTCATTGTTTCTCCTCCTAAGGGTTATTCGAGATTTCTTAATCCAAACCCCTAGTAACGAGGCATTGGCTGCCTTAAGAGAGTCATAGTTACTCGTCCCAATTGCTCACCCACTCTGCCACTTTTTCTTACTGTGGCCAGTCTGCCAGAAGCGATATGTCACTCGTTGTGTATCTTAAGAGATTCATCGTTACTCCCTCCATAGGTTACTCGTACTCTCTGATTCAATACCTCTCGTGACGAAACATTGGCTTTCTTAATAGTGCCATACTTCTTCTTCCCAGTTGCTCACACAGTTTACTACTTTTTGTGTACTTGCAAGTCTGCCAGAAGCGATATGTCACTAGTTGTGTATCATAAAAGAGTCATCGTTTCACCTCCTAGGGAGTATTCGAGATTTCTTAATCCAAACCCCTAGTAACGAGGCATTGGCTACCTTAAGAGAGACATAGTTACTCGTCCCAATTGCTCACCCAGTCTGCCACTTTTTCTTACTGTGGCCAGTCTGCCAGAAGCGATATGTCACTCGTTGTGTATCTTAAGAGATTCATCGTTACTCCTTCCTTTGGTTACTGGTATTCTCTGCTTCAATACCTCTCGTGACGAAAAAGTTGCTATCTTAATAGTGCAATACTTCTTCCTCCCAGTTGCTCACACAGTCTAAAACTTTTTGTGTACTTTTTGTCTGCCAGAAACTATAATTCACTAGTTGTGTATCATAAAAGAGTCATTGTTTCTCCTCCTAAGGGTTATTCGAGATTTCTTAATCCAAACCCCTAGTAACGAGGCATTGGCTACCTTAAGAGAGTGATAGTTACTCGTCCCAATTGCTCACCCACTCTGCCACTTTTTCTTACTGTGGCCAGTCTGCCAGAAGCGATATGTCACTCGTTGTGTATCTTAAGAGATTCATCGTTACTCCCTCCATAGGTTACTCGTATTCTCTGATTCAATACCTCTCGTGACGGAACATTGGCTTTCTTAATAGTGCCATACTTCTTCTTCCCAGTTGCTCACACAGTTTACTACTTTTTGTGTACTTGCAAGTCTGCCAGAAGCGATATGTCACTAGTTGTGTATCATAAAAGAGTCATCGTTTCACCTCCTAGGGAGTATTCGAGATTTCTTAATCCAAACCCCTAGTAAGGAGGCATTGGCTACCTTAAGAGAGACATAGTTACTCGTCCCAATTGCTCACCCAGTCTGCCACTTTTTCTTACTGTGGCCAGTCTGCCAGAAGCGATATGTCACTCGTTGTGTATCTTAAGAGATTCATCGTTACTCCTTCCATTGGTTACTGGTATTCTCTGCTTCAATACCTCTCGTGACGAAAAAGTTGCTATCTTAATAGTGCCATACTTCTTCCTCCCAGTTGCTCACACAGTCTAAAACTTTTTGTGTACTTTTTGTCTGCCAGAAACTATAATTCACTAGTTGTGTATCATAAAAGAGTCATTGTTTCTCCTCCAAGGGTTATTCGAGATTTCTTAATCCAAACCCCTAGTAACGAGGCATTGGCTACCTTAAGAGAGTCATAGTTACTCGTCCCAATTGCTCACCCACTCTGCCACTTTTTCTTACTGTGGCCAGTCTGCCAGAAGCGATATGTCACTCGTTGTGTATCTTAAGAGATTCATCGTTACTCCCTCCATAGGTTACTCGTATTCTCTGATTCAATACCTCCCGTGACGAAACATTGGCTTTCTTAATAGTGCCATACTTCTTCCTCCCAGTTGCTCACACAGTTTACTACTTTTTGTGTACTTGCCAGTCGGCCAGAAGCGATATGTCACTAGTTGTGTATCATAAAAGAGTCATCGTTTCACCTCCTAGGGATTATTCGAGATTTCTTAATCCAAACCCCTAGTAACGAGGCATTGGCTACCTTAAGAGAGTCATAGTTACTCATCCCAATTGCTCACCCAGCCTGCCACTTTTTCTTACTGTGGCCAGTCTGCCACAATCGATATGTCACTCGTTGTGTATCTTAAGAGATTCATCGTTACTCCTTCCATAGGTTACTGGTATTCTCTGATTCAATACCTCCCGTGACGAAAAAGTCGCTATCTTAATAGTGCAATACTTCTTCCTCCCAGTTGCTCACACAGTCTACTACTTTTTGTGTAGTTTTTGTCTGCCAGAAACTATAATTCACTAGTTGTGTATCATAAAAGAGTCATTGTTTCTCCTCCTAAGGGTTATTCGAGATTTCTTAATCCAAACCCCTAGTAACGAGGCATTGGCTACCTTGAGAGAGTCATAGTTACTCGTCCCAATTGCTCTCCCACTCTGCCACTTTTTCTTACTGTGGCCAGTCTGCCAGAAGCGATATGTCACTCGTTGTGTATCTTAAGAGATTCATCATTACTCCCTCCATAGGTTACTCGTATTCTCTGATTCAATACCTCCCGTGACGAAACATTGGCTTTCTTAATAGTGCCATACTTCTTCCTCCCAGTTGCTCACACAGTCTACTACTTTTTGTGTAGTTTTTGTCTGCCAGAAACTATAATTCACTAGTTGTGTATCATAAAAGAGTCAACGTTTCTCCTCCTAGGGGTTATTCGAGATTTCTTAATCCAAACCCCTAGTAACGAGGCATTGGCTACCTTAAGAGAGTCATAGTTACCCGTCCAAATTGCTCACCCACTCTGCCACTTTTTCTTACTGTGGCCAGTCTGCCAGAAGCGACATGTCACTCTTTGTGTATCTTAAGAGATTCATCGTTACTCCCTCCATAGGTTACTCGTATTCTCTGATTCAATACCTCTCGTGACGAAACATTGGCTTTCTTAATAGTGCCATACTTCTTCCTCCCAGTTGCTCACACAGTTTACTACTTTTTGTGTACTTGCCAGTCTGCCAGAAGCGATATGTCACTAGTGGTGGATCATAAAAGAGTCATCGTTTCACCTCCTAGGGATTATTCGAGATTTCTTAATCCAAACCCCTAGTAACGAGGCATTGGCTACCTTAAGAGAGTCATAGTTACTCGTCCCAATTGCTCACCCAGTCTGCCACTTTTTCTTACTGTGGTCAGTCTGCCAGAAGCGATATGTCACTCGTTGTGTATCTTAAGAGATTCATCGTTACTCCTTCCATAGTTTACTGGTATTCTCTGCTTCAATACCTCTCGTGACGAAAAAGTCGCTATCTTAATAGTGCAATACGCCTTCCTCCCAGTTGCTCACGCAGTCTACAACTTTTTGTGTAGTTTTTGTCTGCCAGAAACTATAATTCACTAGTTGTGTATCATAAAAGAGTCATTGTTTCTCCTCCTAAGGGTTATTCGAGATTTCTTAATCCAAACCCCTAGTAACGAGGCATTGGCTGCCTTAAGAGAGTCATAGTTACTCGTCCCAATTGCTCACCCACTCTGCCACTTTTTCTTACTGTGGCCAGTCTGCCAGAAGCGATATGTCACTCGTTGTGTATCTTAAGAGATTCATCGTTACTCCCTCCATAGGTTACTCGTACTCTCTGATTCAATACCTCTCGTGACGAAACATTGGCTTTCTTAATAGTGCCATACTTCTTCTTCCCAGTTGCTCACACAGTTTACTACTTTTTGTGTACTTGCAAGTCTGCCAGAAGCGATATGTCACTAGTTGTGTATCATAAAAGAGTCATCGTTTCACCTCCTAGGGAGTATTCGAGATTTCTTAATCCAAACCCCTAGTAACGAGGCATTGGCTACCTTAAGAGAGACATAGTTACTCGTCCCAATTGCTCACCCAGTCTGCCACTTTTTCTTACTGTGGCCAGTCTGCCAGAAGCGATATGTCACTCGTTGTGTATCTTAAGAGATTCATCGTTACTCCTTCCTTTGGTTACTGGTATTCTCTGCTTCAATACCTCTCGTGACGAAAAAGTTGCTATCTTAATAGTGCAATACTTCTTCCTCCCAGTTGCTCACACAGTCTAAAACTTTTTGTGTACTTTTTGTCTGCCAGAAACTATAATTCACTAGTTGTGTATCATAAAAGAGTCATTGTTTCTCCTCCTAAGGGTTATTCGAGATTTCTTAATCCAAACCCCTAGTAACGAGGCATTGGCTACCTTAAGAGAGTCATAGTTACTCATCCCAATTGCTCACCCAGCCTGCCACTTTTTCTTACTGTGGCCAGTCTGCCAGAATCGATATGTCACTCGTTGTGTATCTTAAGAGATTCATCGTTACTCCTTCCATAGGTTACTGGTATTCTCTGATTCAATACCTCCCGTGACGAAAAAGTCGCTATCTTAATAGTGCAATACTTCTTCCTCCCAGTTGCTCACACAGTCTACTACTTTTTGTGTAGTTTTTGTCTGCCAGAAACTATAATTCACTAGTTGTGTATCATAAAAGAGTCATTGTTTCTCCTCCTAAGGGTTATTCGAGATTTCTTAATCCAAACCCCTAGTAACGAGGCATTGGCTACCTTGAGAGAGTCATAGTTACTCGTCCCAATTGCTCTCCCACTCTGCCACTTTTTCTTACTGTGGCCAGTCTGCCAGAAGCGATATGTCACTCGTTGTGTATCTTAAGAGATTCATCATTACTCCCTCCATAGGTTACTCGTATTCTCTGATTCAATACCTCCCGTGACGAAACATTGGCTT
The DNA here is from genome assembly GCF_023897955.1 of Schistocerca gregaria. Taxonomy (NCBI): domain Eukaryota; kingdom Metazoa; phylum Arthropoda; class Insecta; order Orthoptera; family Acrididae; genus Schistocerca; species Schistocerca gregaria. The sequence continues at coordinate 29,938,979 of NC_064926.1, forward strand.
TCTTAATAGTGCCATACTTCTTCCTCCCAGTTGCTCACACAGTCTACTACTTTTTGTGTAGTTTTTGTCTGCCAGAAACTATAATTCACTAGTTGTGTATCATAAAAGAGTCAACGTTTCTCCTCCTAGGGGTTATTCGAGATTTCTTAATCCAAACCCCTAGTAACGAGGCATTGGCTACCTTAAGAGAGTCATAGTTACCCGTCCAAATTGCTCACCCACTCTGCCACTTTTTCTTACTGTGGCCAGTCTGCCAGAAGCGACATGTCACTCTTTGTGTATCTTAAGAGATTCATCGTTACTCCCTCCATAGGTTACTCGTATTCTCTGATTCAATACCTCTCGTGACGAAACATTGGCTTTCTTAATAGTGCCATACTTCTTCCTCCCAGTTGCTCACACAGTTTACTACTTTTTGTGTACTTGCCAGTCTGCCAGAAGCGATATGTCACTAGTGGTGGATCATAAAAGAGTCATCGTTTCACCTCCTAGGGATTATTCGAGATTTCTTAATCCAAACCCCTAGTAACGAGGCATTGGCTACCTTAAGAGAGTCATAGTTACTCGTCCCAATTGCTCACCCAGTCTGCCACTTTTTCTTACTGTGGTCAGTCTGCCAGAAGCGATATGTCACTCGTTGTGTATCTTAAGAGATTCATCGTTACTCCTTCCATAGTTTACTGGTATTCTCTGCTTCAATACCTCTCGTGACGAAAAAGTCGCTATCTTAATAGTGCAATACGCCTTCCTCCCAGTTGCTCACGCAGTCTACAACTTTTTGTGTAGTTTTTGTCTGCCAGAAACTATAATTCACTAGTTGTGTATCATAAAAGAGTCATTGTTTCTCCTCCTAAGGGTTATTCGAGATTTCTTAATCCAAACCCCTAGTAACGAGGCATTGGCTGCCTTAAGAGAGTCATAGTTACTCGTCCCAATTGCTCACCCACTCTGCCACTTTTTCTTACTGTGGCCAGTCTGCCAGAAGCGATATGTCACTCGTTGTGTATCTTAAGAGATTCATCGTTACTCCCTCCATAGGTTACTCGTACTCTCTGATTCAATACCTCTCGTGACGAAACATTGGCTTTCTTAATAGTGCCATACTTCTTCTTCCCAGTTGCTCACACAGTTTACTACTTTTTGTGTACTTGCAAGTCTGCCAGAAGCGATATGTCACTAGTTGTGTATCATAAAAGAGTCATCGTTTCACCTCCTAGGGAGTATTCGAGATTTCTTAATCCAAACCCCTAGTAACGAGGCATTGGCTACCTTAAGAGAGACATAGTTACTCGTCCCAATTGCTCACCCAGTCTGCCACTTTTTCTTACTGTGGCCAGTCTGCCAGAAGCGATATGTCACTCGTTGTGTATCTTAAGAGATTCATCGTTACTCCTTCCTTTGGTTACTGGTATTCTCTGCTTCAATACCTCTCGTGACGAAAAAGTTGCTATCTTAATAGTGCAATACTTCTTCCTCCCAGTTGCTCACACAGTCTAAAACTTTTTGTGTACTTTTTGTCTGCCAGAAACTATAATTCACTAGTTGTGTATCATAAAAGAGTCATTGTTTCTCCTCCTAAGGGTTATTCGAGATTTCTTAATCCAAACCCCTAGTAACGAGGCATTGGCTACCTTAAGAGAGTGATAGTTACTCGTCCCAATTGCTCACCCACTCTGCCACTTTTTCTTACTGTGGCCAGTCTGCCAGAAGCGATATGTCACTCGTTGTGTATCTTAAGAGATTCATCGTTACTCCCTCCATAGGTTACTCGTATTCTCTGATTCAATACCTCTCGTGACGAAACATTGGCTTTCTTAATAGTGCCATACTTCTTCTTCCCAGTTGCTCACACAGTTTACTACTTTTTGTGTACTTGCAAGTCTGCCAGAAGCGATATGTCACTAGTTGTGTATCATAAAAGAGTCATCGTTTCACCTCCTAGGGAGTATTCGAGATTTCTTAATCCAAACCCCTAGTAAGGAGGCATTGGCTACCTTAAGAGAGACATAGTTACTCGTCCCAATTGCTCACCCAGTCTGCCACTTTTTCTTACTGTGGCCAGTCTGCCAGAAGCGATATGTCACTCGTTGTGTATCTTAAGAGATTCATCGTTACTCCTTCCATTGGTTACTGGTATTCTCTGCTTCAATACCTCTAGTGACGAAAAAGTTGCTATCTTAATAGTGCCATACTTCTTCCTCCCAGTTGCTCACACAGTCTAAAACTTTTTGTGTACTTTTTGTCTGCCAGAAACTATAATTCACTAGTTGTGTATCATAAAAGAGTCATTGTTTCTCCTCCAAGGGTTATTCGAGATTTCTTAATCCAAACCCCTAGTAACGAGGCATTGGCTACCTTAAGAGAGTCATAGTTACTCGTCCCAATTGCTCACCCACTCTGCCACTTTTTCTTACTGTGGCCAGTCTGCCAGAAGCGATATGTCACTCGTTGTGTATCTTAAGAGATTCATCGTTACTCCCTCCATAGGTTACTCGTATTCTCTGATTCAATACCTCTCGTGACGAAACATTGGCTTTCTTAATAGTGCCATACTTCTTCCTCCCAGTTGCTCACACAGTTTACTACTTTTTGTGTACTTGCCAGTCTGCCAGAAGCGATATGTCACTAGTGGTGGATCATAAAAGAGTCATCGTTTCACCTCCTAGGGATTATTCGAGATTTCTTAATCCAAACCCCTAGTAACGAGGCATTGGCTACCTTAAGAGAGTCATAGTTACTCGTCCCAATTGCTCACCCAGTCTGCCACTTTTTCTTACTGTGGTCATTCTTCCAGAAGCGATATGTCACTCGTTGTGTATCTTAAGAGATTCATCGTTACTCCTTCCATAGTTTACTGGTATTCTCTGCTTCAATACCTCTCGTGACGAAAAAGTCGCTATCTTAATAGTGCAATACGCCTTCCTCCCAGTTGCTCACGCAGTCTACAACTTTTTGTGTAGTTTTTGTCTGCCAGAAATTATAATTCACTAGTTGTGTATCATAAAAGAGTCATTGTTTCTCCTCCTAAGGGTTATTCGAGATTTCTTAATCCAAACCCCTAGTAACGAGGCATTGGCTGCATTAAGAGAGTCATAGTTACTCGTCCCAATTGCTCACCCACTCTGCCACTTTTTCTTACTGTGGCCAGTCTGCCAGAAGCGATATGTCACTCGTTGTGTATCTTAAGAGATTCATCGTTACTCCCTCCATAGGTTACTCGTACTCTCTGATTCAATACCTCTCGTGACGAAACATTGGCTTTCTTAATAGTGCCATACTTCTTCTTCCCAGTTGCTCACACAGTTTACTACTTTTTGTGTACTTGCAAGTCTGCCAGAAGCGATATGTCACTAGTTGTGTATCATAAAAGAGTCATCGTTTCACCTCCTAGGGAGTATTCGAGATTTCTTAATCCAAACCCCTAGTAACGAGGCATTGGCTACCTTAAGAGAGACATAGTTACTCGTCCCAATTCCTCACCCAGTCTGCCACTTTTTCTTACTGTGGCCAGTCTGCCAGAAGCGATATGTCACTCGTTGTGTATCTTAAGAGATTCATCGTTACTCCTTCCATTGGTTACTGGTATTCTCTGCTTCAATACCTCTCGTGACGAAAAAGTTGCTATCTTAATAGTGCAATACTTCTTCCTCCCAGTTGCTCACACAGTCTAAAACTTTTTGTGTACTTTTTGTCTGCCAGAAACTATAATTCACTAGTTGTGTATCATAAAAGAGTCATTGTTTCTCCTCCTAAGGGTTATTCGAGATTTCTTAATCCAAACCCCTAGTAACGAGGCATTGGCTACCTTAAGAGAGTGATAGTTACTCGTCCCAATTGCTCACCCACTCTGCCACTTTTTCTTACTGTGGCCAGTCTGCCAGAAGCGATATGTCACTCGTTGTGTATCTTAAGAGATTCATCGTTACTCCCTCCATAGGTTACTCGTATTCTCTGATTCAATACCTCTCGTGACGAAACATTGGCTTTCTTAATAGTGCCATACTTCTTCTTCCCAGTTGCTCACACAGTTTACTACTTTTTGTGTACTTGCAAGTCTGCCAGAAGCGATATGTCACTAGTTGTGTATCATAAAAGAGTCATCGTTTCACCTCCTAGGGAGTATTCGAGATTTCTTAATCCAAACCCCTAGTAACGAGGCATTGGCTACCTTAAGAGAGACATAGTTACTCGTCCCAATTGCTCACCCAGTCTGCCACTTTTTCTTACTGTGGCCAGTCTGCCAGAAGCGATATGTCACTCGTTGTGTATCTTAAGAGATTCATCGTTACTCCTTCCATTGGTTACTGGTATTCTCTGCTTCAATACCTCTCGTGACGAAAAAGTTGCTATCTTAATAGTGCCATACTTCTTCCTCCCAGTTGCTCACACAGTCTAAAACTTTTTGTGTACTTTTTGTCTGCCAGAAACTATAATTCACTAGTTGTGTATCATAAAAGAGTCATTGTTTCTCCTCCTAAGGGTTATTCGAGATTTCTTAATCCAAACCCCTAGTAACGAGGCATTGGCTACCTTAAGAGAGTGATAGTTACTCGTCCCAATTGCTCACCCACTCTGCCACTTTTTCTTACTGTGGCCAGTCTGCCAGAAGCGATATGTCACTCGTTGTGTATCTTAAGAGATTCATCGTTACTCCCTCCATAGGTTACTCGTATTCTCTGATTCAATACCTCTCGTGACGAAACATTGGCTTTCTTAATAGTGCCATACTTCTTCTTCCCAGTTGCTCACACAGTTTACTACTTTTTGTGTACTTGCAAGTCTGCCAGAAGCGATATGTCACTAGTTGTGTATCATAAAAGAGTCATCGTTTCACCTCCTAGGGAGTATTCGAGATTTCTTAATCCAAACCCCTAGTAAGGAGGCATTGGCTACCTTAAGAGAGACATAGTTACTCGTCCCAATTGCTCACCCAGTCTGCCACTTTTTCTTACTGTGGCCAGTCTGCCAGAAGCGATATGTCACTCGTTGTGTATCTTAAGAGATTCATCGTTACTCCTTCCATTGGTTACTGGTATTCTCTGCTTCAATACCTCTAGTGACGAAAAAGTTGCTATCTTAATAGTGCCATACTTCTTCCTCCCAGTTGCTCACACAGTCTAAAACTTTTTGTGTACTTTTTGTCTGCCAGAAACTATAATTCACTAGTTGTGTATCATAAAAGAGTCATTGTTTCTCCTCCTAAGGGTTATTCGAGATTTCTTAATCCAAACCCCTAGTAACGAGGCATTGGCTACCTTAAGAGAGTGATAGTTACTCGTCCCAATTGCTCACCCACTCTGCCACTTTTTCTTACTGTGGCCAGTCTGCCAGAAGCGATATGTCACTCGTTGTGTATCTTAAGAGATTCATCGTTACTCCCTCCATAGGTTACTCGTATTCTCTGATTCAATACCTCTCGTGACGAAACATTGGCTTTCTTAATAGTGCCATACTTCTTCTTCCCAGTTGCTCACACAGTTTACTACTTTTTGTGTACTTGCAAGTCTGCCAGAAGCGATATGTCACTAGTTGTGTATCATAAAAGAGTCATCGTTTCACCTCCTAGGGAGTATTCGAGATTTCTTAATCCAAACCCCTAGTAACGAGGCATTGGCTACCTTAAGAGAGACATAGTTACTCGTCCCAATTGCTCACCCAGTCTGCCACTTTTTCTTACTGTGGCCAGTCTGCCAGAAGCGATATGTCACTCGTTGTGTATCTTAAGAGATTCATCGTTACTCCTTCCATTGGTTACTGGTATTCTCTGCTTCAATACCTCTCGTGACGAAAAAGTTGCTATCTTAATAGTGCCATACTTCTTCCTCCCAGTTGCTCACACAGTCTAAAACTTTTTGTGTACTTTTTGTCTGCCAGAAACTATAATTCACTAGTTGTGTATCATAAAAGAGTCATTGTTTCTCCTCCTAAGGGTTATTCGAGATTTCTTAATCCAAACCCCTAGTAACGAGGCATTGGCTACCTTAAGAGAGTGATAGTTACTCGTCCCAATTGCTCACCCACTCTGCCACTTTTTCTTACTGTGGCCAGTCTGCCAGAAGCGATATGTCACTCGTTGTGTATCTTAAGAGATTCATCGTTACTCCCTCCATAGGTTACTCGTATTCTCTGATTCAATACCTCTCGTGACGAAACATTGGCTTTCTTAATAGTGCCATACTTCTTCTTCCCAGTTGCTCACACAGTTTACTACTTTTTGTGTACTTGCAAGTCTGCCAGAAGCGATATGTCACTAGTTGTGTATCATAAAAGAGTCATCGTTTCACCTCCTAGGGAGTATTCGAGATTTCTTAATCCAAACCCCTAGTAAGGAGGCATTGGCTACCTTAAGAGAGACATAGTTACTCGTCCCAATTGCTCACCCAGTCTGCCACTTTTTCTTACTGTGGCCAGTCTGCCAGAAGCGATATGTCACTCGTTGTGTATCTTAAGAGATTCATCGTTACTCCTTCCATTGGTTACTGGTATTCTCTGCTTCAATACCTCTAGTGACGAAAAAGTTGCTATCTTAATAGTGCCATACTTCTTCCTCCCAGTTGCTCACACAGTCTAAAACTTTTTGTGTACTTTTTGTCTGCCAGAAACTATAATTCACTAGTTGTGTATCATAAAAGAGTCATTGTTTCTCCTCCAAGGGTTATTCGAGATTTCTTAATCCAAACCCCTAGTAACGAGGCATTGGCTACCTTAAGAGAGTCATAGTTACTCGTCCCAATTGCTCACCCACTCTGCCACTTTTTCTTACTGTGGCCAGTCTGCCAGAAGCGATATGTCACTCGTTGTGTATCTTAAGAGATTCATCGTTACTCCCTCCATAGGTTACTCGTATTCTCTGATTCAATACCTCTCGTGACGAAACATTGGCTTTCTTAATAGTGCCATACTTCTTCCTCCCAGTTGCTCACACAGTTTACTACTTTTTGTGTACTTGCCAGTCTGCCAGAAGCGATATGTCACTAGTGGTGGATCATAAAAGAGTCATCGTTTCACCTCCTAGGGATTATTCGAGATTTCTTAATCCAAACCCCTAGTAACGAGGCATTGGCTACCTTAAGAGAGTCATAGTTACTCGTCCCAATTGCTCACCCAGTCTGCCACTTTTTCTTACTGTGGTCATTCTTCCAGAAGCGATATGTCACTCGTTGTGTATCTTAAGAGATTCATCGTTACTCCTTCCATAGTTTACTGGTATTCTCTGCTTCAATACCTCTCGTGACGAAAAAGTCGCTATCTTAATAGTGCAATACGCCTTCCTCCCAGTTGCTCACGCAGTCTACAACTTTTTGTGTAGTTTTTGTCTGCCAGAAATTATAATTCACTAGTTGTGTATCATAAAAGAGTCATTGTTTCTCCTCCTAAGGGTTATTCGAGATTTCTTAATCCAAACCCCTAGTAACGAGGCATTGGCTGCATTAAGAGAGTCATAGTTACTCGTCCCAATTGCTCACCCACTCTGCCACTTTTTCTTACTGTGGCCAGTCTGCCAGAAGCGATATGTCACTCGTTGTGTATCTTAAGAGATTCATCGTTACTCCCTCCATAGGTTACTCGTACTCTCTGATTCAATACCTCTCGTGACGAAACATTGGCTTTCTTAATAGTGCCATACTTCTTCTTCCCAGTTGCTCACACAGTTTACTACTTTTTGTGTACTTGCAAGTCTGCCAGAAGCGATATGTCACTAGTTGTGTATCATAAAAGAGTCATCGTTTCACCTCCTAGGGAGTATTCGAGATTTCTTAATCCAAACCCCTAGTAACGAGGCATTGGCTACCTTAAGAGAGACATAGTTACTCGTCCCAATTGCTCACCCAGTCTGCCACTTTTTCTTACTGTGGCCAGTCTGCCAGAAGCGATATGTCACTAGTTGTGTATCATAAAAGAGTCATCGTTTCACCTCCTAGGGAGTATTCGAGATTTCTTAATCCAAACCCCTAGTAAGGAGGCATTGGCTACCTTAAGAGAGACATAGTTACTCGTCCCAATTGCTCACCCAGTCTGCCACTTTTTCTTACTGTGGCCAGTCTGCCAGAAGCGATATGTCACTCGTTGTGTATCTTAAGAGATTCATCGTTACTCCTTCCATTGGTTACTGGTATTCTCTGCTTCAATACCTCTAGTGACGAAAAAGTTGCTATCTTAATAGTGCCATACTTCTTCCTCCCAGTTGCTCACACAGTCTAAAACTTTTTGTGTACTTTTTGTCTGCCAGAAACTATAATTCACTAGTTGTGTATCATAAAAGAGTCATTGTTTCTCCTCCAAGGGTTATTCGAGATTTCTTAATCCAAACCCCTAGTAACGAGGCATTGGCTACCTTAAGAGAGTCATAGTTACTCGTCCCAATTGCTCACCCACTCTGCCACTTTTTCTTACTGTGGCCAGTCTGCCAGAAGCGATATGTCACTCGTTGTGTATCTTAAGAGATTCATCGTTACTCCCTCCATAGGTTACTCGTATTCTCTGATTCAATACCTCTCGTGACGAAACATTGGCTTTCTTAATAGTGCCATACTTCTTCCTCCCAGTTGCTCACACAGTTTACTACTTTTTGTGTACTTGCCAGTCTGCCAGAAGCGATATGTCACTAGTGGTGGATCATAAAAGAGTCATCGTTTCACCTCCTAGGGATTATTCGAGATTTCTTAATCCAAACCCCTAGTAACGAGGCATTGGCTACCTTAAGAGAGTCATAGTTACTCGTCCCAATTGCTCACCCAGTCTGCCACTTTTTCTTACTGTGGTCATTCTTCCAGAAGCGATATGTCACTCGTTGTGTATCTTAAGAGATTCATCGTTACTCCTTCCATAGTTTACTGGTATTCTCTGCTTCAATACCTCTCGTGACGAAAAAGTCGCTATCTTAATAGTGCAATACGCCTTCCTCCCAGTTGCTCACGCAGTCTACAACTTTTTGTGTAGTTTTTGTCTGCCAGAAATTATAATTCACTAGTTGTGTATCATAAAAGAGTCATTGTTTCTCCTCCTAAGGGTTATTCGAGATTTCTTAATCCAAACCCCTAGTAACGAGGCATTGGCTGCATTAAGAGAGTCATAGTTACTCGTCCCAATTGCTCACCCACTCTGCCACTTTTTCTTACTGTGGCCAGTCTGCCAGAAGCGATATGTCACTCGTTGTGTATCTTAAGAGATTCATCGTTACTCCCTCCATAGGTTACTCGTACTCTCTGATTCAATACCTCTCGTGACGAAACATTGGCTTTCTTAATAGTGCCATACTTCTTCTTCCCAGTTGCTCACACAGTTTACTACTTTTTGTGTACTTGCAAGTCTGCCAGAAGCGATATGTCACTAGTTGTGTATCATAAAAGAGTCATCGTTTCACCTCCTAGGGAGTATTCGAGATTTCTTAATCCAAACCCCTAGTAACGAGGCATTGGCTACCTTAAGAGAGACATAGTTACTCGTCCCAATTGCTCACCCAGTCTGCCACTTTTTCTTACTGTGGCCAGTCTGCCAGAAGCGATATGTCACTCGTTGTGTATCTTAAGAGATTCATCGTTACTCCTTCCATTGGTTACTGGTATTCTCTGCTTCAATACCTCTCGTGACGAAAAAGTTGCTATCTTAATAGTGCAATACTTCTTCCTCCCAGTTGCTCACACAGTCTAAAACTTTTTGTGTACTTTTTGTCTGCCAGAAACTATAATTCACTAGTTGTGTATCATAAAAGAGTCATTGTTTCTCCTCCTAAGGGTTATTCGAGATTTCTTAATCCAAACCCCTAGTAACGAGGCATTGGCTACCTTAAGAGAGTGATAGTTACTCGTCCCAATTGCTCACCCACTCTGCCACTTTTTCTTACTGTGGCCAGTCTGCCAGAAGCGATATGTCACTCGTTGTGTATCTTAAGAGATTCATCGTTACTCCCTCCATAGGTTACTCGTATTCTCTGATTCAATACCTCTCGTGACGAAACATTGGCTTTCTTAATAGTGCCATACTTCTTCTTCCCAGTTGCTCACACAGTTTACTACTTTTTGTGTACTTGCAAGTCTGCCAGAAGCGATATGTCACTAGTTGTGTATCATAAAAGAGTCATCGTTTCACCTCCTAGGGAGTATTCGAGATTTCTTAATCCAAACCCCTAGTAACGAGGCATTGGCTACCTTAAGAGAGACATAGTTACTCGTCCCAATTGCTCACCCAGTCTGCCACTTTTTCTTACTGTGGCCAGTCTGCCAGAAGCGATATGTCACTCGTTGTGTATCTTAAGAGATTCATCGTTACTCCTTCCATTGGTTACTGGTATTCTCTGCTTCAATACCTCTCGTGACGAAAAAGTTGCTATCTTAATAGTGCCATACTTCTTCCTCCCAGTTGCTCACACAGTCTAAAACTTTTTGTGTACTTTTTGTCTGCCAGAAACTATAATTCACTAGTTGTGTATCATAAAAGAGTCATTGTTTCTCCTCCTAAGGGTTATTCGAGATTTCTTAATCCAAACCCCTAGTAACGAGGCATTGGCTACCTTAAGAGAGTGATAGTTACTCGTCCCAATTGCTCACCCACTCTGCCACTTTTTCTTACTGTGGCCAGTCTGCCAGAAGCGATATGTCACTCGTTGTGTATCTTAAGAGATTCATCGTTACTCCCTCCATAGGTTACTCGTATTCTCTGATTCAATACCTCTCGTGACGGAACATTGGCTTTCTTAATAGTGCCATACTTCTTCTTCCCAGTTGCACACACAGTTTACTACTTTTTGTGTACTTGCAAGTCTGCCAGAAGCGATATGTCACTAGTTGTGTATCATAAAAGAGTCATCGTTTCACCTCCTAGGGAGTATTCGAGATTTCTTAATCCAAACCCCTAGTAAGGAGGCATTGGCTACCTTAAGAGAGACATAGTTACTCGTCCCAATTGCTCACCCAGTCTCCCACTTTTTCTTACTGTGGCCAGTCTGCCAGAAGCGATATGTCACTCGTTGTGTATCTTAAGAGATTCATCGTTACTCCTTCCATTGGTTACTGGTATTCTCTGCTTCAATACCTCTCGTGACGAAAAAGTTGCTATCTTAATAGTGCCATACTTCTTCCTCCCAGTTGCTCACACAGTCTAAAACTTTTTGTGTACTTTTTGTCTGCCAGAAACTATAATTCACTAGTTGTGTATCATAAAAGAGTCATTGTTTCTCCTCCTAGGGATTATTCGAGATTTCTTAATCCAAACCCCTAGTAACGAGGCATTGGCTACCTTAAGAGAGTCATAGTTACTCGTCCCAATTGCTCACCCAGTCTGCCACTTTTTCTTACTGTGGTCATTCTTCCAGAAGCGATATGTCACTCGTTGTGTATCTTAAGAGATTCATCGTTACTCCTTCCATAGTTTACTGGTATTCTCTGCTTCAATACCTCTCGTGACGAAAAAGTCGCTATCTTAATAGTGCAATACGCCTTCCTCCCAGTTGCTCACGCAGTCTACAACTTTTTGTGTAGTTTTTGTCTGCCAGAAATTATAATTCACTAGTTGTGTATCATAAAAGAGTCATTGTTTCTCCTCCTAAGGGTTATTCGAGATTTCTTAATCCAAACCCCTAGTAACGAGGCATTGGCTGCATTAAGAGAGTCATAGTTACTCGTCCCAATTGCTCACCCACTCTGCCACATTTTCTTACTGTGGCCAGTCTGCCAGAAGCGATATGTCACTCGTTGTGTATCTTAAGAGATTCATCGTTACTCCCTCCATAGGTTACTCGTACTCTCTGATTCAATACCTCTCGTGACGAAACATTGGCTTTCTTAATAGTGCCATACTTCTTCTTCCCAGTTGCTCACACAGTTTACTACTTTTTGTGTACTTGCAAGTCTGCCAGAAGCGATATGTCACTAGTTGTGTATCATAAAAGAGTCATCGTTTCACCTCCTAGGGAGTATTCGAGATTTCTTAATCCAAACCCCTAGTAACGAGGCATTGGCTACCTTAAGAGAGACATAGTTACTCGTCCCAATTGCTCACCCAGTCTGCCACTTTTTCTTACTGTGGCCAGTCTGCCAGAAGCGATATGTCACTCGTTGTGTATCTTAAGAGATTCATCGTTACTCCTTCCATTGGTTACTGGTATTCTCTGCTTCAATACCTCTCGTGACGAAAAAGTTGCTATCTTAATAGTGCAATACTTCTTCCTCCCAGTTGCTCACACAGTCTAAAACTTTTTGTGTACTTTTTGTCTGCCAGAAACTATAATTCACTAGTTGTGTATCATAAAAGAGTCATTGTTTCTCCTCCTAAGGGTTATTCGAGATTTCTTAATCCAAACCCCTAGTAACGAGGCATTGGCTACCTTAAGAGAGTGATAGTTACTCGTCCCAATTGCTCACCCACTCTGCCACTTTTTCTTACTGTGGCCAGTCTGCCAGAAGCGATATGTCACTCGTTGTGTATCTTAAGAGATTCATCGTTACTCCCTCCATAGGTTACTCGTATTCTCTGATTCAATACCTCTCGTGACGGAACATTGGCTTTCTTAATAGTGCCATACTTCTTCTTCCCAGTTGCTCACACAGTTTACTACTTTTTGTGTACTTGCAAGTCTGCCAGAAGCGATATGTCACTAGTTGTGTATCATAAAAGAGTCATCGTTTCACCTCCTAGGGAGTATTCGAGATTTCTTAATCCAAACCCCTAGTAAGGAGGCATTGGCTACCTTAAGAGAGACATAGTTACTCGTCCCAATTGCTCACCCAGTCTGCCACTTTTTCTTACTGTGGCCAGTCTGCCAGAAGCGATATGTCACTCGTTGTGTATCTTAAGAGATTCATCGTTACTCCTTCCATTGGTTACTGGTATTCTCTGCTTCAATACCTCTCGTGACGAAAAAGTTGCTATCTTAATAGTGCCATACTTCTTCCTCCCAGTTGCTCACACAGTCTAAAACTTTTTGTGTACTTTTTGTCTGCCAGAAACTATAATTCAGTAGTTGTGTATCATAAAAGAGTCATTGTTTCTCCTCCAAGGGTTATTCGAGATTTCTTAATCCAAACCCCTAGTAACGAGGCATTGGCTACCTTAAGAGAGTCATAGTTACTCGTCCCAATTGCTCACCCACTCTGCCACTTTTTCTTACTGTGGCCAGTCTGCCAGAAGCGATATGTCACTCGTTGTGTATCTTAAGAGATTCATCGTTACTCCCTCCATAGGTTACTCGTATTCTCTGATTCAATACCTCCCGTGACGAAACATTGGCTTTCTCAATAGTGCCATACTTCTTCCTCCCAGTTGCTCACACAGTTTACTACTTTTTGTGTACTTGCCAGTCGGCCAGAAGCGATATGTCACTAGTTGTGTATCATAAAAGAGTCATCGTTTCACCTCCTAGGGATTATTCGAGATTTCTTAATCCAAACCCCTAGTAACGAGGCATTGGCTACCTTAAGAGAGTCATAGTTACTCATCCCAATTGCTCACCCAGCCTGCCACTTTTTCTTACTGTGGCCAGTCTGCCAGAATCGATATGTCACTCGTTGTGTATCTTAAGAGATTCATCGTTACTCCATCCATAGGTTACTGGTATTCTCTGATTCAATACCTCCCGTGACGAAAAAGTCGCTATCTTAATAGTGCAATACTTCTTCCTCCCAGTTGCTCACACAGTCTACTACTTTTTGTGTAGTTTTTGTCTGCCAGAAACTATAATTCACTAGTTGTGTATCATAAAAGAGTCATTGTTTCTCCTCCTAAGGGTTATTCGAGATTTCTTAATCCAAACCCCTAGTAACGATGCATTGGCTACCTTGAGAGAGTCATAGTTACTCGTCCCAATTGCTCTCCCACTCTGCCACTTTTTCTTACTGTGGCCAGTCTGCCAGAAGCGATATGTCACTCGTTGTGTATCTTAAGAGATTCATCATTACTCCCTCCATAGGTTACTCGTATTCTCTGATTCAATACCTCCCGTGACGAAACATTGGCTTTCTTAATAGTGCCATACTTCTTCCTCCCAGTTGCTCACACAGTTTACTACTTTTTGTGTACTTGCCAGTCGGCCAGAAGCGATATGTCACTAGTTGTGTATCATAAAAGAGTCATCGTTTCACCTCCTAGGGATTATTCGAGATTTCTTAATCCAAACCATAGTAACGAGGCATTGGCTACCTTAAGAGAGTCATAGTTACTCGTCCCAATTGCTCACCCAGTCTGCCACTTTTTCTTACTGTGGCCAGTCTGCCAGAATCGATATGTCACTCGTTGTGTATCTTAAGAGATTCATCGTTACTCCTTCCATAGGTTACTGGTATTCTCTGATTCAATACCTCTCGTGACGAAAAAGTCGCTATCTTAATAGTGCAATACTTCTTCCTCCCAGTTGCTCACACAGTCTACTACTTTTTGTGTAGTTTTTGTCTGCCAGAAACTATAATTCACTAGTTGTGTATCATAAAAGAGTCAACGTTTCTCCTCCTAGGGGTTATTCGAGATTTCTTAATCCAAACCCCTAGTAACGAGGCATTGGCTACCTTAAGAGAGTCATAGTTACCCGTCCAAATTGCTCACCCACTCTGCCACTTTTTCTTACTGTGGCCAGTCTGCCAGAAGCGACATGTCACTCTTTGTGTATCTTAAGAGATTCATCGTTACTCCCTCCATAGGTTACTCGTATTCTCTGATTCAATACCTCTCGTGACGAAACATTGGCTTTCTTAATAGTGCCATACTTCTTCCTCCCAGTTGCTCACACAGTTTACTACTTTTTGTGTACTTGCCAGTCTGCCAGAAGCGATATGTCACTAGTGGTGGATCATAAAAGAGTCATCGTTTCACCTCCTAGGGATTATTCGAGATTTCTTAATCCAAACCCCTAGTAACGAGGCATTGGCTACCTTAAGAGAGTCATAGTTACTCGTCCCAATTGCTCACCCAGTCTGCCACTTTTTCTTACTGTGGTCAGTCTGCCAGAAGCGATATGTCACTCGTTGTGTATCTTAAGAGATTCATCGTTACTCCTTCCATAGTTTACTGGTATTCTCTGCTTCAATACCTCTCGTGACGAAAAAGTCGCTATCTTAATAGTGCAATACGCCTTCCTCCCAGTTGCTCACGCAGTCTACAACTTTTTGTGTAGTTTTTGTCTGCCAGAAACTATAATTCACTAGTTGTGTATCATAAAAGAGTCATTGTTTCTCCTCTTAAGGGTTATTCGAGATTTCTTAATCCAAACCCCTAGTAACGAGGCATTGGCTGCCTTAAGAGAGTCATAGTTACTCGTCCCAATTGCTCACCCACTCTGCCACTTTTTCTTACTGTGGCCAGTCTGCCAGAAGCGATATGTCACTCGTTGTGTATCTTAAGAGATTCATCGTTACTCCCTCCATAGGTTACTCGTACTCTCTGATTCAATACCTCTCGTGACGAAACATTGGCTTTCTTAATAGTGCCATACTTCTTCTTCCCAGTTGCTCACACAGTTTACTACTTTTTGTGTACTTGCAAGTCTGCCAGAAGCGATATGTCACTAGTTGTGTATCATAAAAGAGTCATCGTTTCACCTCCTAGGGAGTATTCGAGATTTCTTAATCCAAACCCCTAGTAACGAGGCATTGGCTACCTTAAGAGAGACATAGTTACTCGTCCCAATTGCTCACCCAGTCTGCAACTTTTTCTTACTGTGGCCAGTCTGCCAGAAGCGATATGTCACTCGTTGTGTATCTTAAGAGATTCATCGTCACTCCTTCCATTGGTTACTGGTATTCTCTGCTTCAATACCTCTCGTGACGAAAAAGTTGCTATCTTAATAGTGCAATACTTCTTCCTCCCAGTTGCTCACACAGTCTAAAACTTTTTGTGTACTTTTTGTCTGCCAGAAACTATAATTCACTAGTTGTGTATCATAAAAGAGTCATTGTTTCTCCTCCTAAGGGTTATTCGAGATTTCTTAATCCAAACCCCTAGTAACGAGGCATTGGCTACCTTAAGAGAGTGATAGTTACTCGTCCCAATTGCTCACCCACTCTGCCACTTTTTCTTACTGTGGCCAGTCTGCCAGAAGCGATATGTCACTCGTTGTGTATCTTAAGAGATTCATCGTTACTTCTTCCATTGGTTACTGGTATTCTCTGCTTCAATACCTCTAGTGACGAAAAAGTTGCTATCTTAATAGTGCCATACTTCTTCCTCCCAGTTGCTCACACAGTCTAAAACTTTTTGTGTACTTTTTGTCTGCCAGAAACTATAATTCACTAGTTGTGTATCATAAAAGAGTCATTGTTTCTCCTCCAAGGGTTATTCGAGATTTCTTAATCCAAACCCCTAGTAACGAGGCATTGGCTACCTTAAGAGAGTCATAGTTACTCGTCCCAATTGCTCACCCACTCTGCCACTTTTTCTTACTGTGGCCAGTCTGCCAGAAGCGATATGTCACTCGTTGTGTATCTTAAGAGATTCATCGTTACTCCCTCCATAGGTTACTCGTATTCTCTGATTCAATACCTCTCGTGACGAAACATTGGCTTTCTTAATAGTGCCATACTTCTTCCTTCCAGTTGCTCACACAGTTTACTACTTTTTGTGTACTTGCCAGTCTGCCAGAAGCGATATGTCACTAGTTGTGTATCATAAAAGAGTCATCGTTTCACCTCCTAGGGATAATTCGAGATTTCTTAATCCAAACCCCTAGTAACGAGGCATTGGCTATCTTAAGAGAGTCATAGTTACTCGTCCAAATTGCTCACCCAGTCTGCCACTTTTTCTTACTGTGGCCAGTCTGCCAGAAGCGATATGTCACTAGTTGTGTATCATAAAAGAGTCATCGTTTCTCCTCCTAGGGGTTATTCGAGATTTCTTAATCCAAACCCCTAGTAATGAGGCATTGGCTACCTTAAGAGAGTCATAGTTACTCGTCCCAATTGCTCACCCACTCTGCCACTTTTTCTTACTGTGGCCAGTCTGCCAGAAGCGATATGTCACTCGTTGTGTATCTTAAGTGATTCATCGTTACTCCCTCCATCGGTTACTCGTATTCTCTGATTCAATACCTCTCGTGACGAAACATTGGCTTTCTTAATAGTGCCATACTTCTTCCTCCCAGTTGCTCACACAGTTTACTACTTTTTGTGTACTTGCCAGTCTGCCAGAAACGATATGTCAGTAGTGGTGTGTCATAAAAGAGTCATCGTTTCACCTCCTAGGGATTATTCGAGATTTCTTAATCCAAACCCCTAGTAACGAGGCATTGGCTACCTTAAGAGAGTCATAGTTACTCGTCCAAATTGCTCACCCAGTCTGCCACTTTTTCTTACTGTGGCCAGTCTGCCAGAAGCGATATGTCACTAGTTGTGTATCATAAAAGAGACATCGTTTCTCCTCCTAGGGGTTATTCGAGATTTCTAAATCCAAACCCCTAGTAACGAGGCATTGGCTATCTTAAGAGAGTCATAGTTACTCGTCCGAATTGCTCACCCTGTCTGCCACTTGTTCTTACTGTGGCCAGTCTGCCAGAAGCGATATATCACTCGTTGTGTATATTAAGAGATTCATCGTTACTCCTTCCATAGGTTACTGGTATTCTCTGATTCAATACCCCTCGTGACGAAAAAGTCGCTATCTTAATAGTGCAATACTTCTTCCTCCCAGTTGCTCACACAGTCTACTACTTTTTGTGTAGTTTTTGTCTGCCAGAAACTGTAATTCACTAGTTGTGTATCATAAAAGAGTCAACGTTTCTCCTCCTAGGGGTTATTCGAGATTTCTTAATCCAAACCCCTAGTAACGAGGCATTGGCTACCTTAAGAGAGTCATAGTTACTCGTCCCAATTGCTCACCCACTCTGCCACTTTTTCTTACTGTGGCCAGTCTGCCAGAAGCGATATGTCACTCGTTGTGTATCTTAAGAGATTCATCGTTACTCCCTCCATAGGTTACTCGTATTCTCTGATTCAATACCTCTCGTGACGAAACATTGGCTTTCTTAATAGTGCCATACTTCTTCTTCCCAGTTGCTCACACAGTTTACTACTTTTTGTGTACTTGCAAGTCTGCCAGAAGCGATATGTCACTAGTTGTGTATCATAAAAGAGTCATCGTTTCACCTCCTAGGGAGTATTCGAGATTTCTTAATCCAAACCCCTAGTAAGGAGGCATTGGCTACCTTAAGAGAGACATAGTTACTCGTCCCAATTGCTCACCCAGTCTGCCACTTTTTCTTACTGTGGCCAGTCTGCCAGAAGCGATATGTCACTCGTTGTGTATCTTAAGAGATTCATCGTTACTCCTTCCATTGGTTACTGGTATTCTCTGCTTCAATACCTCTCGTGACGAAAAAGTTGCTATCTTAATAGTGCCATACTTCTTCCTCCCAGTTGCTCACACAGTCTAAAACTTTTTGTGTACTTTTTGTCTGCCAGAAACTATAATTCACTAGTTGTGTATCATAAAAGAGTCATTGATTCTCCTCCAAGGGTTATTCGAGATTTCTTAATCCAAACCCGTAGTAACGAGGCATTGGCTACCTTAAGAGAGTCATAGTTACTCGTCCCAATTGCTCACCCACTCTGCCACTTTTTCTTACTGTGGCCAGTCTGCCAGAAGCGATATGTCACTCGTTGTGTATCTTAAGAGATTCATCGTTACTCCCTCCATAGGTTACTCGTATTCTCTGATTCAATACCTCCCGTGACGAAACATTGGCTTTCTTAATAGTGCCATACTTCTTCCTCCCAGTTGCTCACACAGTTTACTACTTTTTGTGTACTTGCCAGTCGGCCAGAAGCGATATGTCACTAGTTGTGTATCATAAAAGAGTCATCGTTTCACCTCCTAGGGATTATTCGAGATTTCTTAATCCAAACCCCTAGTAACGAGGCATTGGCTACCTTAAGAGAGTCATAGTTACTCATCCCAATTGCTCACCTAGCCTGCCACTTTTTCTTACTGTGGCCAGTCTGCCAGAATCGATATGTCACTCATTGTGTATCTTAAGAGATTCATCGTTACTCCATCCATAGGTTACTGGTATTCTCTGATTCAATACCTCCCGTGACGAAAAAGTCGCTATCTTAATAGTGCAATACTTCTTCCTCCCAGTTGCTCACACAGTCTACTACTTTTTGTGTAGTTTTTGTCTGCCAGAAACTATAATTCACTAGTTGTGTATCATAAAAGAGTCATTGTTTCTCCTCCTAAGGGTTATTCGAGATTTCTTAATCCAAACCCCTAGTAACGAGGCATTGGCTACCTTAAGAGAGTCATAGTTACTCGTCCCAATTGCTCTCCCACTCTGCCACTTTTTCTTACTGTGGCCAGTCTGCCAGAAGCGATATGTCACTCGTTGTGTATCTTAAGAGATTCATCATTACTCCCTCCATAGGTTACTCGTATTCTCTGATTCAATACCTCCCGTGACGAAACATTGGCTTTCTTAATAGTGCCATACTTCTTCCTCCCAGTTGCTCACACAGTTTACTACTTTTTGTGTACTTGCCAGTCGGCCAGAAGCGATATGTCACTAGTTGTGTATCATAAAAGAGTCATCGTTTCACCTCCTAGGGATTAAACGAGATTTCTTAATCCAAACCACTAGTAACGAGGCATTGGCTACCTTAAGAGAGTCATAGTTACTCGTCCCAATTGCTCACCCAGTCTGCCACTTTTTCTTACTGTGGCCAGTCTGCCAGAATCGATATGTCACTCGTTGTGTATCTTAAGAGATTCATCGTTACTCCTTCCATAGGTTACTGGTATTCTCTGATTCAATACCTCTCGTGACGAAAAAGTCGCTATCTTAATAGTGCAATACTTCTTCCTCCCAGTTGCTCACACGGTCTACTACTTTTTGTGTAGTTTTTGTCTGCCAGAAACTATAATTCACTAGTTGTGTATCATAAAAGAGTCAACGTTTCTCCTCCTAGGGGTTATTCGAGATTTCTTAAGCCAAACCCCTAGTAACGAGGCATTGGCTACCTTAAGAGAGTCATAGTTACCCGTCCAAATTGCTCTCCCACTCTGCCACTTTTTCTTACTGTGGCCAGTCTGCCAGAAGCGACATGTCACTCTTTGTGTATCTTAAGAGATTCATCGTTACTCCCTCCATAGGTTACTCGTATTCTCTGATTCAATACCTCTCGTGACGAAACATTGGCTTTCTTAATAGTGCCATACTTCTTCCTCCCAGTTGCTCTCACAGTTTTCTACTTTTTGTGTACTTGCCAGTCTGCCAGAAGCGATATGTCACTAGTGGTGGATCATAAAAGAGTCATCGTTTCACCTCCTAGGAATTATTCGAGATTTCTTAATCCAAACCCCTAGTAACGAGGCATTGGCTACCTTAAGAGAGTCATAGTTACTCGTCCCAATTGCTCACCCAGTCTGCCACTTTTTCTTACTGTGGTCAGTCTGCCAGAAGCGATATGTCACTCGTTGTGTATCTTAAGAGATTCATCGTTACTCCTTCCATAGTTTACTGGTATTCTCTGCTTCAATACCTCTCGTGACGAAAAAGTCGCTATCTTAATAGTGCAATACGCCTTCCTCCCAGTTGCTCACGCAGTCTACAACTTTTTGTGTAGTTTTTGTCTGCCAGAAACTATAATTCACTAGTTGTGTATCATAAAAGAGTCATTGTTTCTCCTCCTAAGGGTTATTCGAGATTTCTTAATCCAAACCCCTAGTAACGAGGCATTGGCTGCCTTAAGAGAGTCATAGTTACTCGTCCCAATTGCTCACCCACTCTGCCACTTTTTCTTACTGTGGCCAGTCTGCCAGAAGCGATATGTCACTCGTTGTGTATCTTAAGAGATTCATCGTTACTCCCTCCATAGGTTACTCGTACTCTCTGATTCAATACCTCTCGTGACGAAGCATTGGCTTTCTTAATAGTGCCATACTTCTTCTTCCCAGTTGCTCACACAGTTTACTACTTTTTGTGTACTTGCAAGTCTGCCAGAAGCGATATGTCACTAGTTGTGTATCATAAAAGAGTCATCGTTTCACCTCCTAGGGAGTATTCGAGATTTCTTAATCCAAACCCCTAGTAACGAGGCATTGGCTACCTTAAGAGAGACATAGTTACTCGTCCCAATTGCTCACCCAGTCTGCCACTTTTTCTTACTGTGGCCAGTCTGCCAGAAGCGATATGTCACTCGTTGTGTATCTTAAGAGATTCATCGTTACTCCTTCCATTGGTTACTGGTATTCTCTGCTTCAATACCTCTCGTGACGAAAAAGTTGCTATCTTAATAGTGCAATACTTCTTCCTCCCAGTTGCTCACACAGTCTAAAACTTTTTGTGTACTTTTTGTCTGCCAGAAACTATAATTCACTAGTTGTGTATCATAAAAGAGTCATTGTTTCTCCTCCTAAGGGTTATTCGAGATTTCTTAATCCAAACCCCTAGTAACGAGGCATTGGCTACCTTAAGAGAGTGATAGTTACTCGTCCCAATTGCTCACCCACTCTGCCACTTTTTCTTACTGTGGCCAGTCTGCCAGAAGCGATATGTCACTCGTTGTGTATCTTAAGAGATTCATCGTTACTCCCTCCATAGGTTACTCGTACTCTCTGATTCAATACCTCTCGTGACGAAGCATTGGCTTTCTTAATAGTGCCATACTTCTTCTTCCCAGTTGCTCACACAGTTTACTACTTTTTGTGTACTTGCAAGTCTGCCAGAAGCGATATGTCACTAGTTGTGTATCATAAAAGAGTCATCGTTTCACCTCCTAGGGAGTATTCGAGATTTCTTAATCCAAACCCCTAGTAACGAGGCATTGGCTACCTTAAGAGAGACATAGTTACTCGTCCCAATTGCTCACCCAGTCTGCCACTTTTTCTTACTGTGGCCAGTCTGCCAGAAGCGATATGTCACTCGTTGTGTATCTTAAGAGATTCATCGTTACTCCTTCCATTGGTTACTGGTATTCTCTGCTTCAATACCTCTCGTGACGAAAAAGTTGCTATCTTAATAGTGCAATACTTCTTCCTCCCAGTTGCTCACACAGTCTAAAACTTTTTGTGTACTTTTTGTCTGCCAGAAACTATAATTCACTAGTTGTGTATCATAAAAGAGTCATTGTTTCTCCTCCTAAGGGTTATTCGAGATTTCTTAATCCAAACCCCTAGTAACGAGGCATTGGCTACCTTAAGAGAGTGATAGTTACTCGTCCCAATTGCTCACCCACTCTGCCACTTTTTCTTACTGTGGCCAGTCTGCCAGAAGCGATATGTCACTCGTTGTGTATCTTAAGAGATTCATCGTTACTCCCTCCATAGGTTACTCGTATTCTCTGATTCAATACCTCTCGTGACGAAACATTGGCTTTCTTAATAGTGCCATACTTCTTCTTCCCAGTTGCTCACACAGTTTACTACTTTTTGTGTACTTGCAAGTCTGCCAGAAGCGATATGTCACTAGTTGTGTATCATAAAAGAGTCATCGTTTCACCTCCTAGGGAGTATTCGAGATTTCTTAATCCAAACCCCTAGTAACGAGGCATTGGCTATCTTAAGAGAGTCATAGTTACTCGTCCAAATTGCTCACCCAGTCTGCCACTTTTTCTTACTGTGGCCAGTCTGCCAGAAGCGATATGTCACTAGTTGTGTATCATAAAAGAGTCATCGTTTCTCCTCCTAGGGGTTATTCGAGATTTCTTAATCCAAACCCCTAGTAACGAGGCATTGGCTACCTTAAGAGAGTCATAGTTACTCGTCCCAATTGCTCACCCACTCTGCCACTTTTTCTTACTGTGGCCAGTCTGCCAGAAGCGATATGTCACTCGTTGTGTATCTTAAGAGATTCATCGTTACTCCCTCCATCGGTTACTCGTATTCTCTGATTCAATACCTCTCGTGACGAAACATTGGCTTTCTTAATAGTGCCATACTTCTTCCTCCCAGTTGCTCACACAGTTTACTACTTTTTGTGTACTTGCCAGTCTGCCAGAAACGATATGTCAGTAGTGGTGTGTCATAAAAGAGTCATCGTTTCACCTCCTAGGGATTATTCGAGATTTCTTAATCCAAACCCCTAGTAACGAGGCATTGGCTACCTTAAGAGAGTCATAGTTACTCGTCCAAATTGCTCACCCAGTCTGCCACTTTTTCTTACTGTGGCCAGTCTGCCAGAAGCGATATGTCACTAGTTGTGTATCATAAAAGAGTCATCGTTTCAAGTCCTAGGGATTATTCGAGATTTCTTAATCCAAACCCCTAGTAACGAGGCATTGGCTACCTTAAGAGAGTCATAGATACCCGTCCAAATTGATCACCCAGTCTGCCACTTTTTCTTACTGTGGCCAGTCTGCCAGAAGCGATATGTCACTAGTTGTGTATCATAAAAGAGTCATCGTTTCAAGTCCTAGGGATTATTCGAGATTTCTTAATCCAAACCCCTAGTAACGAGGCATTGGCTACCTTAAGAGAGTCATAGATACCCGTCCAAATTGATCACCCTGTCTGCCACTTGTTCTTACTGTGGCCAGTCTGCCAGAAGCGATATATCACTCGTTGTGTATATTAAGAGATTCATCGTTACTCCTTCCATAGGTTACTGGTATTCTCTGATTCAATACCCCTCGTGACGAAAAAGTCGCTATCTTAATAGTGCAATACTTCTTCCTCCCAGTTGCTCACACAGTCTACTACTTTTTGTGTAGTTTTTGTCTGCCAGAAACTGTAATTCACTAGTTGTGTATCATAAAAGAGTCAACGTTTCTCCTCCTAGGGGTTATTCGAGATTTCTTAATCCAAACCCCTAGTAACGAGGCATTGGCTACCTTAAGAGAGTCATAGTTACTCGTCCCAATTGCTCACCCACTCTGCCACTTTTTCTTACTGTGGCCAGTCTGCCAGAAGCGATATGTCACTCGTTGTGTATCTTAAGAGATTCATCGTTACTCCCTCCATAGGTTACTCGTATTCTCTGATTCAGTACCTCTCGTGACGAAACATTGGCTTTCTTAGTAGTGCCATACTTCTTCCTCCCAGTTGCTCACACAGTTTACTACTTTTTGTGTACTTGCCAGTCTGCCAGAAGCGATATGTCACTAGTTGTGGATCATAAAAGAGTCATCGTTTCACCTCCTAGGGATTATTTGAGATTTCTTAATCCAAACCCCTAGTAACGAGGCATTGGCTACCTTAAGAGAGTCATAGTTACTCGTCCCAATTGCTCACCCAGTCTGCCACTTATTCTTACTGTGGCCAGTCTGCCAGAAGCGATATGTCACTCGTTGTGTATCTTAAGAGATTCATCGTTACTCCTTCCATAGTTTACTGGTATTCTCTGATTCAATACCTCTCGTGACGAAAAATGCGCTATCTTAATAGTGCAATACTTCTTCCTCCCAGTTGCTCACACAGTCTACTACTTTTTGTGTAGTTTTTGTCTGCCAGAAACTATAATTCACTAGTTGTGTATCATAAAGGAGTCATCGTTTCTCCTCCTAGGGGTTATTCGAGATTTCTTAATCCCAACCCCTAGTAACGAGGCATTGGCTACCTTAAGAGAGTCATAGTTACTCGTCCCAATTGCTCACCCAGTCTGCCACTTTTTCTTACTGTGGCCAGTCTGCCAGAAGCGATATGTCACTCGTTGTGTATCTTAAGAGATTCATCGTTACTCCCTCCATAGGTTACTCGTATTCTCTGATTCAATACCTCTCGTGACGAAACATTGGCTTTCTTAATAGTGCCATACTTCTTAGTCCCAGTTGCTCACACTGATTCCTACTTTTTGTGTACTTGCCAGTCTGCCAGAAGCGATATGTCACTAGTTGTGTATCATAAAAGAGTCATCGTTTATCCTCCTAGAGGTTATTCGAGATATCTTAATCCAAACCCCTAGTAACGAGGCATTGGGTACCTTAAGAGAGTCATAGTTACGCGTCCCCATTGCTCACCCAGTCTGCCACTTTTTCTTACTGTGGCCAGTCTGCCAGAAGCGATATGTCACTAGTTGTGTATCATAAAAGAGTCATCGTTTCTCCTCCTAGGGGTTATTCGATATTTCTTAATCCAAACCCCTAGTAACGAGGCATTGGCTACCTTAAGAGAGTCATAGTTACTCGTCCCAATTGCTCACCCAGTCTGCCACTTTTTCTTACTGTGGCCAGTCTGCCAGAAGCGATATGTCACTCGTTGTGTATCTTAAGAGATTCATCGTTACTCCTTCCATAGGTTACTGGTATTCTCTGATTCAATACCTCTCGTGACGAAACATTGGCTTTCTTAATAGTGCCATACTTCTTAGTCCCAGTTGCTCACACTCTTTCCTACTTTTTGTGTACTTGCCAGTCAGCCAGAAGCGATATGTCACTAGTTGTGTATCATAAAAGAGTCATCGTTTCTCCTCGTAGGGGTTATTCGAGATTTCTTAATCCAAACCCCTAGTAACGAGGCATTGGGTACCTTAAGAGAGTCATAGTTACTCGTCCCCATTGCTCACCATGTCTGCCACTTTTTCTTACTGTGGCCAGTCTGCCAGAAGCGATATGTCACTCGTTGTGTATCTTAAGATATTCATCGTTACTCCTTCCATAGGTTACTGGTATTCTCTGATTCAAAACCTCACGTGACGAAAAAGGCTCTATCTTAATAGTGCAATACTTCTTCCTACAGTTGCTCACACAGTCTACTACTTTTTGTGTAGTTTTTGTCTGCCAGAAGCTATAATTCACTAGTTGTGTATCATAAAGGAGTCAACGTTTCTCCTCCTAGGGGTTATTCGAGATTTCTTAATCCCAACCCCTAGTAACGAGGCATTGGCTACCTTAAGAGAGTCATAGTTACTCGTCCCAATTGCTCACCCAGTCTGCCACTTTTTCTTACTGTGGCCAGTCTGCCAGAAGCGATATGTCACTCGTTGTGTATCTTAAGAGATTCATCGTTACTCCCTCCATAGGTTACTCGTATTCTCTGATTCAATACCTCTCGTGACGAAACAATGGCTTTCTTAATAGTGCCATACCTCTTAGTCCCAGTTGCTCACACTGTTTCCTACTTTTTGTGTACTTGCCAGTCTGCCAGAAGCGATATGTCACCAGTTGTGTATCATAAAAGAGTCATCGTTTATCCTCCTAGGGGTTATTCGAGATTTCTTAATCCAAACCCCTAGTAACGAGGCATTGGTACCATAAGAGAGTCATAGTTACTCGTCCCCATTGCACACCCAGTCTGCCACTTTTTCTTACTGTGGCGAGTCTGCCAGAAGCGATATGTCACTCGTTGTGTATCTTAAGAGATTCATCGTTACTCCCTTCATAGGTTACTCGTATTCTCTGATTCAATACCTCTCGTGACGAAACAATGGCTTTCTTAATAGTGCCATACTTCTTAGTCCCAGTTGCTCACACTGTTTCCTACTTTTTGTGTACTTGCCAGTCTGCCAGAAGCGATATGTCACCAGTTGTGTATCATAAAAGAGTCATCGTTTATCCTCCTAAGGGTTATTCGAGATTTCTTAATCCAAACCCCTAGTAACGAGGCATTGGTACCTTAAGAGAGTCATAGTTACTCGTCCCCATTGCTCACCCAGTCTGCCACTTTTTCTTACTGTGGCCAGTCTGCCAGAAGCGATATGTCACTCGTTGTGTGTCTTAAGAGATTCATCATTACTCCTTCCATAGGTTACTGGTATTCTCTCATTCAATACCTCTCGTGATGAAAAAGTCGCTATCTTAATAGTGCAATACTTCTTCCTCCCAGTTGCTCACACTATCTACTACGTTTTGTGTAGTTTTTGTCTGCCAGAAACTATAATTCACTAGTTGTGTATCATAAAAGTGTCATCGTTTCTCCTCCTAGGGGTTATTCGAGATTTCTTAATCCAAACCCCTAGTAACGAGGCATTGGCTACCTTAAGAGAGTCATAGTTACTCGTCCCAATTGCTCACCCAGTCTGCCACTTATTCTTACTGTGGCCAATCTGCCAGAAGCGATATGTCACTCGTTGTGTATCTTAAGAGATTCATCGTTACTCCCTCCATAGGTTAAACGTATTCTCTGATTCAATACCTCTCGTGGCGAAACATTGGCTTTCTTAATAGTGCCATACTTCTTAGTCCCAGTTGCTCACACTGTTTCCTACTTTTTGTGTACTTGCCAGTCTGCCAGAAGCGATATGTCACTAGTTGTGTATCATAAAAGAGTCATCGTTTCTCCTCCTAGGGGTTATTCGAGATTTCTTAATCCAAACCCCTAGTAACGAGGCATTGGGTACCTTAAGAGAGTCATAGTTACTCGTCCCCATTGCTCACCCAGTCTGCCACTTTTTCTTACTGTGGCCAGTCTGCCAGAAGCGATATGTCACTCGTTGTGTATCTTAAGATATTCATCGTTACTCCTTCCATAGGTTACTGGTATTCTCTGATTCAAAACCTCACGTGACGAAAAAGGCTCTATCTTAATAGTGCAATACTTCTTCCTACAGTTGCTCACACAGTCTACTACTTTTTGTGTAGTTTTTGTCTGCCAGAAACTATAATTCACTAGTTGTGTATCATAAAGGAGTCAACGTTTCTCCTCCTAGGGGTTATTCGAGATTTCTTAATCCCAACCCCTAGTAACGAGGCATTGGCTACCTTAAGAGAGTCATAGTTACTCGTCCCAATTGCTCACCCAGTCTGCCACTTTTTCTTACTGTGGCCAGTCTGCCAGAAGCGATATGTCACTCGTTGTGTATCTTAAGAGATTCATCGTTACTCCCTCCATAGGTTACTCGTATTCTCTGATTCAATACCTCTCGTGACGAAACAATGGCTTTCTTAATAGTGCCATACTTCTTAGTCCCAGTTGCTCACACTGTTTCCTACTTTTTGTGTACTTGCCAGTCTGCCAGAAGCGATATGTCACCAATTGTGTATCATAAAAGAGTCATCGTTTATCCTCCTAGGGGTTATTCGAGATTTCTTAATCCAAACCCCTAGTAACGAGGCATTGGTACCTTAAGAGAGTCATAGTTACTCGTCCCCATTGCTCACCCAGTCTGCCACTTTTTCTTACTGTGGCCAGTCTGCCAGAAGCGATATGTCACTCGTTGTGTATCTTAAGAGATTCATCGTTACTCCCTTCATAGGTTACTCGTATTCTCTGATTCAATACCTCTCGTGACGAAACAATGGCTTTCTTAATAGTGCCATACTTCTTAGTCCCAGTTGCTCACACTGTTTCCTACTTTTTGTGTACTTGCCAGTCTGCCAGAAGCGATATGTCACCAGTTGTGTATCATAAAAGAGTCATCGTTTATCCTCCTAGGGGTTATTCGAGATTTCTTAATCCAAACCCCTAGTAACGAGGCATTGGTACCTTAAGAGAGTCATAGTTACTCGTCCCCATTGCTCACCCAGTCTGCCACTTTTTCTTACTGTGGCCAGTCTGCCAGAAGCGATATGTCACTCGTTGTGTGTCTTAAGAGATTCATCATTACTCCTTCCATAGGTTACTGGTATTCTCTCATTCAATACCTCTCGTGACGAAAAAGTCGCTATCTTAATAGTGCAATACTTCTTCCTCCCAGTTGCTCACACTATCTACTACGTTTTGTGTAGTTTTTGTCTGCCAGAAACTATAATTCACTAGTTGTGTATCATAAAAGTGTCATCGTTTCTCCTCCTAGGGGTTATTCGAGATTTCTTAATCCAAACCCCTAGTAACGAGGCATTGGCTACCTTAAGAGAGTCATAGTTACTCGTCCCAATTGCTCACCCAGTCTGCCACTTATTCTTACTGTGGCCAATCTGCCAGAAGCGATATGTCACTCGTTGTGTATCTTAAGGGATTCATCGTTACTATCTCCATAGGTTAAACGTATTCTCTGATTCAATACCTCTCGTGACGAAACATTGGCTTTCTTAATAGTGCCATACTTCTTAGTCCCAGTTGCTCACACTGTTTCCTACTTTTTGTGTACTTGCCAGTCTGCCAGAAGCGATATGTCACTAGTTGTGTATCATAAAAGAGTCATCGTTTCTCCTCCTAGGGGTTATTCGAGATTTCTTAATCCAAACCCCTAGTAACGAGGCATTGGGTACCTTAAGAGAGTCATAGTTACTCGTCCCCATTGCTCACCCAGTCTGCCACTTTTTCTTACTGTGGCCAGTCTGCCAGAAGCGATATGTCACTCGTTGTGTATCTTAAGATATTCATCGTTACTCCTTCCATAGGTTACTGGTATTCTCTGATTCAAAACCTCACGTGACGAAAAAGGCTCTATCTTAATAGTGCAATACTTCTTCCTATAGTTGCTCACACAGTCTACTACTTTTTGTGTAGTTTTTGTCTGCCAGAAACTATAATTCACTAGTTGTGTATCATAAAGGAGTCAACGTTTCTCCTCCTAGGGGTTATTCGAGATTTCTTAATCCCAACCCCTAGTAACGAGGCATTGGCTACCTTAAGAGAGTCATAGTTACTCGTCCCAATTGCTCACCCAGTCTGCCACTTTTTCTTACTGTGGCCAGTCTGCCAGAAGCGATATGTCACTCGTTGTGTATCTTAAGAGATTCATCGTTACTCCCTCCATAGGTTACTCGTATTCTCTGATACAATACCTCTCGTGACGAAACAATGGCTTTCTTAATAGTGCCATACTTCTTAGTCCCAGTTGCTCACACTGTTTCCTACTTTTTGTGTACTTGCCAGTCTGCCAGAAGCGATATGTCACCAGTTGTGTATCATAAAAGAGTCATCGTTTATCCTCCTAGGGGTTATTCGAGATTTCTTAATCCAAACCCCTAGTAACGAGGCATTGGTACCTTAAGAGAGTCATAGTTACTCGTCCCCATTGCTCACCCAGTCTGCCACTTTTTCTTACTGTGGCCAGTCTGCCAGAAGCGATATGTCACTCGTTGTGTATCTTAAGAGATTCATCGTTACTCCCTCCATAGGTTAAACGTATTCTCTGATTCAATACCTCTCGTGACGAAACATTGGCTTTCTTAATAGTGCCATACTTCTTAGTCCCAGTTGCTCACACTGTTTCCTACTTTTTGTGTACTTGCCAGTCTGCCAGAAGCGATATGTCACTAGTTGTGTATCATAAAAGAGTCATCGTTTCTCCTCGTAGGGGTTATTCGAGATTTCTTAATCCAAACCCCTAGTAACGAAGCATTGGGTACCTTAAGAGAGTCATAGTTACTCGTCCCCATTGCTCACCCAGTCTACCACTTTTTCTTACTGTGGCCAGTCTGCCAGAAGCGATATGTCACTCGTTGTGTATCTTAAGATATTCATCGTTACTCCTTCCATAGGTTACTGGTATTCTCTGATTCAATACCCCTCGTGACGAAAAAGTCGCTATCTTAATAGTGCAATACTTCATCCTCCCAGTTGCTCACACAGTCTACTACTTTTTGTGTAGTTTTTGTTTGCCAGAAACTATAATTCACTAGTTGTGTATCATAAAACAGTCAACGTTTCTCCTCCTAGGGGTTATTCGAGATTTCGTAATCCAAACCCCTAGTAACGAGGCATTGGCTACCTTAAGAGAGTCATAGTTACTCGTCCCAATTGCTCACCCAGTCTGCCACTTTTTCTTACTGTGGCCAGTCTGCCAGAAGCGATATGTCACTCGTTGTGTATCTTAAGAGATTCATCGTTACTCCTTCCATAGTTTACTGGTATTCTCTGATTCAATACCTCTCGTGACGAAAAATGCGCTATCTTAATAGTGCAATACTTCTTCCTCCCAGCTGCTCACACAGTCTACTACTTTTTGTGTAGTTTTTGTCTGCCAGAAACTATAATTCACTAGTTGTGTATCATAAAGGAGTCATCGTTTCTCCTCCTAGGGGTTATTCGAGATTTCTTAATCCCAACCCCTAGTAACGAGGCATTGGCTACCTTAAGAGAGTCATAGTTACTCGTCCCAATTGCTCACCCAGTCTGCCACTTTTTCTTACTGTGGCCAGTCTGCCAGAAGCGATATGTCACTCGTTGTGTATCTTAAGAGATTCATCGTTACTCCCTCCATAGGTTACTCGTATTCTCTGATTCAATACCTCTCGTGACGAAACATTGGCTTTCTTAATAGTGCCATACTTCTTAGTCCCAGTTGCTCACACTGATTCCTACTTTTTGTGTACTTGCCAGTCTGCCAGAAGCGATATGTCACTAGTTGTGTATCATAAAAGAGTCATCGTTTATCCTCCTAGAGGTTATTCGAGATATCTTAATCCAAACCCCTAGTAACGAGGCATTGGGTACCTTAAGAGAGTCATAGTTACTCGTCCCCATTGCTCACCCAGTCTGCCACTTTTTCTTACTGTGGCCAGTCTGCCAGAAGCGATATGTCACTAGTTGTGTATCATAAAAGAGTCATCGTTTCTCCTCCTAGGGGTTATTCGATATTTCTTAATCCAAACCCCTAGTAACGAGGCATTGGCTACCTTAAGAGAGTCATAGTTACTCGTCCCAATTGCTCACCCAGTCTGCCACTTTTTCTTACTGTGGCCAGTCTGCCAGAAGCGATATGTCACTCGTTGTGTATCTTAAGAGATTCATCGTTACTCCTTCCATAGGTTACTGGTATTCTCTGATTCAATACCTCTCGTGACGAAACATTGGCTATCTTAATAGTGCCATACTTCTTAGTCCCAGTTGCTCACACTCTTTCCTACTTTTTGTGTACTTGCCAGTCAGCCAGAAGCGATATGTCACTAGTTGTGTATCATAAAAGAGTCATCGTTTCTCCTCGTAGGGGTTATTCGAGATTTCTTAATCCAAACCCCTAGTAACGAAGCATTGGGTACCTTAAGAGAGTCATAGTTACTCGTCCCCATTGCTCACCCAGTCTGCCACTTTTTCTTACTGTGGCCAGTCTGCCAGAAGCGATATGTCACTCGTTGTGTATCTTAAGATATTCATCGTTACTCCTTCCATAGGTTACTGGTATTCTCAGATTCAATACCTCTCGTGACGAAAAAGTCGCTATCTTAATAGTGCAATACTTCATCCTCCCAGTTGCTCACACAGTCTACTACTTTTTGTGTCGTTTTTGTCTGCCAGAAACTATAATTCACTAGTTGTGTATCATAAAAGAGTCATCGTTTATCCTCCTAGAGGTTATTCGAGATATCTTAATCCAAACCCCTAGTAACGAGGCATTGGGTACCTTAAGAGAGTCATAGTTACTCGTCCCCATTGCTCACCCAGTCTGCCACTTTTTCTTACTGTGGCCAGTCTGCCAGAAGCGATATGTCACTAGTTGTGTATCATAAAAGAGTCATCGTTTCTCCTCCTAGGGGTTATTCGATATTTCTTAATCCAAACCCCTAGTAACGAGGCATTGGCTACCTTAAGAGGGTCATAGTTACTCGTCCCAATTGCTCACCCAGTCTGCCACTTTTTCTTACTGTGGCCAGTCTGCCAGAAGCGATATGTCACTCGTTGTGTATCTTAAGAGATTCATCGTTACTCCTTCCATAGGTTACTGGTATTCTCTGATTCAATACCTCTCGTGACGAAACATTGGCTTTCTTAATAGTGCCATACTTCTTAGTCCCAGTTGCTCACACTCTTTCCTACTTTTTGTGTACTTGCCAGTCAGCCAGAAGCGATATGTCACTAGTTGTGTATCATAAAAGAGTCATCGTTTCTCCTCGTAGGGGTTATTCGAGATTTCTTAATCCAAACCCCTAGTAACGAAGCATTGGGTACTTTAAGAGAGTCATAGTTACTCGTCCCCATTGCTCACCCAGTCTGCCACTTTTTCTTACTGTGGCCAGTCTGCCAGAAGCGATATGTCACTCGTTGTGTATCTTAAGATATTCATCGTTACTCCTTCCATAGGTTACTGGTATTCTCAGATTCAATACCTCTCGTGACGAAAAAGTCGCTATCTTAATAGTGCAATACTTCATCCTCCCAGTTGCTCACACAGTCTACTACTTTTTGTGTCGTTTTTGTCTGCCAGAAACTATAATTCACTAGTTGTGTATCATAAAGGAGTCAACGTTTCTCCTCCTAGGGGTTATTCGAGATTTCTTAATCCAAACCCCTAGTAACGAAGCATTGGGTACTTTAAGAGAGTCATAGTTACTCGTCCCCATTGCTCACCCAGTCTGCCACTTTTTCTTACTGTGGCCAGTCTGCCAGAAGCGATATGTCACTCGTTGTGTATCTTAAGAGATTCATCGTTACTCCCTCCATAGGTTAAAAGTATTCTCTGATTCAATACCTCTCGTGACGAAACATTGGCTTTCTTAATAGTGCCATACTTCTTAGTCCCAGTTGCTCACACTGTTTCCTACTTTTTGTGTACTTGCCAGTCTGCCAGAAGCGATATGTCACTAGTTGTGTATCATAAAAGAGTCATCGTTTATCCTCCTAGGGGTTATTCGAGATTTCTTAATCCAAACCCCTAGTAACGAGGCATTGGGTACCTTAAGAGAGTCATAGTTACTCGTCCCCATTGCTCACCCAGTTTGCCACTTTTTCTTACTGTGGCCAGTCTGCCAGAAGCGATATGTCACTAGTTGTGTATCATAAATGAGTCATCGTTTCTCCTCCTAGGGGTTATTCGATATTTCTTAATCCAAACCCCTAGTAACGAGGCATTGGCTACCTTAAGAGAGTCATACTTACTCGTTACAATTGCTCACCCTGTCTGCCACTTTTTCTTACTGTGGCCAGTCTGCCAGAAGCGATATGTCACTCGTTGTGTATCTTAAGAGATTCATCGTTACTCCTTCCATAGGTTACTGGTATTCTCTCATTCAATACCTCTCGTGACGAAAAAGTCGCTATCTTAATAGTGCAATACTTCTTCCTCCCAGTTGCTCACACTATCTACTACGTTTTGTGTAGTTTTTGTCTGCCAGAAACTATAATTCACTAGTTGTGTATCATAAAAGTGTCATCGTTTCTCCTCCTAGGGGTTATTCGAGATTTCTTAATCCAAACCCCTAGTAACGAGGCATTGGCTACCTTAAGAGAGTCATAGTTACTCGTCCCAATTGCTCACCCAGTCTGCCACTTATTCTTACAGTGGCCAATCTGCCAGAAGCGATATGTCACTCGTTGTGTATCTTAAGAGATTCATCGTTACTCCCTCCATAGGTTAAACGTATTCTCTGATTCAATACCTCTCGTGACGAAACATTGGCTTTCTTAATAGTGCCATACTTCTTAGTCCCAGTTGCTCACACTGTTTCCTACTTTTTGCGTACTTGCCAGTCTGCCAGAAGCGATATGTCACTAGTTGTGTATCATAAAAGAGTCATCGTTTCTCCTCCTAGGTGTTATTCGAGATTTCTTAATCCAAACCCCTAGTAACGAGGCATTGGGTACCTTAAGAGAGTCATAGTTACTCGTCCCCATTGCTCACCCAGTCTGCCACTTTTTCTTACTGTGGCCAGTCTGCCAGAAGCGATATGTCACTCGTTGTGTATCTTAAGATATTCATCGTTACTCCTTCCATAGGTTACTGGTATTCTCTGATTCAAAACCTCACGTGACGAAAAAGGCGCTATCCTAATAGAGCAATACTTCTTCCTCCAGTTGCTCACACAGTCTACTACTTTTTGTGTAGTTTTTGTCTGCCAGAAACTATAATTCACTAGTTGTGTATCATAAAGGAGTCAACGTTTCTCCTCCTAGGGGTTATTCGAGATTTCTTAATCCCAACCCCTAGTAACGAGGCATTGGCTACCTTAAGAGAGTCATAGTTACTCGTCCCAATTGCTCACCCAGTCTGCCACATTTTCTTACTGTGGCCAGTCTGCCAGAAGCGATATGTCACTCCTTGTGTATCTTAAGAGATTCATCGTTACTCCCTCCATAGGTTACTCGTATTCTCTGATTCAATACCTCTCGTGACGAAACAATGGATTTCTTAATAGTGCCATACTTCTTAGTCCCAGTTGCTCACACATTTTTTCCTACTTTTTGTGTACTTGCCAGTCTGCCAGAAGCGATATGTCACCAGTTGTGTATCATAAAAGAGTCATCGTTTATCCTCCTAGGGGTTATTCGAGATTTCTTAATCCAAACCCCTAGTAACGAGGCATTGGTGCCTTAAGAGAGTCATAGTTACTCGTCCCCATTGCTCACCCAGTCTGCCACTTTTTCTTACTGTGGCCAGTCTGCCAGAAGCGATATGTCACTAGTTGTGTATCATAAAAGAGTCATCGTTTCTCCTCCTAGGGGTTATTCGATATTTCTTAATCCAAACCCCAAGTAACGAGGCATTGGCTACCTTAAGAGAGTCATAGTTACTCGTCCCAAATGCTCACCCAGTCTGCCACTTTTTCTTACTGTGGCCAGTCTGCCAGAAGCGATATGTCACTCGTTGTGTATCTTAAGAGATTCATCGTTACTCCCTCCATAGGTTAAAAGTATTCTCTGATTCAATACCTCTCGTGACGAAACATTGGCTTTCTTAATAGTGCCATACTTCTTAGTCCCAGTTGCTCACACTGTTTCCTACTTTTTGTGTACTTGCCAGTCTGCCAGAAGCGATATGTCACTAGTTGTATATCATAAAAGAGTCATCGTTTCTCCTCGTAGGGGTTATTCGAGATTTCTTAATCCAAACCCCTAGTAACGAAGCATTTGGTACCTTAAGAGAGTCATAGTTACTTGTCCCCATTGCTAGCCCAGTCTGCCACTTTTTCTTACTGTGGCCAATCTGCCAGAAGCGATATGTCACTCGTTGTGTATCTTAAGAGATTCATCAGTACTCCCTCCATAGGTTAAACGTATTCTCTGATTCAATACCTCTCGTGACGAAACATTGGCTTTCTTAATAGTGCCATACTTCTTAGTCCCAGTTGCTCACACTGTTTCCTACTTTTTGTGTACTTGCCAGTCTGCCAGAAGCGATATGTCACTAGTTGTGTATCATAAAAGAGTCATCGTTTCTCCTCCTAGGGGTTATTCGAGATTTCTTAATCCAAACCCCTAGTACCGAGGCATTGGGTACCTTAAGAGAGTCATAGTTACTCGTCCCCATTGCTCACCCAGTCTGCCACTTTTTCTTACTGTGGCCAGTCTGCCAGAAGCGATATGTCACTCGTTGTGTATCTTAAGATATTCATCGTTACTCCTTCCATAGGTTACTGGTATTCTCTGATTCAAAACCTCACGTGACGAAAAAGGCTCTATCTTAATAGTGCAATACTTCTTCCTACAGTTGCTCACACAGTCTACTACTTTTTGTGTAGTTTTTGTCTGCCAGAAACTATAATTCGCTAGTTGTGTATCATAAAGGAGTCAACGTTTCTCCTCCTAGGGGTTATTCGAGATTTCTTAATCCCAACCCCTAGTAACGAGGCATTGGCTACCTTAAGAGAGTCATAGTTACTCGTCCCAATTGCTCACCCAGTCTGCCACTTTTTCTTACTGTGGCCAGTCTGCCAGAAGCGATATGTCACTCGTTGTGTATCTTAAGAGATTCATCGTTACTCCTTCCATAGGTTACTGGTATTCTCTCATTCAATACCTCTTGTGACGAAAAAGTCGCTATCTTAATAGTGCAATACTTCTTCCTCCCAGTTGCTCACACTATCTACTACGTTTTGTGTAGTTTTTGTCTGCCAGAAACTATAATTCACTAGTTGTGTATCATAAAAGTGTCATCGTTTCTCCTCCTAGGGGTTATTCGAGATTTCTTAATCCAAACCCCTAATAACGAGGCATTGGCTACCTTAAGAGAGTCATAGTTACTCGTCCCAATTGCTCACCCAGTCTGCCACTTTTTCTTACTGTGGCCAGTCTGCCAGAAGCGATATGTCACTCGTTGTGTATCTTAAGAGATTCATCGTTACTCCCTCCATAAGTTACTCGTATTCTCTGATTCAATACCTCTCGTGACGAAACAATGGATTTCTTAATAGTGCCATACTTCTTAGTCCCAGTTGCTCACACTGTTTCCTACTTTTTGTGTACTTGCCAGTCTGCCAGAAGCGATATGTCACCAGTTGTGTATCATAAAAGAGTCATCGTTTATCCTCCTAGGGGTTATTCGAGATTTCTTAATCCAAACCCCTAGTAACGAGGCATTGGTACCTTAAGAGAGTCATAGTTACTCGTCCCCATTGCTCACCCAGTCTGCCACTTTTTCTTACTGTGGCCAGTCTGCCAGAAGCGATATGTCACTAGTTGTGTATCATAAAAGAGTCATCGTTTCTCCTCCTAGGGGTTATTCGATATTTCTTAATCCAAACCCCAAGTAACGAGGCATTGGCTACCTTAAGAGAGTCATAGTTACTCGTCCCAAATGCTCACCCAGTCTGCCACTTTTTCTTACTGTGGCCAGTCTGCCAGAAGCGATATGTCACTCGTTGTGTATCTTAAGAGATTCATCGTTACTCCCTCCATAGGTTAAAAGTATTCTCTGATTCAATACCTCTCGTGACGAAACATTGGCTTTCTTAATAGTGCCATACTTCTTAGTCCCAGTTGCTCACACTGTTTCCTAATTTTTGTGTACTTGCCAGTCTGCCAGAAGCGATATGTCACTAGTTGTATATCATAAAAGAGTCATCGTTTCTCCTCGTAGGGGTTATTCGAGATTTCTTAATCCAAACCCCTAGTAACGAAGCATTGGGTACCTTAAGAGAGTCATAGTTACTCGTCCCCATTGCTAGCCCAGTCTGCCACTTTTTCTTACTGTGGCCAATCTGCCAGAAGCGATATGTCACTCGTTGTGTATCTTAAGAGATTCATCATTACTCCCTCCATAGGTTAAACGTATTCTCTGATTCAATACCTCTCGTGACGAAACATTGGCTTTCTTAATAGTGCCATACTTCTTAGTCCCAGTTGCTCACACTGTTTCCTACTTTTTGTGTACTTGCCAGTCTGCCAGAAGCGATATGTCACTAGTTGTGTATCATAAAAGAGTCATCGTTTCTCCTCCTAGGGGTTATTCGAGATTTCTTAATCCAAACCCCTAGTAACGAGGCATTGGGTACCTTAAGAGAGTCATAGTTACTCGTCCCCATTGCTCACCCAGTCTGCCACTTTTTCTTACTGTGGCCAGTCTGCCAGAAGCGATATGTCACTCGTTGTGTATCTTAAGATATTCATCGTTACTCCTTCCATAGGTTACTGGTATTCTCTGATTCAAAACCTCACGTGACGAAAAAGGCTCTATCTTAATAGTGCAATACTTCTTCCTACAGTTGCTCACACAGTCTACTACTTTTTGTGTAGTTTTTGTCTGCCAGAAACTATAATTCGCTAGTTGTGTATCATAAAGGAGTCAACGTTTCTCCTCCTAGGGGTTATTCGAGATTTCTTAATCCCAACCCCTAGTAACGAGGCATTGGCTACCTTAAGAGAGTCATAGTTACTCGTCCCAATTGCTCACCCAGTCTGCCACTTTTTCTTACTGTGGCCAGTCTGCCAGAAGCGATATGTCACTCGTTGTGTATCTTAAGAGATTCATCGTTACTCCTTCCATAGGTTACTGGTATTCTCTGATTGAATACCTCTCGTGACGAAAAAGGCGCTATCTTAATAGTGCAATACTTCTTCCTCCCAGTTGCTCACACAGTCTACTACTTTTTGTGTAGTTTTTGTCTGCCAGAAACTATAATTCACTAGTTGTGTATCATAAAGGAGTCAACGTTTCTCCTCCTACGGGTTATTCGAGATTTCTTAATCCCAACCCCCAGTAACGAGGCATTGGCTACCTTAAGAGAGTCATAGTTACTCGTCCCAAATGCTCACCCAGTCTGCCACTTTTTCTTACTGTGGCCAGTCTGCCAGAAGCGATATGTCACTCGTTGTGTATCTTCAGAGATTCATCGTTACTCCCTCCATAGGTTACTCGTATTCTCTGATTCAATACCTCTCGTGACGAAACATTGGCTTTCTTAATAGTGCCATACTTCTTAGTCCCAGTTGCTCACACTGTTTCCTACTTTTTGTGTACTTGCCAGTCTGCCAGAAGCGATATGTCACTAGTTGTGTATCATAAAAGAGTCATCGTTTCTCCTCGTAGGGGTTATTCGAGATTTCTTAATCCAAACCCCTAGTAACGAGGCATTGGCTACCTTAAGAGAGTCATAGTTACTCGTCCCCATTGCTCACCCAGTCTGCCACTTTTTCTTACTGTGGCCAGTCTGCCAGAAGCGATATGTCACTCGTTGTGTGTCTTAAGAGATTCATCATTACTCCTTCCATAGGTTACTGGTATTCTCTCATTCAATATCTCTCGTGACGAAAAAGTCGCTATCTTAATAGTGCAATACTTCTTCCTCCCAGTTGCTCACACTATCTACTACGTTTTGTGTAGTTTTTGTCTGCCAGAAACTATAATTCACTAGTTGTGTATCATAAAAGTGTCATCGTTTCTCCTCCTAGGGGTTATTCGAGATTTCTTAATCCAAACCCCTAGTAACGAGCCATTGGCTACCTTAAGAGAGTCATAGTTCCTCGTCCCAATTGCTCACCCAGTCTGCCACTTATTCTTACTGTGGCCAATCTGCCAGAAGCGATATGTCACTCGTTGTGTATCTTAAGAGATTCATCGTTACTCCCTCCATAGGTTAAACGTATTCTCTGATTCAATACCTCTCGTGACGAAACATTGGCTTTCTTAATAGTGCCATTCTTCTTAGTCCCAGTTGCTCACACTGTTTCCTACTTTTTGTGTACTTGCCAGTCTGCCAGAAGCGATATGTCACTAGTTGTGTATCATAAAAGAGTCATCGTTTCTCCTCCTAGGGGTTATTCGAGATTTCTTAATCCCAACCCCTAGTAACGAGGCATTGGCTACCTTAAGAGAGTCATAGTTACTCGTCCCAATTGCTCACCCAGTCTGCCACTTTTTCTTACTGTGGCCAGTCTGCCAGAAGCGATATGTCACTCGTTGTGTATCTTAAGATATTCATCGTTACTCCTTCCATAGGTTACTGGTATTCTCTGATTCAATACCCCTCGTGACGAAAAAGTCGCTATCTTAATAGTGCAATACTTCATCCTCCCAGTTGCTCACACAGTCTACTACTTTTTGTGTAGTTTTTGTTTGCCAGAAACTATAATTCACTAGTTGTGTATCATAAAACAGTCAACGTTTCTCCTCCTAGGGGTTATTCGAGATTTCGTAATCCAAACCCCTAGTAACGAGGCATTGGCTACCTTAAGAGAGTCATAGTTACTCGTCCCAATTGCTCATCCAGTCTGCCACTTTTTCTTACTGTGGCCAGTCTGCCAGAAGCGATATGTCACTCGTTGTGTATCTTAAGAGATTCATCGTTACTCCTTCCATAGGTTACTGGTATTCTCTGATTCAATACCTCTCGTGACGAAAAAGGCGCTATCTTAATAGTGCAATACTTCTTCCTACCAGTTGCTCACACAGTCTACTACTTTTTGTGTAGTTTTTGTCTGCCAGAAACTATAATTCACTAGTTGTGTATCATAAAGGAGTCATCGTTTCTCCTCCTAGGGGTTATTCGAGATTTCTTAATCCCAACCCCTAGTAACGAGGCATTGGCTACCTTAAGAGAGTCATAGTTACTCGTCCCAATTGCTCACCCAGTCTGCCACTTTTTCTTACTGTGGCCAGTCTGCCAGAAGCGATATGTCACTCGTTGTGTATCTTAAGAGATTCATCGTTACTCCCTCCATAGGTTACTCGTATTCTCTGATTCAATACCTCTCGTGACGAAACATTGGCTTTCTTAATAGTGCCATACTTCTTAGTCCCAGTTGCTCACACTGTTTTCTACTTTTTGTGTACTTGCCAGTCTGCCAGAAGCGATATGTCACTAGTTGTGTATCATAAAAGAGTCATCGTTTATCCTCCTAGAGGTTATTCGAGATATCTTAATCCAAACCCCTAGTAACGAGGCATTGGGTACCTTAAGAGAGTCATAGTTACTCGTCCCCATTGCTCACCCAGTCTGCCACTTTTTCTTACTGTGGCCAGTCTGCCAGAGGCGATATGTCACTAGTTGTGTATCATAAAAGAGTCATCGTTTCTCCTCCTAGGGGTTATTCGATATTTCTTAATCCAAACCCCTAGTAACGAGGCATTGGCTACCTTAAGAGAGTCATAGTTACTCGTCCCAATTGCTCACCCAGTCTGCCACTTTTTCTTACTGTGGCCAGTCTGCCAGAAGCGATATGTCACTCGTTGAGTATCTTAAGAGATTCATCGTTACTCCTTCCATAGGTTACTGGTATTCTCTGATTCAATACCTCTCGTGACGAAACATTGGCTTTCTTAATAGTGCCATACTTCTTAGTCCCAGTTGCTCACACTCTTTCCTACTTTTTGTGTACTTGCCAGTCAGCCAGAAGCGATATGTCACTAGTTGTGTATCATAAAAGAGTCATCGTTTCTCCTCGTAGGGGTTATTCGAGATTTCTTAATCCAAACCCCTAGTAACGAAGCATTGGGTACCTTAAGAGAGTCATAGTTACTCGTCCCCATTGCTCACCCAGTCTGCGACTTTTTCTTACTGTGGCCAGTCTGCCAGAAGCGATATGTCACTCGTTGTGTATCTTAAGATATTCATCGTTACTCCTTCCATAGGTTACTGGTATTCTCAGATTCAATACCTCTCATGACGAAAAAGTCGCTATCTTAATAGTGCAATACTTCATCCTCCCAGTTGCTCACACAGTCTACTACTTTTTGTGTAGTTTTTGCCTGCCAGAAACTATAATTCAATAGTTGTGTATCATAAAAGAGTCAACGTTTCTCCTCCTAGGGGTTATTCGAGATTTCTTAATCCAAACCCCTAGTAACGAGGCATTGGCTACCTTAAGAGAGTCATAGTTACTCGTTACAATTGCTCACCCTGTCTGCCACTTTTTCTTACTGTGGCCAGTCTGCCAGAAGTGATATGTCACTCGTTGTGTATCTTAAGAGATTCATCGTTACTCCTTCCATAGGTTACTGGTATTCTCTGATTCAATACCTCTCGTGACGAAAAAGGCGCTATCTTAATAGCGCAATACTTTTTCCTCCCAGTTGCTCACACAGTCTACTACTTTTTGTGTCGTTTTTGTCTGCCAGAAACTATAATTCACTAGTTGTGTATCATAAAGGAGTCAACGTTTCTCCTCCTAGGGGTTATTCGAGATTTCTTAATCCCAACCCCCAGTAACGAGGCATTGGCTACCTTAAGAGAGTCATAGTTACTCGTCCCAATTGCTCACCCAGTTTGCCACTTTTTCTTACTGTGGCCAGTCTGCCAGAAGCGATATGTCACTCGTTGTGTATCTTAAGAGATTCATCGTTACTCCCTCCATATGTTACTCGTATTCTCTGATTCAATACCTCTCGTGACGAAACATTGGCTTTCTTAATAGTGCCATACTTCTTAGTCCCAGTTGCTCACACTGTTTCCTACTTTTTGTGTACTTGCCAGTCTGCCAGAAGCGATATGTCACTAGTTGTGTATCATAAAAGAGTCATCGTTTATCCTCCTAGGGGTTATTCGAGATTTCTTAATCCAAACCCCTAGTAACGAGGCATTGGGTACCTTAAGAGAGTCATAGTTACTCGTCCCCATTGCTCACCCAGTTTGCCACTTTTTCTTACTGTGGCCAGTCTGCCAGAAGCGATATGTCACTAGTTGTGTATCATAAATGAGTCATCGTTTCTCCTCCTAGGGGTTATTCGATATTTCTTAATCCAAACCCCTAGTAACGAGGCATTGGCTACCTTAAGAGAGTCATAGTTACTCGTTACAATTGCTCACCCTGTCTGCCACTTTTTCTTACTGTGGCCAGTCTGCCAGAAGCGATATGTCACTCGTTGTGTATCTTAAGAGATTCATCGTTACTCCTTCCATAGGTTACTGGTATTCTCTCACTCAATACCTCTCGTGACGAAAAAGTCGCTATCTTAATAGTGCAATACTTCTTCCTCCCAGTTGCTCACACTATCTACTACGTTTTGTGTAGTTTTTGTCTGCCAGAAACTATAATTCACTAGTTGTGTATCATAAAAGTGTCATCGTTTCTCCTCCTAGGGGTTATTCGAGATTTCTTAATCCAAACCCCTAGTAACGAGGCATTGGCTACCTTAAGAGAGTCATAGTTACTCGTCCCAATTGCTCACCCAGTCTGCCACTTATTCTTACAGTGGCCAATCTGCCAGAAGCGATATGTCACTCGTTGTGTATCTTAAGAGATTCATCGTTACTCCCTCCATAGGTTAAACGTATTCTCTGATTCAATACCTCTCGTGACGAAACATTGGCTTTCTTAATAGTGCCATACTTCTTAGTCCCAGTTGCTCACACTGTTTCCTACTTTTTGCGTACTTGCTAGTCTGCCAGAAGCGATATGTCACTAGTTGTGTATCATTAAAGAGTCATCGTTTCTCCTCCTAGGGGTTATTCGAGATTTCTTAATCCAAACCCCTAGTAACGAGGCATTGGGTACCTTAAGAGAGTCATAGTTACTCGTCCCCATTGCTCACCCAGTCTGCCACTTTTTCTTACTGTGGCCAGTCTGCCAGAAGCGATATGTCACTCGTTGTGTATCTTAAGATATTCATCGTTACTCCTTCCATAGGTTACTGGTATTCTCTGATTCAAAACCTCACGTGACGAAAAAGGCGCTATCTTAATAGAGCAATACTTCTTCCACCAGTTGCTCACACAGTCTACTCCTTTTTGTGTAGTTTTTGTCTGCCAGAAACTATAATTCACTAGTTGTGTATCATAAAGGAGTCAACGTTTCTCCTCCTAGGGGTTATTCGAGATTTCTTAATCCCAACCCCTAGTAACGAGGCATTGGCTACCTTAAGAGAGTCATAGTTACTCGTCCCAATTGCTCACCCAGTCTGCCACTTTTTCTTACTGTGGCCAGTCTGCCAGAAGCGATATGTCACTCGTTGTGTATCTTAAGAGATTCATCGTTACTCCCTCCATAGGTTACTCGTATTCTCTGATTCAATACCTCTCGTGACGAAACAATGGCTTTCTTAATAGTGCCATACTTCTTAGTCCCAGTTGCTCACACTGTTTCCTACTTTTTGTGTACTTGCCAGTCTGCCAGAAGCGATATGTCACCAGTTGTGTATCATAAAAGAGTCATCGTTTATCCTCCTAGGGGTTATTCGAGATTTCTTAATCCAAACCCCTAGTAACGAGGCATTGGTACCTTAAGAGAGTCATAGTTACTCGTCCCCATTGCTCACCCAGTCTGCCACTTTTTCTTACTGTGGCCAGTCTGCCAGAAGCGATATGTCACTCGTTGTGTATCTTAAGAGATTCATCGTTACTCCCTCCATAGGTTAAAAGTATTCTCTGATTCAATACCTCTCGTGACGAAACATTGGCTTTCTTAATAGTGCCATACTTCTTAGTCCCAGTTGTTCACACTGTTTCCTACTTTTTGTGTACTTGCCAGTCTGCCAGGAGCGATATGTCACTAGTTGTGTATCATAAAAGAGTCATCGTTTCTCCTCGTAGGGGTTATTCGAGATTTCTTAATCCAAACCCCTAGTAACGAAGCATTGGGTACCTTAAGAGAGTCATAGTTACTCGTCCCAATTGCTCACCCAGTCTGCCACTTTTTCTTACTGTGGCCAGTCTGCCAGAAGCGATATGTCACTCGTTGTGTATCTTAAGATATTCATCGTTACTCCTTCCATAGGTTACTGGTATTCTCTGATTCAATACCTCTCGTGACGAAAAAGTCGCTATCTTAATAGTGCAATACTTCATCCTCCCAGTTGCTCACACAGGCTACTACTTTTTGTGTAGTTTTTGTTTGCCAGAAACTATAATTC
The DNA here is from genome assembly GCF_023897955.1 of Schistocerca gregaria. NCBI lineage: Eukaryota > Metazoa > Arthropoda > Insecta > Orthoptera > Acrididae > Schistocerca > Schistocerca gregaria. The sequence continues at coordinate 29,983,647 of NC_064926.1, forward strand.
ACTAGTTGTGTATCATAAAACAGTCAACGTTTCTCCTCCTAGGGGTTATTCGAGATTTCTTAATCCAAACCCCTAGTAACGAGGCATTGGCTACCTTAAGAGAGTCATAGTTACTCGTCCCAATTGCTCACCCAGTCTGCCACTTTTTCTTACTGTGGCCAGTCTGCCAGAAGCGATATGTCACTCGTTGTGTATCTTAAGAGATTCATCGTTACTCCCTCCATAGGTTACTCGTATTCTCTGATTCAATACCTCTCGTGACGAAACATTGGCTTTCTTAATAGTGCCATACTTCTTCCTCCCAGTTGCTCACACAGTTTACTACTTTTTGTGTACTTGCCAGTCTGCCAGATGCGATATGTCACTAGTTGTGTATCAAAAAAATGTCATCGTTTCACCTCCTAGGGATTATTCGAGATTTCTTAATCCAAACCCCTAGTAACGAGGCATTGGCTACCTTAAGAGAGTCATAGTTACTCGTCCCCATTGCTCACCCAGTTTGCCACTTTTTCTTACTGTGGCCAGTCTGCCAGAAGCGATATGTCACTAGTTGTGTATCATAAAAAAAGTCATCGTTTCTCCTCCTAGGGGTTATTCGATATTTCTTAATCCAAACCCCAAGTAACGAGGCATTGGCTTCCTTAAGAGAGTCATAGTTACTCGTCCCAATTGCTCACCCAGTCTGCCACTTTTTCTTACTGTGGCCAGTCTGCCAGAGGCGATATGTCACTCGTTGTGTATCTTAAGAGATTCATCGTTACTCCCTCCATAGGTTAAAAGTATTCTCTGATTCAATACCTCTCGTGACGAAACATTGGCTTTCTTAATAGTGCCATACTTCTTAGTCCCAGTTGCTCACACTGTTTCCTACTTTTTGTGTACTTGCCAGTCTGCCAGAAGCGATATGTCACTAGTTGTGTATCATAAAAGAGTCATCGTTTCTCCTCGTAGGGGTTATTCGAGATTTCTTAATCCAAACCCCTAGTAACGAAGCATTGGGTACCTTAAGAGAGTCATAGTTACTCGTCCCAATTGCTCACCCAGTCTGCCACTTTTTCTTACTGTGGCCAGTCTGCCAGAAGCGATATGTCACTCGTTGTGTATCTTAAGATATTCATCGTTACTCCTTCCATAGGTTACTGGTATTCTCTGATTCAATACCCCTCGTGACGAAAAAGTCGCTATCTTAATAGTGCAATACTTCATCCTCCCAGTTGCTCACACAGGCTACTACTTTTTGTGTAGTTTTTGTTTGCCAGAAACTATAATTCACTAGTTGTGTATCATAAAACAGTCAACGTTTCTCCTCCTAGGGGTTATTCGAGATTTCTTAATCCAAACCCCTAGTAACGAGGCATTGGCTACCTTAAGAGAGTCATAGTTACTCGTCCCAATTGCTCACCCAGTCTGCCACTTTTTCTTACTGTGGCCAGTCTGCCAGAAGCGATATGTCACTCGTTGTGTATCTTAAGAGATTCATCGTTACTCCCTCCATAGGTTACTCGTATTCTCTGATTCAATACCTCTCGTGACGAAACATTGGCTTTCTTAATAGTGCCATACTTCTTCCTCCCAGTTGCTCACACAGTTTACTACTTTTTGTGTACTTGCCAGTCTGCCAGATGCGATATGTCACTAGTTGTGTATCAAAAAAATGTCATCGTTTCACCTCCTAGGGATTATTCGAGATTTCTTAATCCAAACCCCTAGTAACGAGGCATTGGCTACCTTAAGAGAGTCATAGTTACTCGTCCAAATTGCTCACCCAGTCTGCCACTTGTTCTTACTGTGGCCAGTCTGCCAGAAGCGATATGTCACTAGTTGTGTATCATAAAAGAATCATCGTTTCTCCTCCTAGGGGTTATTCGAGATTACTTAATCCAAACCTCTAGTAACGAGGCATTGGCTACCTTAAGAGAGTCATAGTTACTCGTTACAATTGCTCACCCTGTCTGCCACTTTTTCTTACTGTGGCCAGTCTGCCAGAAGCGATATGTCACTCGTTGTGTATCTTAAGAGATTCATCGTTACTCCTTCCATAGGTTACTGGTATTCTCTGATTCAGTACCTCTCGTGACGAAAAAGGCGCTATCTTAATAGTGCAATACTTCTTCCTCCCAGTTGCTCACACAGTCTACTACTTTTTGTGTCGTTTTTTTTCTGCCAGAAACTATAATTCACTAGTTGTGTATCATAAAGGAGTCAACGTTTCTCCTCCTAGGGGTTATTCGAGATTTCTTAATCCCAACCCCCAGTAACGAGGCATTGGCTACCTTAAGAGAGTCATAGTTACTCGTCCCAATTGCTCACCCAGTTTGCCACTTTTTCTTACTGTGGCCAGTCTGCCAGAAGCGATATGTCACTCGTTGTGTATCTTAAGAGATTCATCGTTACTCCCTCCATAGGTTACTCGTATTCTCTGATTCAATACCTCTCGTGACGAAACATTGGCTTTCTTAATAGTGCCATACTTCTTAGTCCCAGTTGCTCACACTGTTTCCTACTTTTTGTGTACTTGCCAGTCTGCCAGAAGCGATATGTCACTAGTTGTGTATGATAAAAGAGTCATCGTTTATCCTCCTAGGGGTTATTCGAGATTTCTTAATCCAAACCCCTAGTAACGAGGCATTGGGTACCTTAAGAGAGTCATAGTTACTCGTCCCCATTGCTCACCCAGTTTGCCACTTTTTCTTACTGTGGCCAGTCTGCCAGAAGCGATATGTCACTAGTTGTGTATCATAAATGAGTCATCGTTTCTCCTCCTAGGGGTTATTCGATATTTCTTAATCCAAACCCCTAGTAACGAGGCATTAGCTACCTTAAGAGAGTCATAGTTACTCGTCCCAATTGCTCACCCAGTCTGCCACTTTTTCTTACTGTGGCCAGTCTGCCAGAAGCGATATGTCACTCGTTCTGTATCTTAAGAGATTCATCGTTACTCCTTCCATAGGTTACTGGTATTCTCTGATTCAATACCTCTCGTGACGAAACATTGGCTTTCTTAATAGTGCCATACTTCTTAGTTCCAGTTGCTCACACTGTTTCCTACTTTTTGTGTACTTGCCTGTCTGCCAGAAGCGATATGTCACTAGTTGTGTATCATAAAAGAGTCATCGTTTCTCCTCGTAGGGGTTATTCGAGATTTCTTAATCCAAACCCCTAGTAACGAAGCATTGGGTCCCTTAAGAGAGTGATAGTTACTCGTCCCATTGCTCACCCAGTCTGCCACTTTTTCTTACTGTGGCCAGTCTGCCAGAAGCGATATGCCACTCGTTGTGTATCTTAAGAGATTCATCGTTACTCCTTCCATAGGTTACTGGTATTCTCTGATTCAATACCTCTTGTGACGAAAAAGGCGCTATCTTAATAGTGCAATACTTCATCCTCCCAGTTGCTCACACAGTCTACTACTTTTTGTGTAGTTTTTGTCTGCCAGAAACTATAATTCACTAGTTGTGTATCATAAAGGAGTCATCGTTTCTCCTCCTAGGGGTTATTCGAGATTTCTTAATCCCAACCCCTAGTAACGAGGCATTGGGTCCCTTAAGAGAGTCATAGTTACTCGTCCCAATTGCTCACCCAGTCTGCCACTTTTTCTTACTGTGGCCAGTCTGCCAGAAGCGATATGTCACTCGTTGTGTATCTTAAGAGATTCATCGTTACTCCCTCCATAGGTTACTCGTATTCTCTGATTCAATACCTCTCGTGACGAAACATTGGCTTTCTTAATAGTGCCATACCTCTTAGTCCCAGTTGCTCACACTGTTTCCTACTTTTTGTGTACTTGCCAGTCTGCCAGAAGCGATATGTCACTAGTTGTGTATCATAAAAGAGTTATCGTTTATCCTCCTAGGGGTTATTCGAGATATCTTAATCCAAACCCCTAGTAACGAGGCATTGGGTACCTTAAGAGAGTCATAGTTACTCGTCCGCATTGCTCACCCAGTCTGCCACTTTTTCTTACTGTGGCCAGTCTGCCAGAAGCGATATGTCACTAGTTGTGTATCATAAAAGAGTCATCGTTTCTCCTCCTAGGGGTTATTCGATATTTCTTAATCCAAACCCCTAGTAACGAGGCATTGGCTACCTTAAGAGAGTCATAGTTACTCGTCCCAATTGCTCACCCAGTCTGCCACTTTTTCTTACTGTGGCCAGTCTGCCAGAAGCGATATGTCACTCGTTGTGTATCTTAAGAGATTCATCGTTACTCCTTCCATAGGTTACTGGTATTCTCTGATTCAATACCTCTCGTGACGAAAAAGGCGCTATCTTAATAGTGCAATACTTCTTCCTCCCAGTTGCTCACACAGTATACCACTTTTTGTGTAGTTTTTGTCTGCCAGAAACTATAATTCACTAGTTGTGTATCATAAAGGAGTCATCGTTTCTCCTCCTAGGGGTTATTCGAGATTTCTTAATCCCAACCCCTAGTAACGAGGCATTGGGTACCTTAAGAGAGTCATAGTTACTCGTCCCAATTGCTCACCCAGTCTGCCACTTTTTCTTACTGTGGCCAGTCTGCCAGAAGCGATATGTCACTCGTTGTGTATCTTAAGAGATTCTTCGTTACTCCCTCCATAGGTTACGCGTATTCTCTGATTCAATACCTCTCGTGACGAAACATTGGCTTTCTTAATAGTGCCATACTTCTTAGTCCCAGTTGCTCACACTGTTTCCTACTTTTTGTGTACTTGCCAGTCTGCCAGAAGCGATATGTCACCAGTTGTGTATCATAAAAGAGTCATCGTTTATCCTCCTAGGGGTTATTCGAGATTTCTTAATCCAAACCCCTAGTAACGAGGCATTGGGTACCTTAAGAGAGTCATAGTTACTCGTCCCCATTGCTCACCCAGTCTGCCACTTTTTCTTACTGTGGCCAGTCTGCCAGAAGCGATATGTCACTAGTTGTGTATCATAAAAGAGTCATCGTTTCTCCTCCTAGGGGTTATTCGATATTTCTTAATCCAAACCCCTAGTAACGAGGCATTGGCTACCTTAAGAGAGTCATAGTTACTCGTCCCAATTGCTCACCCAGTCTGCCACTTTTTCTTACTGTGGCCAGTCTGCCAGAAGCGATATGTCACTCGTTGTGTATCTTAAGAGATTCATCGTTACTCCTTCCATAGGTTACTGGTATTCTCTGATTCAATACCTCTCGTGACGAAACATTGGCTTTCTTAATAGTGCCATACTTCTTAGTCCCAGTTGCTCACACTGTTTCCTACTTTTTGTGTACTTGCCAGTCAGCCAGAAGCGATATGTCACTAGTTGTGTATCATAAAAGAGTCATCGTTTCTCCTCGTAGGGGTTATTCGAGATTTCATAATCCAAACCCCTAGTAACGAAGCATTGGGTACCTTAAGAGAGTCATAGTTACTCGTCACCATTGCTCACCCAGTCTGCCACTTTTTCTTACTGTGGCCAGTCTGCCAGAAGCGATATGTCACTCGTTGTGTATCTTAAGATATTCATCGTTACTCCTTCCATAGGTTACTGGTATTCTCAGATTCAATACCTCTCGTGACGAAAAAGTCGCTATCTTAATAGTGCAATACTTCATCCTCCCAGTTGCTCACACAGTCTACTACTTTTTGTGTAGTTTTTGCCTGCCAGAAACTATAATTCACTAGTTGTGTATCATAAAAGAGTCAACGTTTCTCCTCCTAGGGGTTATTCGAGATTTCTTAATCCAAACCCCTAGTAACGAGGCATTGGCTACCTTAAGAGAGTCATAGTTACTCGTCCCAATTGCTCACCCAGTCTGCCACTTTTTCTTACTGTGGCCAGTCTGCCAGAAGCGATATGTCACTCGTTGTGTATCTTAAGAGATTCATCGTTACTCCCTCCATAGGTTACTCGTATTCTCTGATTCAATACCTCTCGTGACGAAACATTGGCTTTCTTAATAGTGCCATACTTCTTCCTCCCAGTTGCTCACACAGTTTACTACTTTTTGTGTACTTGCCAGTCTGCCAGATGCGATATGTCACTAGTTATGTATCAAAAAAATGTCATCGTTTCACCTCCTAGGGATTATTCGAGATTTCTTAATCCAAACCCCTAGCAACGAGGCATTGGCTACCTTAAGAGAGTCATAGTTACTCGTCCAAATTGCTCACCCAGTCTGCCACTTGTTCTTACTGTGGCCAGTCTGCCAGAAGCGATATGTCACTAGTTGTGTATCATAAAAGAGTCATCGTTTCTCCTCCTAGGGGTTATTCGAGATTACTTAATCCAAACCTCTAGTAATTAGGCATTGGCTACCTTAAGAGAGTCATAGTTACTCGTTACAATTGCTCACCCTGTCTGCCACTTTTTCTTACTGTGGCCAGTCTGCCAGAAGCGATATGTCACTCGTTGTGTATCTTAAGAGATTCATCGTTACTCCTTCCATAGGTTACTGGTATTCTCTGATTCAATACCTCTCGTGACGAAAAAGGCGCTATCTTAATAGTGCAATACTTCTTCCTCCCAGTTGCTCACACAGTCTACTACTTTTTGTGTCGTTTTTGTCTGCCAGAAACTATAATTCACTAGTTGTGTATCATAAAGGAGTCAACGTTTCTCCTCCTAGGGGTTATTCGAGATTTCTTAATCCCAACCCCCAGTAACGAGGCATTGGCTACCTTAAGAGAGTCATAGTTACTCGTCCCAATTGCTCACCCAGTTTGCCACTTTTTCTTACTGTGGCCAGTCTGCCAGAAGCGATATGTCACTCGTTGTGTATCTTAAGAGATTCATCGTTACTCCCTCCATAGGTTACTCGTATTCTCTGATTCAATACCTCTCGTGACGAAACATTGGCTTTCTTAATAGTGCCATACTTCTTAGTCCCAGTTGCTCACACTGTTTCCTACTTTTTGTGTACTTGCCAGTCTGCCAGAAGCGATATGTCACTAGTTGTGTATCATAAAAGAGTCATCGTTTCACCTCCTAGGGGTTATTCGAGATTTCTTATTCCAAACCCCTAGTAACGAGGCATTGGGTACCTTAAGAGAGTCATAGTTACTCGTCCCCATTGCTCACCCAGTTTGCTACTTTTTCTTACTGTGGCCAGTCTGCCAGAAGCGATATGTCACTAGTTGTGTATCATAAATGAGTCATCGTTTCTCCTCCTAGGGGTTATTCGATATTTCTTAATCCAAACCCCTAGTAACGAGGCATTGGCTACCTTAAGAGAGTCATAGTTACTCGTCCCAATTGCTCACCCAGTCTGCCACTTTTTCTTACTGTGGCCAGTCTGCCAGAGGCGATATGTCACTCGTTGTGTATCTTAAGAGATTCATCGTTACTCCTTCCATAGGTTACTGGTATTCTCTGATTCAATACCTCTTGTGACGAAAAAGGCGCTATCTTAATAGTGCAATACTTCATCCTCCCAGTTGCTCACACAGTCTACTACTTTTTGTGTAGTTTTTGTCTGCCAGAAACTATAATTCACTAGTTGTGTATCATAAAGGAGTCATCGTTTCTCCTCCTAGGGGTTATTCGAGATTTCTTAATCCCAACCCCTAGTAACGAGGCATTGGGTCCCTTAAGAGAGTCATAGTTACTCGTCCCAATTGCTCACCCAGTCTGCCACTTTTTCTTACTGTGGCCAGTCTGCCAGAAGCGATATGTCACTCGTTGTGTATCTTAAGAGATTCATCGTTACTCCCTCCATAGGTTACTCGTATTCTCTGATTCAATACCTCTCGTGACGAAACATTGGCTTTCTTAATAGTGCCATACCTCTTAGTCCCAGTTGCTCACACTGTTTCCTACTTTTTGTGTACTTGCCAGTCTGCCAGAAGCGATATGTCACTAGTTGTTAATCATAAAAGAGTTATCGTTTATCCTCCTAGGGGTTATTCGAGATATCTTAATCCAAACCCCTAGTAACGAGGCATTGGCTACCTTAAGAGAGTCATAGTTACTCGTCCAAATTGCTCACCCAGTCTGCCACTTTTTCTTACTGTGGCCAGTCTGCCAGAAGCGATATGTCACTAGTTGTGTATCATAAAAGAGTCATCGTTTCTCCTCCTAGGGGTTATTCGAGATTACTTAATCCAAACCTCTAGTAATTAGGCATTGGCTACCTTAAGAGAGTCATAGTTACTCGTTACAATTGCTCACCCTGTCTGCCACTTTTTCTTACTGTGGCCAGTCTGCCAGAAGCGATATGTCACTCGTTGTGTATCTTAAGAGATTCATCGTTACTCCTTCCATAGGTTACTGGTATTCTCTGATTCAATACCTCTCGTGACGAAACATTGGCTTTCTTAATAGTGCCATACTTCTTAGTCCCAGTTGCTCACACTGTTTCCTACTTTTTGTGTACTTGCCAGTCTGCCAGAAGCGATATGTCACTAGTTGTGTATCATAAAAGAGTTATCGTTTATCCTCCTAGGGGTTATTCGAGATATCTTAATCCAAACCCCTAGTAACGAGGCATTGGCTACCTTAAGAGAGTTATAGTTACTCGTCCAAATTGCTCACCCAGTCTGCCACTTTTTCTTACTGTGGCCAGTCTGCCAGAAGCGATATGTCACTAGTTGTGTATCATAAAAGAGTCATCGTTTCTCCTCCTAGGGGTTATTCGAGATTACTTAATCCAAACCTCTAGTAATTAGGCATTGGCTACCTTAAGAGAGTCATAGTTACTCGTTACAATTGCTCACCCTGTCTGCCACTTTTTCTTACTGTGGCCAGTCTGCCAGAAGCGATATGTCACTCGTTGTGTATCTTAAGAGATTCATCGTTACTCCTTCCATAGGTTACTGGTATTCTCTGATTCAATACCTCTCGTGACGAAAAAGGCGCTATCTTAATAGTGCAATACTTCTTCCTCCCAGTTGCTCACACAGTATACTACTTTTTGTGTCGTTTTTGTCTGCCAGAAACTATAATTCACTAGTTGTGTATCATAAAGGAGTCAACGTTTCTCCTCCTAGGGGTTATTCGAGATTTCTTAATCCCAACCCCCAGTAACGAGGCATTGGCTACCTTAAGAGAGTCATAGTTACTCGTCCCAATTGCTCACCCAGTTTGCCACTTTTTCTTACTGTGGCCAGTCTGCCAGAAGCGATATGTCACTCGTTGTGTGTCTTAAGAGATTCATCGTTACTCCCTCCATAGGTTACTCGTATTCTCTGATTCAATACCTCTCGTGACGAAACATTGGCTTTCTTAATAGTGCCATACTTCTTAGTCCCAGTTGCTCACACTGTTTCCTACTTTTTGTGTACTTGCCAGTCTGCCAGAAGCGATATGTCACTAGTTGTGTATCATAAAAGAGTCATCGTTTCACCTCCTAGGGGTTATTCGAGATTTCTTATTCCAAACCCCTAGTAACGAGGCATTGGGTACCTTAAGAGAGTCATAGTTACTCGTCCCCATTGCTCACCCAGTTTGCTACTTTTTCTTACTGTGGCCAGTCTGCCAGAAGCGATATGTCACTAGTTGTGTATCATAAATGAGTCATCGTTTCTCCTCCTAGGGGTTATTCGATATTTCTTAATCCAAACCCCTAGTAACGAGGCATTGGCTACCTTAAGAGAGTCATAGTTACTCGTCCCAATTGCTCACCCAGTCTGCCACTTTTTCTTACTGTGGCCAGTCTGCCAGAGGCGATATGTCACTCGTTGTGTATCTTAAGAGATTCATCGTTACTCCTTCCATAGGTTACTGGTATTCTCTGATTCAATACCTCTTGTGACGAAAAAGGCGCTATCTTAATAGTGCAATACTTCATCCTCCCAGTTGCTCACACAGTCTACTACTTTTTGTGTAGTTTTTGTCTGCCAGAAACTATAATTCACTAGTTGTGTATCATAAAGGAGTCATCGTTTCTCCTCCTAGGGGTTATTCGAGATTTCTTAATCCCAACCCCCAGTAACGAGGCATTGGCTACCTTAAGAGAGTCATAGTTACTCGTCCCAATTGCTCACCCAGTTTGCCACTTTTTCTTACTGTGGCCAGTCTGCCAGAAGCGATATGTCACTCGTTCTGTATCTTAAGAGATTCATCGTTACTCCCTCCATAGGTTACTCGTATTCTCTGATTCAATACCTCTCGTGACGAAACATTGGCTTTCTTAATAGTGCCATACTTCTTAGTCCCAGTTGCTCACACTGTTTCCTACTTTTTGTGTACTTGCCAGTCTGCCAGAAGCGATATGTCACTAGTTGTGTATCATAAAAGAGTCATCGTTTCACCTCCTAGGGGTTATTCGAGATTTCTTATTCCAAACCCCTAGTAACGAGGCATTGGGTACCTTAAGAGAGTCATAGTTACTCGTCCCCATTGCTCACCCAGTTTGCTACTTTTTCTTACTGTGGCCAGTCTGCCAGAAGCGATATGTCACTAGTTGTGTATCATAAATGAGTCATCGTTTCTCCTCCTAGGGGTTATTCGATATTTCTTAATCCAAACCCCTAGTAACGAGGCATTGGCTACCTTAAGAGAGTCATAGTTACTCGTCCCAATTGCTCACCCAGTCTGCCACTTTTTCTTACTGTGGCCAGTCTGCCAGAGGCGATATGTCACTCGTTGTGTATCTTAAGAGATTCATCGTTACTCCCTCCATAGGTTACTCGTATTCTCTGATTCAATACCTCTCGTGACGAAACATTGGCTTTCTTAATAGTGCCATACTTCTTCCTCCCAGTTGCTCACACAGTTTACTACTTTTTGTGTACTTGCCAGTCTGCCAGATGCGATATGTCACTAGTTGTGTATCAAAAAAATGTCATCGTTTCACCTCCTAGGGATTATTCGAGATTTCTTAATCCAAACCCCTAGCAACGAGGCATTGGCTACCTTAAGAGAGTCATAGTTACTCGTCCAAATTGCTCACCCAGTCTGCCACTTGTTCTTACTGTGGCCAGTCTGCCAGAAGCGATATGTCACTAGTTGTGTATCATAAAAGAGTCATCGTTTCTCCTCCTAGGGGTTATTCGAGATTACTTAATCCAAACCTCTAGTAATTAGGCATTGGCTACCTTAAGAGAGTCATAGTTACTCGTTACAATTGCTCACCCTGTCTGCCACTTTTTCTTACTGTGGCCAGTCTGCCAGAAGCGATATGTCACTCGTTGTGTATCTTAAGAGATTCATCGTTACTCCTTCCATAGGTTACTGGTATTCTCTGATTCAATACCTCTCGTGACGAAAAAGGCGCTATCTTAATAGTGCAATACTTCTTCCTCCCAGTTGCTCACACAGTCTACTACTTTTTGTGTCGTTTTTGTCTGCCAGAAACTATAATTCACTAGTTGTGTATCATAAAGGAGTCAACGTTTCTCCTCCTAGGGGTTATTCGAGATTTCTTAATCCCAACCCCCAGTAACGAGGCATTGGCTACCTTAAGAGAGTCATAGTTACTCGTCCCAATTGCTCACCCAGTTTGCCACTTTTTCTTACTGTGGCCAGTCTGCCAGAAGCGATATGTCACTCGTTGTGTATCTTAAGAGATTCATCGTTACTCCCTCCATAGGTTACTCGTATTCTCTGATTCAATACCTCTCGTGAGGAACATTGGATTTCTTAATAGTGCCATACTTCTTAGTCCCAGTTGCTCACACTGTTTCCTACTTTTTGTGTACTTGCCAGTCTGCCAGAAGCGATATGTCACTAGTTGTGTATCATAAAAGAGTCATCGTTTCACCTCCTAGGGGTTATTCGAGATTTCTTATTCCAAACCCCTAGTAACGAGGCATTGGGTACCTTAAGAGAGTCATAGTTACTCGTCCCCATTGCTCACCCAGTTTGCTACTTTTTCTTACTGTGGCCAGTCTGCCAGAAGCGATATGTCACTAGTTGTGTATCATAAATGAGTCATCGTTTCTCCTCCTAGGGGTTATTCGATATTTCTTAATCCAAACCCCTAGTAACGAGGCATTGGCTACCTTAAGAGAGTCATAGTTACTCGTCCCAATTGCTCACCCAGTCTGCCACTTTTTCTTACTGTGGCCAGTCTGCCAGAGGCGATATGTCACTCGTTGTGTATCTTAAGAGATTCATCGTTACTCCTTCCATAGGTTACTGGTATTCTCTGATTCAATACCTCTTGTGACGAAAAAGGCGCTATCTTAATAGTGCAATACTTCATCCTCCCAGTTGCTCACACAGTCTACTACTTTTTGTGTAGTTTTTGTCTGCCAGAAACTATAATTCACTAGTTGTGTATCATAAAGGAGTCATCGTTTCTCCTCCTAGGGGTTATTCGAGATTTCTTAATCCCAACCCCTAGTAACGAGGCATTGGGTCCCTTAAGAGAGTCATAGTTACTCGTCCCAATTGCTCACCCAGTCTGCCACTTTTTCTTACTGTGGCCAGTCTGCCAGAAGCGATATGTCACTCGTTGTGTATCTTAAGAGATTCATCGTTACTCCCTCCATAGGTTACTCGTATTCTCTGATTCAATACCTCTCGTGACGAAACATTGGCTTTCTTAATAGTGCCATACCTCTTAGTCCCAGTTGCTCACACTGTTTCCTACTTTTTGTGTACTTGCCAGTCTGCCAGAAGCGATATGTCACTAGTTGTGTATCATAAAAGAGTTATCGTTTATCCTCCTAGGGGTTATTCGAGATATCTTAATCCAAACCCCTAGTAACGAGGCATTGGCTACCTTAAGAGAGTCATAGTTACTCGTCCAAATTGCTCACCCAGTCTGCCACTTTTTCTTACTGTGGCCAGTCTGCCAGAAGCGATATGTCACTAGTTGTGTATCATAAAAGAGTCATCGTTTCTCCTCCTAGGGGTTATTCGAGATTACTTAATCCAAACCTCTAGTAATTAGGCATTGGCTACCTTAAGAGAGTCATAGTTACTCGTTACAATTGCTCACCCTGTCTGCCACTTTTTCTTACTGTGGCCAGTCTGCCAGAAGCGATATGTCACTCGTTGTGTATCTTAAGAGATTCATCGTTACTCCTTCCATAGGTTACTGGTATTCTCTGATTCAATACCTCTCGTGACGAAACATTGGCTTTCTTAATAGTGCCATACTTCTTAGTCCCAGTTGCTCACACTGTTTCCTACTTTTTGTGTACTTGCCAGTCTGCCAGAAGCGATATGTCACTAGTTGTGTATCATAAAAGAGTTATCGTTTATCCTCCTAGGGGTTATTCGAGATATCTTAATCCAAACCCCTAGTAACGAGGCATTGGCTACCTTAAGAGAGTCATAGTTACTCGTCCAAATTGCTCACCCAGTCTGCCACTTTTTCTTACTGTGGCCAGTCTGCCAGAAGCGATATGTCACTAGTTGTGTATCATAAAAGAGTCATCGTTTCTCCTCCTAGGGGTTATTCGAGATTACTTAATCCAAACCTCTAGTAATTAGGCATTGGCTACCTTAAGAGAGTCATAGTTACTCGTTACAATTGCTCACCCTGTCTGCCACTTTTTCTTACTGTGGCCAGTCTGCCAGAAGCGATATGTCACTCGTTGTGTATCTTAAGAGATTCATCGTTACTCCTTCCATAGGTTACTGGTATTCTCTGATTCAATACCTCTCGTGACGAAAAAGGCGCTATCTTAATAGTGCAATACTTCTTCCTCCCAGTTGCTCACACAGTCTACTACTTTTTGTGTCGTTTTTGTCTGCCAGAAACTATAATTCACTAGTTGTGTATCATAAAGGAGTCAACGTTTCTCCTCCTAGGGGTTATTCGAGATTTCTTAATCCCAACCCCCAGTAACGAGGCATTGGCTACCTTAAGAGAGTCATAGTTACTCGTCCCAATTGCTCACCCAGTTTGCCACTTTTTCTTACTGTGGCCAGTCTGCCAGAAGCGATATGTCACTCGTTGTGTATCTTAAGAGATTCATCGTTACTCCCTCCATAGGTTACTCGTATTCTCTGATTCAATACCTCTCGTGACGAAACATTGGCTTTCTTAATAGTGCCATACTTCTTAGTCCCAGTTGCTCACACTGTTTCCTACTTTTTGTGTACTTGCCAGTCTGCCAGAAGCGATATGTCACTAGTTGTGTATCATAAAAGAGTCATCGTTTCACCTCCTAGGGGTTATTCGAGATTTCTTATTCCAAACCCCTAGTAACGAGGCATTGGGTACCTTAAGAGAGTCATAGTTACTCGTCCCCATTGCTCACCCAGTTTGCTACTTTTTCTTACTGTGGCCAGTCTGCCAGAAGCGATATGTCACTAGTTGTGTATCATAAATGAGTCATCGTTTCTCCTCCTAGGGGTTATTCGATATTTCTTAATCCAAACCCCTAGTAACGAGGCATTGGCTACCTTAAGAGAGTCATAGTTACTCGTCCCAATTGCTCACCCAGTCTGCCACTTTTTCTTACTGTGGCCAGTCTGCCAGAGGCGATATGTCACTCGTTGTGTATCTTAAGAGATTCATCGTTACTCCTTCCATAGGTTACTGGTATTCTCTGATTCAATACCTCTTGTGACGAAAAAGGCGCTATCTTAATAGTGCAATACTTCATCCTCCCAGTTGCTCACACAGTCTACTACTTTTTGTGTAGTTTTTGTCTGCCAGAAACTATAATTCACTAGTTGTGTATCATAAAGGAGTCATCGTTTCTCCTCCTAGGGGTTATTCGAGATTTCTTAATCCCAACCCCCAGTAACGAGGCATTGGCTACCTTAAGAGAGTCATAGTTACTCGTCCCAATTGCTCACCCAGTTTGCCACTTTTTCTTACTGTGGCCAGTCTGCCAGAAGCGATATGTCACTCGTTCTGTATCTTAAGAGATTCATCGTTACTCCCTCCATAGGTTACTCGTATTCTCTGATTCAATACCTCTCGTGACGAAACATTGGCTTTCTTAATAGTGCCATACTTCTTAGTCCCAGTTGCTCACACTGTTTCCTACTTTTTGTGTACTTGCCAGTCTGCCAGAAGCGATATGTCACTAGTTGTGTATCATAAAAGAGTCATCGTTTCACCTCCTAGGGGTTATTCGAGATTTCTTATTCCAAACCCCTAGTAACGAGGCATTGGGTACCTTAAGAGAGTCATAGTTACTCGTCCCCATTGCTCACCCAGTTTGCTACTTTTTCGTACTGTGGCCAGTCTGCCAGAAGCGATATGTCACTAGTTGTGTATCATAAATGAGTCATCGTTTCTCCTCCTAGGGGTTATTCGATATTTCTTAATCCAAACCCCTAGTAACGAGGCATTGGCTACCTTAAGAGAGTCATAGTTACTCGTCCCAATTGCTCACCCAGTCTGCCACTTTTTCTTACTGTGGCCAGTCTGCCAGAGGCGATATGTCACTCGTTGTGTATCTTAAGAGATTCATCGTTACTCCCTCCATAGGTTACTCGTATTCTCTGATTCAATACCTCTCGTGACGAAACATTGGCTTTCTTAATAGTGCCATACTTCTTCCTCCCAGTTGCTCACACAGTTTACTACTTTTTGTGTACTTGCCAGTCTGCCAGATGCGATATGTCACTAGTTGTGTATCAAAAAAAGTCATCGTTTCACCTCCTAGGGATTATTCGAGATTTCTTAATCCAAACCCCTAGCAACGAGGCATTGGCTACCTTAAGAGAGTCATAGTTACTCGTCCAAATTGCTCACCCAGTCTGCCACTTGTTCTTACTGTGGCCAGTCTGCCAGAAGCGATATGTCACTAGTTGTGTATCATAAAAGAGTCATCGTTTCTCCTCCTAGGGGTTATTCGAGATTACTTAATCCAAACCTCTAGTAATTAGGCATTGGCTACCTTAAGAGAGTCATAGTTACTCGTTACAATTGCTCACCCTGTCTGCCACTTTTTCTTACTGTGGCCAGTCTGCCAGAAGCGATATGTCACTCGTTGTGTATCTTAAGAGATTCATCGTTACTCCTTCCATAGGTTACTGGTATTCTCTGATTCAATACCTCTCGTGACGAAAAAGGCGCTATCTTAATAGTGCAATACTTCTTCCTCCCAGTTGCTCACACAGTCTACTACTTTTTGTGTCGTTTTTGTCTGCCAGAAACTATAATTCACTAGTTGTGTATCATAAAGGAGTCAACGTTTCTCCTCCTAGGGGTTATTCGAGATTTCTTAATCCCAACCCCCAGTAACGAGGCATTGGCTACCTTAAGAGAGTCATAGTTACTCGTCCCAATTGCTCACCCAGTTTGCCACTTTTTCTTACTGTGGCCAGTCTGCCAGAAGCGATATGTCACTCGTTGTGTATCTTAAGAGATTCATCGTTACTCCCTCCATAGGTTACTCGTATTCTCTGATTCAATACCTCTCGTGACGAAACATTGGCTTTCTTAATAGTGCCATACTTCTTAGTCCCAGTTGCTCACACTGTTTCCTACTTTTTGTGTACTTGCCAGTCTGCCAGAAGCGATATGTCACTAGTTGTGTATCATAAAAGAGTCATCGTTTCACCTCCTAGGGGTTATTCGAGATTTCTTATTCCAAACCCCTAGTAACGAGGCATTGGGTACCTTAAGAGAGTCATAGTTACTCGTCCCCATTGCTCACCCAGTTTGCTACTTTTTCTTACTGTGGCCAGTCTGCCAGAAGCGATATGTCACTAGTTGTGTATCATAAATGAGTCATCGTTTCTCCTCCTAGGGGTTATTCGATATTTCTTAATCCAAACCCCTAGTAACGAGGCATTGGCTACCTTAAGAGAGTCATAGTTACTCGTCCCAATTGCTCACCCAGTCTGCCACTTTTTCTTACTGTGGCCAGTCTGCCAGAAGCGATATGTCACTCGTTCTGTATCTTAAGAGATTCATCGTTACTCCTTCCATAGGTTACTGGTATTCTCTGATTCAATACCTCTCGTGACGAAACATTGGCTTTCTTAATAGTGCCATACTTCTTAGTCCCAGTTGCTCACACTGTTTCCTACTTTTTGTGTACTTGCCTGTCTGCCAGAAGCGATATGTCACTAGTTGTGTATCATAAAAGAGTCATCGTTTCTCCTCGTAGGGGTTATTCGAGATTTCTTAATCCAAACCCCTAGTAACGAAGCATTGGGTACCTTAAGAGAGTGATAGTTACTCGTCCCCATTGCTCACCCAGTCTGCCACTTTTTCTTACTGTGGCCAGTCTGCCAGAAGCGATATGTCACTCGTTGTGTATCTTAAGATATTCATCGTTACTCCTTCCATAGGTTACTGGTATTCTCAGATTCAATACCTCTCGTGACGAAAAAGTCGCTATCTTAATAGTGCAATACTTCATCCTCCCAGTTGCTCACACAGTCTACTACTTTTTGTGTAGTTTTTGCCTGCCAGAAACTATAATTCACTAGTTGTGTATCATAAAAGAGTCAACGTTTCTCCTCCTAGGGGTTATTCCAGATTTCTTAATCCAAACCCCTAGTAACGAGGCATTGGCTACCTTAAGAGAGTCATAGTTACTCGTCCCAATTGCTCACCCAGTCTGCCACTTTTTCTTACTGTGGCCAGTCTGCCAGAAGCGATATGTCACTCGTTGTGTATCTTAAGAGATTCATCGTTACTCCCTCCATAGGTTACTCGTATTCTCTGATTCAATACCTCACGTGACGAAACATTGGCTTTCTTAATAGTGCCATACTTCTTAGTCCCAGTTGCTCACACTGTTTCCTACTTTTTGTGTACTTGCCAGTCTGCCAGAAGCGATATGTCACTAGTTGTGTATCATAAATGAGTCATCGTTTATCCTCCTAGGGGTTATTCTAAATATCTTAATCCAAACCCCTAGTAACGAGGCATTGGGTACCTTAAGAGAGTCATAGTTACTCGTCCCCATTGCTCACCCAGTCTGCCACTTTTTCTTACTGTGGCCAGTCTGCCAGAAGCGATATGTCACTAGTTGTGTATCATAAAAGAGTCATCGTTTCTCCTCCTAGGGGTTATTCGATATTTCTTAATCCAAACCCCTAGTAACGAGGCATTGGCTAACTTAAGAGAGTCATAGTTACTCGTCCCAATTGCTCACCCAGTCTGCCACTTTTTCTTACTGTGGCCAGTCTGCCAGAAGCGATATGTCACTCGTTGCGTATCTTAAGAGATTCATCGTTACTCCTTCCATAGGTTACTGGTATTCTCTGATTCAATACCTCTCGTGACGAAACATTGGCTTTCTTAATAGTGCCATACTTCTTAGTCCCAGTTGCTCACACTGTTTCCTACTTTTTGTGTACTTGCCAGTCAGCCAGAAGCGATATGTCACTAGTTGTGTATCATAAAAGAGTCATCGTTTCTCCTCGTAGGGGTTATTCGAGATTTCATAATCCAAACCCCTAGTAACGAAGCATTGGGTACCTTAAGAGAGTCATAGTTACTCGTCCCCATTGCTCACCCAGTCTGCCACTTTTTCTTACTGTGGCCAGTCTGCCAGAAGCGATATGTCACTCGTTGTGTATCTTAAGATATTCATCGTTACTCCTTCCATAGGTTACTGGTATTCTCAGATTCAATACCTCTCGTGACGAAAAAGTCGCTATCTTAATAGTGCAATACTTCATCCTCCCAGTTGCTCACACATTCTACTACTTTTTGTGTAGTTTTTGCCTGCCAGAAACTATAATTCACTAGTTGTGTATCATAAAAGAGTCAACGTTTCTCCTCCTAGGGGTTATTCGAGATTTCTTAATCCAAACCCCTAGTAACGAGGCATTGGCTACCTTAAGAGAGTCATAGTTACTCGTCCCAATTGCTCACCCAGTCTGCCACTTTTTCTTACTGTGGCCAGTCTGCCAGAAGCGATATGTCACTCGTTGTGTATCTTAAGGGATTCATCGTTACTCCCTCCATAGGTTACTCGTATTCTCTGATTCAATACCTCTCGTGACGAAACATTGGCTTTCTTAATAGTGCCATACTTCTTAGTCTCAGTTGCTCACACTGTTTCCTACTTTTTGTGTACTTGCCAGTCTGCCAGAGGCGATATGTCACTAGTTGTGTATCATAAAAGAGTTATCGTTTATCCTCCTAGGGGTTATTCGAGATATCTTAATCCAAACCCCTAGTAACGAGGCATTGGGTACCTTAAGAGAGTCATAGTTACTCGTCCCCATTGCTCACCCAGTCTCCCACTTTTTCTTACTGTGGCCAGTCTGCCAGAAGCGATATGTCACTAGTTGTGTATCATAAAAGAGTCATCGTTTCTCCTCCTAGGGGTTATTCGATATTTCTTAATCCAAACCCCTAGTAACGAGGCATTGGCTACCTTAAGAGAGTCATAGTTACTCGTCCCAATTGCTCACCCAGTCTGCCACTTTTTCTTACTGTGGCCAGTCTGCCAGAAGCGATATGTCACTCGTTGTGTATCTTAAGAGATTCATCGTTACTCCTTCCATAGGTTACTGGTATTCTCTGATTCAATACCTCTCGTGACGAAACATTGGCTTTCTTAATAGTGCCATACTTCTTAGTCCCAGTTGCTCACACTGTTTCCTACTTTTTGTGTACTTGCCAGTCAGCCAGAAGCGATATGTCACTAGTTGTGTATCATAAAAGAGTCATCGTTTCTCCTCGTAGGGGTTATTCGAGATTTCATAATCCAAACCCCTAGTAACGAAGCATTGGGTACCTTAAGAGAGTGATAGTTACTCGTCCCCATTGCTCACCCAGTCTGCCACTTTTTCTTACTGTGGCCAGTCTGCCAGAAGCGATATGTCACTAGTTGTGTATCATAAAAGAGTCATCGTTTCTCCTCCTAGGGGTTATTCGAGATTACTTAATCCAAACCTCTAGTAATTAGGCATTGGCTACCTTAAGAGAGTCATAGTTACTCGTTACAATTGCTCACCCTGTCTGCCACTTTTTCTTACTGTGGCCAGTCTGCCAGAAGCGATATGTCACTCGTTGTGTATCTTAAGAGATTCATCGTTACTCCTTCCATAGGTTACTGGTATTCTCAGATTCAATACCTCTCGTGACGAAAAAGTCGCTATCTTAATAGTGCAATACTTCATCCTCCCAGTTGCTCACACAGTCTACTACTTTTTGTGTAGTTTTTGCCTGCCAGAAACTATAATTCACTAGTTGTGTATCATAAAAGAGTCAACGTTTCTCCTCCTAGGGGTTATTCGAGATTTCTTAATCCAAACCCCTAGTAACGAGGCATTGGCTACCTTAAGAGAGTCATAGTTACTCGTCCCAATTGCTCACCCAGTCTGCCACTTTTTCTTACTGTGGCCAGTCTGCCAGAAGCGATATGTCACTCGTTGTGTATCTTAAGGGATTCATCGTTACTCCCTCCATAGGTTACTCGTATTCTCTGATTCAATACCTCTCGTGACGAAACATTGGCTTTCTTAATAGTGCCATACTTCTTAGTCTCAGTTGCTCACACTGTTTCCTACTTTTTGTGTACTTGCCAGTCTGCCAGAGGCGATATGTCACTAGTTGTGTATCATAAAAGAGTTATCGTTTATCCTCCTAGGGGTTATTCGAGATATCTTAATCCAAACCCCTAGTAACGAGGCATTGGGTACCTTAAGAGAGTCATAGTTACTCGTCCCCATTGCTCACCCAGTCTGCCACTTTTTCTTACTGTGGCCAGTCTGCCAGAAGCGATATGTCACTAGTTGTGTATCATAAAAGAGTCATCGTTTCTCCTCCTAGGGGTTATTCGATATTTCTTAATCCAAACCCCTAGTAACGAGGCATTGGCTACCTTAAGAGAGTCATAGTTACTCGTCCCAATTGCTCACCCAGTCTGCCACTTTTTCTTACTGTGGCCAGTCTGCCAGAAGCGATATGTCACTCGTTGTGTATCTTAAGAGATTCATCGTTACTCCTTCCATAGGTTACTGGTATTCTCTGATTCAATACCTCTCGTGACGAAACATTGGCTTTCTTAATAGTGCCATACTTCTTAGTCCCAGTTGCTCACACTGTTTCCTACTTTTTGTGTACTTGCCAGTCAGCCAGAAGCGATATGTCACTAGTTGTGTATCATAAAAGAGTCATCGTTTCTCCTCGTAGGGGTTATTCGAGATTTCATAATCCAAACCCCTAGTAACGAAGCATTGGGTACCTTAAGAGAGTGATAGTTACTCGTCCCCATTGCTCACCCAGTCTGCCACTTTTTCTTACTGTGGCCAGTCTGCCAGAAGCGATATGTCACTAGTTGTGTATCATAAAAGAGTCATCGTTTCTCCTCCTAGGGGTTATTCGAGATTACTTAATCCAAACCTCTAGTAATTAGGCATTGGCTACCTTAAGAGAGTCATAGTTACTCGTTACAATTGCTCACCCTGTCTGCCACTTTTTCTTACTGTGGCCAGTCTGCCAGAAGCGATATGTCACTCGTTGTGTATCTTAAGAGATTCATCGTTACTCCTTCCATAGGTTACTGGTATTCTCAGATTCAATACCTCTCGTGACGAAAAAGTCGCTATCTTAATAGTGCAATACTTCATCCTCCCAGTTGCTCACACAGTCTACTACTTTTTGTGTAGTTTTTGCCTGCCAGAAACTATAATTCACTAGTTGTGTATCATAAAAGAGTCAACGTTTCTCCTCCTAGGGGTTATTCGAGATTTCTTAATCCAAACCCCTAGTAACGAGGCATTGGCTACCTTAAGAGAGTCATAGTTACTCGTCCCAATTGCTCACCCAGTCTGCCACTTTTTCTTACTGTGGCCAGTCTGCCAGAAGCGATATGTCACTCGTTGTGTATCTTAAGGGATTCATCGTTACTCCCTCCATAGGTTACTCGTATTCTCTGATTCAATACCTCTCGTGACGAAACATTGGCTTTCTTAATAGTGCCATACTTCTTAGTCTCAGTTGCTCACACTGTTTCCTACTTTTTGTGTACTTGCCAGTCTGCCAGAGGCGATATGTCACTAGTTGTGTATCATAAAAGAGTTATCGTTTATCCTCCTAGGGGTTATTCGAGATATCTTAATCCAAACCCCTAGTAACGAGGCATTGGGTACCTTAAGAGAGTCATAGTTACTCGTCCCCATTGCTCACCCAGTCTGCCACTTTTTCTTACTGTGGCCAGTCTGCCAGAAGCGATATGTCACTAGTTGTGTGTCATAAAAGAGTCATCGTTTCTCCTCCTAGGGGTTATTCGATATTTCTTAATCCAAACCCCTAGTAACGAGGCATTGGCTACCTTAAGAGAGTCATAGTTACTCGTCCCAATTGCTCACCCAGTCTGCCACTTTTTCTTACTGTGGCCAGTCTGCCAGAAGCGATATGTCACTCGTTGTGTATCTTAAGAGATTCATCGTTACTCCTTCCATAGGTTACTGGTATTCTCTGATTCAATACCTCTCGTGACGAAACATTGGCTTTCTTAATAGTGCCATACTTCTTAGTCCCAGTTGCTCACACTGTTTCCTACTTTTTGTGTACTTGCCAGTCAGCCAGAAGCGATATGTCACTAGTTGTGTATCATAAAAGAGTCATCGTTTCTCCTCGTAGGGGTTATTCGAGATTTCATAATCCAAACCCCTAGTAACGAAGCATTGGGTACCTTAAGAGAGTGATAGTTACTCGTCCCCATTGCTCACCCAGTCTGCCACTTTTTCTTACTGTGGCCAGTCTGCCAGAAGCGATATGTCACTAGTTGTGTATCATAAAAGAGTCATCGTTTCTCCTCCTAGGGGTTATTCGAGATTACTTAATCCAAACCTCTAGTAATTAGGCATTGGCTACCTTAAGAGAGTCATAGTTACTCGTTACAATTGCTCACCCTGTCTGCCACTTTTTCTTACTGTGGCCAGTCTGCCAGAAGCGATATGTCACTCGTTGTGTATCTTAAGAGATTCATCGTTACTCCTTCCATAGGTTACTGGTATTCTCTGATTCAATACCTCTCGTGACGAAAAAGGCGCTATCTTAATAGTGCAATACTTCTTCCTCCCAGTTGCTCACACAGTCTACTACTTTTTGTGTCGTTTTTGTCTGCCAGAAACTATAATTCACTAGTTGTGTATCATAAAGGAGTCAACGTTTCTCCTCCTAGGGGTTATTCGAGATTTCTTAATCCCAACCCCCAGTAACGAGGCATTGGCTACCTTAAGAGAGTCATAGTTACTCGTCCCAATTGCTCACCCAGTTTGCCACTTTTTCTTACTGTGGCCAGTCTGCCAGAAGCGATATGTCACTCGTTGTGTATCTTAAGAGATTCATCGTTACTCCCTCCATAGGTTACTCGTATTCTCTGATTCAATACCTCTCGTGACGAAACATTGGCTTTCTTAATAGTGCCATACTTCTTAGTCCCAGTTGCTCACACTGTTTCCTACTTTTTGTGTACTTGCCAGTCTGCCAGAAGCGATATGTCACTAGTTGTGTATCATAAAAGAGTCATCGTTTCACCTCCTAGGGGTTATTCGAGATTTCTTATTCCAAACCACTAGTAACGAGGCATTGGGTACCTTAAGAGAGTCATAGTTACTCGTCCCCATTGCTCACCCAGTTTGCTACTTTTTCTTACTGTGGCCAGTCTGCCAGAAGCGATATGTCACTAGTTGTGTATCATAAATGAGTCATCGTTTCTCCTCCTAGGGGTTATTCGATATTTCTTAATCCAAACCCCTAGTAACGAGGCATTGGCTACCTTAAGAGAGTCATAGTTACTCGTCCCAATTGCTCACCCAGTCTGCCACTTTTTCTTACTGTGGCCAGTCTGCCAGAAGCGATATGTCACTCGTTGTGTATCTTAAGAGATTCATCGTTACTCCCTCCATAGGTTACTCGTATTCTCTGATTCAATACCTCTCGTGACGAAACATTGGCTTTCTTAATAGTGCCATACTTCTTCCTCCCAGTTGCTCACACAGTTTACTACTTTTTGTGTACTTGCCAGTCTGCCAGATGCGATATGTCACTAGTTGTGTATCAAAAAAATGTCATCGTTTCACCTCCTAGGGATTATTCGAGATTTCTTAATCCAAACCCCTAGCAACGAGGCATTGGCTACCTTAAGAGAGTCATAGTTACTCGTCCAAATTGCTCACCCAGTCTGCCACTTGTTCTTACTGTGGCCAGTCTGCCAGAAGCGATATGTCACTAGTTGTGTATCATAAAAGAGTCATCGTTTCTCCTCCTAGGGGTTATTCGAGATTACTTAATCCAAACCTCTAGTAACGAGGCATTGGCTACCTTAAGAGAGTCATAGTTACTCGTTACAATTGCTCACCCTGTCTGCCACTTTTTCTTACTGTGGCCAGTCTGCCAGAAGCGATATGTCACTCGTTGTGTATCTTAAGAGATTCATCGTTACTCCTTCCATAGGTTACTGGTATTCTCTGATTCAATACCTCTCGTGACGAAAAAGGCGCTATCTTAATAGTGCAATACTTCTTCCTCCCAGTTGCTCACACAGTCTACTACTTTTTGTGTCGTTTTTGTCTGCCAGAAACTATAATTCACTAGTTGTGTATCATAAAGGAGTCAACGTTTCTCCTCCTAGGGGTTATTCGAGATTTCTTAATCCCAACCCCCAGTAACGAGGCATTGGCTACCTTAAGAGAGTCATAGTTACTCGTATCAATTGCTCACCCAGTTTGCCACTTTTTCTTACTGTGGCCAGTCTGCCAGAAGCGATATGTCACTCGTTGTGTATCTTAAGAGATTCATCGTTACTCCCTCCATAGGTTACTCGTATTCTCTGATTCAATACCTCTCGTGACGAAACATTGGCTTTCTTAATAGTGCCATACTTCTTAGTCCCAGTTGCTCACACTGTTTCCTACTTTTTGTGTACTTGCCAGTCTGCCAGAAGCGATATGTCACTAGTTGTGTATCATAAAAGAGTCATCGTTTCACCTCCTAGGGGTTATTCGAGATTTCTTATTCCAAACCCCTAGTAACGAGGCATTGGGTACCTTAAGAGAGTCATAGTTACTCGTCCCCATTGCTCACCCAGTTTGCTACTTTTTCTTACTGTGGCCAGTCTGCCAGAAGCGATATGTCACTAGTTGTGTATCATAAATGAGTCATCGTTTCTCCTCCTAGGGGTTATTCGATATTTCTTAATCCAAACCCCTAGTAACGAGGCATTGGCTACCTTAAGAGAGTCATAGTTACTCGTCCCAATTGCTCACCCACTCTGCCACTTTTTCTTACTGTGGCCAGTCTGCCAGAAGCGATATGTCACTCGTTCTGTATCTTAAGAGATTCATCGTTACTCCTTCCATAGGTTACTGGTATTCTCTGATTCAATACCTCTCGTGACGAAACATTGGCTTTCTTAATAGTGCCATACTTCTTAGTCCCAGTTGCTCACACTGTTTCCTACTTTTTGTGTACTTGCCTGTCTGCCAGAAGCGATATGTCACTAGTTGTGTATCATAAAAGAGTCATCGTTTCTCCTCGTAGGGGTTATTCGAGATTTCTTAATCCAAACCCCTAGTAACGAAGCATTGGGTACCTTAAGAGAGTGATAGTTACTCGTCCCCATTGCTCACCCAGTCTGCCACTTTTTCTTACTGTGGCCAGTCTGCCAGAAGCGATATGTCACTCGTTGTGTATCTTAAGATATTCATCGTTACTCCTTCCATAGGTTACTGGTATTCTCAGATTCAATACCTCTCGTGACGAAAAAGTCGCTATCTTAATAGTGCAATACTTCATCCTCCCAGTTGCTCACACAGTCTACTACTTTTTGTGTAGTTTTTGCCTGCCAGAAACTATAATTCACTAGTTGTGTATCATAAAACAGTCAACGTTTCTCATCCTAGGGGTTATTCCAGATTTCTTAATCCAAACCCCTAGTAACGAGGCATTGGCTACCTTAAGAGAGTCATAGTTACTCGTCCCAATTGCTCACCCAGTCTGCCACTTTTTCTTACTGTGGCCAGTCTGCCAGAAGCGATATGTCACTCGTTGTGTATCTTAAGAGATTCATCGTTACTCCCTCCATAGGTTACTCGTATTCTCTGATTCAATACCTCTCGTGACGAAACATTGGCTTTCTTAATAGTGCCATACTTCTTAGTCCCAGTTGCTCACACTGTTTCCTACTTTTTGTGTACTTGCCAGTCTGCCAGAAGCGATATGTCACTAGTTGTGTATCATAAATGAGTCATCGTTTATCCTCCTAGGGGTTATTCTAAATATCTTAATCCAAACCCCTAGTAACGAGGCATTGGGTACCTTAAGAGAGTCATAGTTACTCGTCCCCATTGCTCACCCAGTCTGCCACTTTTTCTTACTGTGGCCAGTCTGCCAGAAGCGATATGTCACTAGTTGTGTATCATAAAAGAGTCATCGTTTCTCCTCCTAGGGGTTATTCGATATTTCTTAATCCAAACCCCTAGTAACGAGGCATTGGCTAACTTAAGAGAGTCATAGTTACTCGTCCCAATTGCTCACCCAGTCTGCCACTTTTTCTTACTGTGGCCAGTCTGCCAGAAGCGATATGTCACTCGTTGCGTATCTTAAGAGATTCATCGTTACTCCTTCCATAGGTTACTGGTATTCTCTGATTCAATACCTCTCGTGACGAAACATTGGCTTTCTTAATAGTGCCATACTTCTTAGTCCCAGTTGCTCACACTGTTTCCTACTTTTTGTGTACTTGCCAGTCAGCCAGAAGCGATATGTCACTAGTTGTGTATCATAAAAGAGTCATCGTTTCTCCTCGTAGGGGTTATTCGAGATTTCATAATCCAAACCCCTAGTAACGAAGCATTGGGTACCTTAAGAGAGTCATAGTTACTCGTCCCCATTGCTCACCCAGTCTGCCACTTTTTCTTACTGTGGCCAGTCTGCCAGAAGCGATATGTCACTCGTTGTGTATCTTAAGATATTCATCGTTACTCCTTCCATAGGTTACTGGTATTCTCAGATTCAATACCTCTCGTGACGAAAAAGTCGCTATCTTAATAGTGCAATACTTCATCCTCCCAGTTGCTCACACAGTCTACTACTTTTTGTGTAGTTTTTGCCTGCCAGAAACTATAATTCACTAGTTGTGTATCATAAAAGAGTCAACGTTTCTCCTCCTAGGGGTTATTCGAGATTTCTTAATCCAAACCCCTAGTAACGAGGCATTGGCTACCTTAAGAGAGTCATAGTTACTCGTCCCAATTGCTCACCCAGTCTGCCACTTTTTCTTACTGTGGCCAGTCTGCCAGAAGCGATATGTCACTCGTTGTGTATCTTAAGGGATTCATCGTTACTCCCTCCATAGGTTACTCGTATTCTCTGATTCAATACCTCTCGTGACGAAACATTGGCTTTCTTAATAGTGCCATACTTCTTAGTCTCAGTTGCTCACACTGTTTCCTACTTTTTGTGTACTTGCCAGTCTGCCAGAGGCGATATGTCACTAGTTGTGTATCATAAAAGAGTTATCGTTTATCCTCCTAGGGGTTATTCGAGATATCTTAATCCAAACCCCTAGTAACGAGGCATTGGGTACCTTAAGAGAGTCATAGTTACTCGTCCCCATTGCTCACCCAGTCTGCCACTTTTTCTTACTGTGGCCAGTCTGCCAGAAGCGATATGTCACTAGTTGTGTATCATAAAAGAGTCATCGTTTCTCCTCCTAGGGGTTATTCGATATTTCTTAATCCAAACCCCTAGTAACGAGGCATTGGCTACCTTAAGAGAGTCATAGTTACTCGTCCCAATTGCTCACCCAGTCTGCCACTTTTTCTTACTGTGGCCAGTCTGCCAGAAGCGATATGTCACTCGTTGTGTATCTTAAGAGATTCATCGTTACTCCTTCCATAGGTTACTGGTATTCTCTGATTCAATACCTCTCGTGACGAAACATTGGCTTTCTTAATAGTGCCATACTTCTTAGTCCCAGTTGCTCACACTGTTTCCTACTTTTTGTGTACTTGCCAGTCAGCCAGAAGCGATATGTCACTAGTTGTGTATCATAAAAGAGTCATCGTTTCTCCTCGTAGGGGTTATTCGAGATTTCATAATCCAAACCCCTAGTAACGAAGCATTGGGTACCTTAAGAGAGTCATAGTTACTCGTCACCATTGCTCACCCAGTCTGCCACTTTTTCTTACTGTGGCCAGTCTGCCAGAAGCGATATGTCACTAGTTGTGTATCATAAAAGAGTCATCGTTTCTCCTCCTAGGGGTTATTCGAGATTACTTAATCCAAACCTCTAGTAATTAGGCATTGGCTACCTTAAGAGAGTCATAGTTACTCGTTACAATTGCTCACCCTGTCTGCCACTTTTTCTTACTGTGGCCAGTCTGCCAGAAGCGATATGTCACTCGTTGTGTATCTTAAGAGATTCATCGTTACTCCTTCCATAGGTTACTGGTATTCTCTGATTCAATACCTCTCGTGACGAAAAAGGCGCTATCTTAATAGTGCAATACTTCTTCCTCCCAGTTGCTCACACAGTCTACTACTTTTTGTGTCGTTTTTGTCTGCCAGAAACTATAATTCACTAGTTGTGTATCATAAAGGAGTCAACGTTTCTCCTCCTAGGGGTTATTCGAGATTTCTTAATCCCAACCCCCAGTAACGAGGCATTGGCTACCTTAAGAGAGTCATAGTTACTCGTCCCAATTGCTCACCCAGTTTGCCACTTTTTCTTACTGTGGCCAGTCTGCCAGAAGCGATATGTCACTCGTTGTGTATCTTAAGAGATTCATCGTTACTCCCTCCATAGGTTACTCGTATTCTCTGATTCAATACCTCTCGTGACGAAACATTGGCTTTCTTAATAGTGCCATACTTCTTAGTCCCAGTTGCTCACACTGTTTCCTACTTTTTGTGTACTTGCCAGTCTGCCAGAAGCGATATGTCACTATTTGTGTATCATAAAAGAGTCATCGTTTCAAATCCTAGGGGTTATTCGAGATTTCTTATTCCAAACCCCTAGTAACGAGGCATTGGGTACCTTAAGAGAGTCATAGTTACTCGTCCCCATTGCTCACCCAGTTTGCTACTTTTTCTTACTGTGGCCAGTCTGCCAGAAGCGCTATGTCACTAGTTGTGTATCATAAATGAGTCATCGTTTCTCCTCCTAGGGGTTATTCGATATTTCTTAATCCAAACCCCTAGTAACGAGGCATTGGCTACCTTAAGAGAGTCATAGTTACTCGTCCCAATTGCTCACCCAGTCTGCCACTTTTTCTTACTGTGGCCAGTCTGCCAGAAGCGATATGTCACTCGTTGTGTATCTTAAGAGATTCATCGTTACTCCCTCCATAGGTTACTCGTATTCTCTGATTCAATACCTCTCGTGACGAAACATTGGCTTTCTTAATAGTGCCATACTTCTTCCTCGCAGTTGCTCACACAGTTTACTACTTTTTGTGTACTTGCCAGTCTGCCAGATGCGATATGTCACTAGTTGTGTATCAAAAAAATGTCATCGTTTCACCTCCTAGGGATTATTCGAGATTTCTTAATCCAAACCCCTAGCAACGAGGCATTGGCTACCTTAAGAGAGTCATAGTTACTCGTCCAAATTGCTCACCCAGTCTGCCACTTGTTCTTACTGTGGCCAGTCTGCCAGAAGCGATATGTCACTAGTTGTGTATCATAAAAGAGTCATCGTTTCTCCTCCTAGGGGTTATTCGAGATTACTTAATCCAAACCTCTAGTAACGAGGCATTGGCTACCTTAAGAGAGTCATAGTTACTCGTTACAATTGCTCACCCTGTCTGCCACTTTTTCTTACTGTGGCCAGTCTGCCAGAAGCGATATGTCACTCGTTGTGTATCTTAAGAGATTCATCGTTACTCCTTCCATAGGTTACTGGTATTCTCTGATTCAATACCTCTCGTGACGAAAAAGGCGCTATCTTAATAGTGCAATACTTCTTCCTCCCAGTTGCTCACACAGTCTACTACTTTTTGTGTCGTTTTTGTCTGCCAGAAACTATAATTCACTAGTTGTGTATCATAAAGGAGTCAACGTTTCTCCTCCTAGGGGTTATTCGAGATTTCTTAATCCCAACCCCCAGTAACGAGGCATTGGCTACCTTAAGAGAGTCATAGTTACTCGTATCAATTGCTCACCCAGTTTGCCACTTTTTCTTACTGTGGCCAGTCTGCCAGAAGCGATATGTCACTCGTTGTATATCTTAAGAGATTCATCGTTACTCCCTCCATAGGTTACTCGTATTCTCTGATTCAATACCTCTCGTGACGAAACATTGGCTTTCTTAATAGTGCCATACTTCTTAGTCCCAGTTGCTCACACTGTTTCCTACTTTTTGTGTACTTGCCAGTCTGCCAGAAGCGATATGTCACTAGTTGTGTATCATAAAAGAGTCATCGTTTCACCTCCTAGGGGTTATTCGAGATTTCTTATTCCAAACCCCTAGTAACGAGGCATTGGGTACCTTAAGAGAGTCATAGTTACTCGTCCCCATTGCTCACCCAGTTTGCTACTTTTTCTTACTGTGGCCAGTCTGCCAGAAGCGATATGTCACTAGTTGTGTATCATAAATGAGTCATCGTTTCTCCTCCTAGGGGTTATTCGATATTTCTTAATCCAAACCCCTAGTAACGAGGCATTGGCTACCTTAAGAGAGTCATAGTTACTCGTCCCAATTGCTCACCCAGTCTGCCACTTTTTCTTACTGTGGCCAGTCTGCCAGAAGCGATATGTCACTCGTTCTGTATCTTAAGAGATTCATCGTTACTCCTTCCATAGGTTACTGGTATTCTCTGATTCAATACCTCTCGTGACGAAACATTGGCTTTCTTAATAGTGCCATACTTCTTAGTCCCAGTTGCTCACACTGTTTCCTACTTTTTGTGTACTTGCCTGTCTGCCAGAAGCGATATGTCACTAGTTGTGTATCATAAAAGAGTCATCGTTTCTCCTCGTAGGGGTTATTCGAGATTTCTTAATCCAAACCCCTAGTAACGAAGCATTGGGTACCTTAAGAGAGTGATAGTTACTCGTCCCCATTGCTCACCCAGTCTGCCACTTTTTCTTACTGTGGCCAGTCTGCCAGAAGCGATATGTCACTCGTTGTGTATCTTAAGATATTCATCGTTACTCCTTCCATAGGTTACTGGTATTCTCAGATTCAATACCTCTCGTGACGAAAAAGTCGCTATCTTAATAGTGCAATACTTCATCCTCCCAGTTGCTCACACAGTCTACTACTTTTTGTGTAGTTTTTGCCTGCCAGAAACTATAATTCACTAGTTGTGTATCATAAAAGAGTCAACGTTTCTCCTCCTAGGGGTTATTCCAGATTTCTTAATCCAAACCCCTAGTAACGAGGCATTGGCTACCTTAAGAGAGTCATAGTTACTCGTCCCAATTGCTCACCCAGTCTGCCACTTTTTCTTACTGTGGCCAGTCTGCCAGAAGCGATATGTCACTCGTTGTGTATCTTAAGAGATTCATCGTTACTCCCTCCATAGGTTACTCGTATTCTCTGATTCAATACCTCTCGTGACGAAACATTGGCTTTCTTAATAGTGCCATACTTCTTCCTCCCAGTTGCTCACACAGTTTACTACTTTTTGTGTACTTGCCAGTCTGCCAGATGCGATATGTCACTAGTTGTGTATCAAAAAAATTTCATCGTTTCACCTCCTAGGGATTATTCGAGATTTCTTAATCCAAACCCCTAGCAACGAGGCATTGGCTACCTTAAGAGAGTCATAGTTACTCGTCCAAATTGCTCACCCAGTCTGCCACTTGTTCTTACTGTGGCCAGTCTGCCAGAAGCGATATGTCACTAGTTGTGTATCATAAAAGAGTCATCGTTTCTCCTCCTAGGGGTTATTCGAGATTACTTAATCCAAACCTCTAGTAACGAGGCATTGGCTACCTTAAGAGAGTCATAGTTACTCGTTACAATTGCTCACCCTGTCTGCCACTTTTTCTTACTGTGGCCAGTCTGCCAGAAGCGATATGTCACTCGTTGTGTATCTTAAGAGATTCATCGTTACTCCTTCCATAGGTTACTGGTATTCTCTGATTCAATACCTCTCGTGACGAAAAAGGCGCTATCTTAATAGTGCAATACTTCTTCCTCCCAGTTGCTCACACAGTCTACTACTTTTTGTGTCGTTTTTGTCTGCCAGAAACTATAATTCACTAGTTGTGTATCATAAAGGAGTCAACGTTTCTCCTCCTAGGGGTTATTCGAGATTTCTTAATCCCAACCCCCAGTAACGAGGCATTGGCTACCTTAAGAGAGTCATAGTTACTCGTATCAATTGCTCACCCAGTTTGCCACTTTTTCTTACTGTGGCCAGTCTGCCAGAAGCGATATGTCACTCGTTGTATATCTTAAGAGATTCATCGTTACTCCCTCCATAGGTTACTCGTATTCTCTGATTCAATACCTCTCGTGACGAAACATTGGCTTTCTTAATAGTGCCATACTTCTTAGTCCCAGTTGCTCACACTGTTTCCTACTTTTTGTGTACTTGCCAGTCTGCCAGAAGCGATATGTCACTAGTTGTGTATCATAAAAGAGTCATCGTTTCACCTCCTAGGGGTTATTCGAGATTTCTTATTCCAAACCCCTAGTAACGAGGCATTGGGTACCTTAAGAGAGTCATAGTTACTCGTCCCCATTGCTCACCCAGTTTGCTACTTTTTCTTACTGTGGCCAGTCTGCCAGAAGCGATATGTCACTAGTTGTGTATCATAAATGAGTCATCGTTTCTCCTCCTAGGGGTTATTCGATATTTCTTAATCCAAACCCCTAGTAACGAGGCATTGGCTACCTTAAGAGAGTCATAGTTACTCGTCCCAATTGCTCACCCAGTCTGCCACTTTTTCTTACTGTGGCCAGTCTGCCAGAAGCGATATGTCACTCGTTCTGTATCTTAAGAGATTCATCGTTACTCCTTCCATAGGTTACTGGTATTCTCTGATTCAATACCTCTCGTGACGAAACATTGGCTTTCTTAATAGTGCCATACTTCTTAGTCCCAGTTGCTCACACTGTTTCCTACTTTTTGTGTACTTGCCTGTCTGCCAGAAGCGATATGTCACTAGTTGTGTATCATAAAAGAGTCATCGTTTCTCCTCGTAGGGGTTATTCGAGATTTCTTAATCCAAACCCCTAGTAACGAAGCATTGGGTACCTTAAGAGAGTGATAGTTACTCGTCCCCATTGCTCACCCAGTCTGCCACTTTTTCTTACTGTGGCCAGTCTGCCAGAAGCGATATGTCACTCGTTGTGTATCTTAAGATATTCATCGTTACTCCTTCCATAGGTTACTGGTATTCTCAGATTCAATACCTCTCGTGACGAAAAAGTCGCTATCTTAATAGTGCAATACTTCATCCTCCCAGTTGCTCACACAGTCTACTACTTTTTGTGTAGTTTTTGCCTGCCAGAAACTATAATTCACTAGTTGTGTATCATAAAAGAGTCAACGTTTCTCCTCCTAGGGGTTATTCCAGATTTCTTAATCCAAACCCCTAGTAACGAGGCATTGGCTACCTTAAGAGAGTCATAGTTACTCGTCCCAATTGCTCACCCAGTCTGCCACTTTTTCTTACTGTGGCCAGTCTGCCAGAAGCGATATGTCACTCGTTGTGTATCTTAAGAGATTCATCGTTACTCCCTCCATAGGTTACTCGTATTCTCTGATTCAATACCTCTCGTGACGAAACATTGGCTTTCTTAATAGTGCCATACTTCTTAGTCCCAGTTGCTCACACTGTTTCCTACTTTTTGTGTACTTGCCAGTCTGCCAGAAGCGATATGTCACTAGTTGTGTATCATAAATGAGTCATCGTTTATCCTCCTAGGGGTTATTCGAGATATCTTAATCCAAACCCCTAGTAACGAGGCATTGGGTACCTTAAGAGAGTCATAGTTACTCGTCCCCATTGCTCACCCAGTCTGCCACTTTTTCTTACTGTGGCCAGTCTGCCAGAAGCGATATGTCACTAGTTGTGTATCATAAAAGAGTCATCGTTTCTCCTCCTAGGGGTTATTCGATATTTCTTAATCCAAACCCCTAGTAACGAGGCATTGGCTAACTTAAGAGAGTCATAGTTACTCGTCCCAATTGCTCACCCAGTCTGCCACTTTTTCTTACTGTGGCCAGTCTGCCAGAAGCGATATGTCACTCGTTGTGTATCTTAAGAGATTCATCGTTACTCCTTCCATAGGTTACTGGTATTCTCTGATTCAATACCTCTCGTGACGAAACATTGGCTTTCTTAATAGTGCCATACTTCTTAGTCCCAGTTGCTCACACTGTTTCCTACTTTTTGTGTACTTGCCAGTCAGCCAGAAGCGATATGTCACTAGTTGTGTATCATAAAAGAGTCATCGTTTCTCCTCGTAGGGGTTATTCGAGATTTCATAATCCAAACCCCTAGTAACGAAGCATTGGGTACCTTAAGAGAGTCATAGTTACTCGTCCCCATTGCTCACCCAGTCTGCCACTTTTTCTTACTGTGGCCAGTCTGCCAGAAGCGATATGTCACTCGTTGTGTATCTTAAGATATTCATCGTTACTCCTTCCATAGGTTACTGGTATTCTCAGATTCAATACCTCTCGTGACGAAAAAGTCGCTATCTTAATAGTGCAATACTTCATCCTCCCAGTTGCTCACACAGTCTACTACTTTTTGTGTAGTTTTTGCCTGCCAGAAACTATAATTCACTAGTTGTGTATCATAAAAGAGTCAACGTTTCTCCTCCTAGGGGTTATTCGAGATTTCTTAATCCAAACCCCTAGTAACGAGGCATTGGCTACCTTAAGAGAGTCATAGTTACTCGTCCCAATTGCTCACCCAGTCTGCCACTTTTTCTTACTGTGGCCAGTCTGCCAGAAGCGATATGTCACTCGTTGTGTATCTTAAGAGATTCATCGTTACTCCCTCCATAGGTTACTCGTATTCTCTGATTCAATACCTCTCGTGACGAAACATTGGCTTTCTTAATAGTGCCATACTTCTTCCTCCCAGTTGCTCACACAGTTTACTACTTTTTGTGTACTTGCCAGTCTGCCAGATGCGATATGTCACTAGTTGTGTATCAAAAAATGTCATCGTTTCACCTCCTAGGGATTATTCGAGATTTCTTAATCCAAACCCCTAGCAACGAGGCATTGGCTACCTTAAGAGAGTCATAGTTACTCGTCCAAATTCCTCACCCAGTCTGCCACTTGTTCTTACTGTGGCCAGTCTGCCAGAAGCGATATGTCACTAGTTGTGTATCATAAAAGAGTCATCGTTTCTCCTCCTAGGGGTTATTCGAGATTACTTAATCCAAACCTCTAGTAACGAGGCATTGGCTACCTTAAGAGAGTCATAGTTACTCGTTACAATTTCTCACCCTGTCTGCCACTTTTTCTTACTGTGGCCAGTCTGCCAGAAGCGATATGTCACTCGTTGTGTATCTTAAGAGATTCATCGTTACTCCTTCCATAGGTTACTGGTATTCTCTGATTCAATACCTCTCGTGACGAAAAAGGCGCTATCTTAATAGTGCAATACTTCTTCCTCCCAGTTGCTCACACAGTCTACTACTTTTTGTGTCGTTTTTGTCTGCCAGAAACTATAATTCACTAGTTGTGTATCATAAAGGAGTCAACGTTTCTCCTCCTAGGGGTTATTCGAGATTTCTTAATCCCAACCCCCAGTAACGAGGCATTGGCTACCTTAAGAGAGTCATAGTTACTCGTCCCAATTGCTCACCCAGTTTGCCTCTTTTTCTTACTGTGGCCAGTCTGCCAGAAGCGATATGTCACTCGTTGTGTATCTTAAGAGATTCATCGTTACTCCCTCCATAGGTTACTCGTATTCTCTGATTCAATACCTCTCGTGACGAAACATTGGCTTTCTTAATAGTGCCATACTTCTTAGTCCCAGTTGCTCACACTGTTTCCTACTTTTTGTGTACTTGCCAGTCTGCCAGAAGCGATATGTCACTAGTTGTGTATCATAAAAGAGTCATCGTTTCACCTCCTAGGGGTTATTCGAGATTTCTTATTCCAAACCCCTAGTAACGAGGCATTGGGTACCTTAAGAGAGTCATAGTTACTCGTCCCCATTGCTCACCCAGTTTGCTACTTTTTCTTACTGTGGCCAGTCTGCCAGAAGCGATATGTCACTAGTTGTGTATCATAAATGAGTCATCGTTTCTCCTCCTAGGGGTTATTCGATATTTCTTAATCCAAACCCCTAGTAACGAGGCATTGGCTACCTTAAGAGAGTCATAGTTACTCGTCCCAATTGCTCACCCAGTCTGCCACTTTTTCTTACTGTGGCCAGTCTGCCAGAAGCGATATGTCACTCGTTCTGTATCTTAAGAGATTCATCGTTACTCCTTCCATAGGTTACTGGTATTCTCTGATTTAATACCTCTCGTGACGAAACATTGGCTTTCTTAATAGTGCCATACTTCTTAGTCCCAGTTGCTCACACTGTTTCCTACTTTTTGTGTACTTGCCTGTCTGCCAGAAGCGATATGTCACTAGTTGTGTATCATAAAAGAGTCATCGTTTCTCCTCGTAGGGGTTATTCGAGATTTCTTAATCCAAACCCCTAGTAACGAAGCATTGGGTACCTTAAGAGAGTGATAGTTACTCGTCCCCATTGCTCACCCAGTCTGCCACTTTTTCTTACTGTGGCCAGTCTGCCAGAAGCGATATGTCACTCGTTGTGTATCTTAAGATATTCATCGTTACTCCTTCCATAGGTTACTGGTATTCTCAGATTCAATACCTCTCGTGACGAAAAAGTCGCTATCTTAATAGTGCAATACTTCATCCTCCCAGTTGCTCACACAGTCTACTACTTTTTGTGTAGTTTTTGCCTGCCAGAAACTATAATTCACTAGTTGTGTATCATAAAAGAGTCAACGTTTCTCCTCCTAGGGGTTATTCCAGATTTCTTAATCCAAACCCCTAGTAACGAGGCATTGGCTACCTTAAGAGAGTCATAGTTACTCGTCCCAATTGCTCACCCAGTCTGCCACTTTTTCTTACTGTGGCCAGTCTGCCAGAAGCGATATGTCACTCGTTGTGTATCTTAAGAGATTCATCGTTACTCCCTCCATAGGTTACTCGTATTCTCTGATTCAATACCTCTCGTGACGAAACATTGGCTTTCTTAATAGTGCCATACTTCTTAGTCCCAGTTGCTCACACTGTTTCCTACTTTTTGTGTACTTGCCAGTCTGCCAGAAGCGATATGTCACTAGTTGTGTATCATAAATGAGTCATCGTTTATCCTCCTAGGGGTTATTCGAGATATCTTAATCCAAACCCCTAGTAACGAGGCATTGGGTACCTTAAGAGAGTCATAGTTACTCGTCCCCATTGCTCACCCAGTCTGCCACTTTTTCTTACTGTGGCCAGTCTGCCAGAAGCGATATGTCACTAGTTGTGTATCATAAAAGAGTCATCGTTTCTCCTCCTAGGGGTTATTCGATATTTCTTAATCCAAACCCCTAGTAACGAGGTATTGGCTAACTTAAGAGAGTCATAGTTACTCGTCCCAATTGCTCACCCAGTCTGCCACTTTTTCTTACTGTGGCCAGTCTGCCAGAAGCGATATGTCACTCGTTGTGTATCTTAAGAGATTCATCGTTACTCCTTCCATAGGTTACTGGTATTCTCTGATTCAATACCTCTCGTGACGAAACATTGGCTTTCTTAATAGTGCCATACTTCTTAGTCCCAGTTGCTCACACTGTTTCCTACTTTTTGTGTACTTGCCAGTCAGCCAGAAGCGATATGTCACTAGTTGTGTATCATAAAAGAGTCATCGTTTCTCCTCGTAGGGGTTATTCGAGATTTCATAATCCAAACCCCTAGTAACGAAGCATTGGGTACCTTAAGAGAGTCATAGTTACTCGTCCCCATTGCTCACCCAGTCTGCCACTTTTTCTTACTGTGGCCAGTCTGCCAGAAGCGATATGTCACTCGTTGTGTATCTTAAGATATTCATCGTTACTCCTTCCATAGGTTACTGGTATTCTCAGATTCAATACCTCTCGTGACGAAAAAGTCGCTATCTTAATAGTGCAATACTTCATCCTCCCAGTTGCT
Source organism: Schistocerca gregaria (assembly GCF_023897955.1). Taxonomy (NCBI): domain Eukaryota; kingdom Metazoa; phylum Arthropoda; class Insecta; order Orthoptera; family Acrididae; genus Schistocerca; species Schistocerca gregaria. The sequence continues at coordinate 30,021,516 of NC_064926.1, forward strand.
CACACAGTCTACTACTTTTTGTGTAGTTTTTGCCTGCCAGAAACTATAATTCACTAGTTGTGTATCATAAAACAGTCAACGTTTCTCATCCTAGGGGTTATTCGAGATTTCTTAATCCAAACCCCTAGTAACGAGGCATTGGCTACCTTAAGAGAGTCATAGTTACTCGTCCCAATTGCTCACCCAGTCTGCCACTTTTTCTTACTGTGGCCAGTCTGCCAGAAGCGATATGTCACTCGTTGTGTATCTTAAGAGATTCATCGTTACTCCCTCCATAGGTTACTCGTATTCTCTGATTCAATACCTCTCGTGACGAAACATTGGCTTTCTTAATAGTGCCATACTTCTTAGTCCCAGTTGCTCACACTGTTTCCTACTTTTTGTGTACTTGCCAGTCTGCCAGAAGCGATATGTCACTAGTTGTGTGTCATAAAAGAGTCATCGTTTATCCTCCTAGGGGTTATTCGAGATATCTTAATCCAAACCCCTAGTAACGAGGCATTGGGTACCTTAATAGAGTCATAGTTACTCGTCCCCATTGCTCACCCAGTCTGCCACTTTTTCTTACTGTGGCCAGTCTGCCAGAAGCGATATGTCACTAGTTGTGTATCATAAAAGAGTCATCGTTTCTCCTCCTAGGGGTTATTCGATATTTCTTAATCCAAACCCCTAGTAACGAGGCATTGGCTACCTTAAGAGAGTCATAGTTACTCGTCCCAATTGCTCACCCAGTCTGCCACTTTTTCTTACTGTGGCCAGTCTGCCAGAAGCGATATGTCACTCGTTGTGTATCTTAAGAGATTCATCGTTACTCCTTCCATAGGTTACTGGTATTCTCTGATTCAATACCTCTCGTGACGAAACATTGGCTTTCTTAATAGTGCCATACTTCTTAGTCCCAGTTGCTCACACTGTTTCCTACTTTTTGTGTACTTGCCAGTCAGCCAGAAGCGATATGTCACTAGTTGTGTATCATAAAAGAGTCATCGTTTCTCCTCGTAGGGGTTATTCGAGATTTCATAATCCAAACCCCTAGTAACGAAGCATTGGGTACCTTAAGAGAGACATAGTTACTCGTCCCCATTGCTCACCCAGTCTGCCACTTTTTCTTACTGTGGCCAGTCTGCCAGAAGCGATATGTCACTCGTTGTGTATCTTAAGATATTCATCGTTACTCCCTCCATAGGTTACTAGTATTCTCAGATTCAATACCTCTCGTGACGAAAAAGTCGCTATCTTAATAGTGCAATACTTCATCCTCCCAGTTGCTCACACAGTCTACTACTTTTTGTGTAGTTTTTGCCTGCCAGAAACTATAATTCACTAGTTGTGTATCATAAAAGAGTCAACGTTTCTCCTCCTAGGGGTTATTCGAGATTTCTTAATCCAAACCCCTAGTAACGAGGCATTGGCTACCTTAAGAGAGTCATAGTTACTCGTCCCAATTGCTCACCCAGTCTGCCACTTTTTCTTACTGTGGCCAGTCTGCCAGAAGCGATATGTCACTCGTTGTGTATCTTAAGAGATTCATCGTTACTCCCTCCATAGGTTACTCGTATTCTCTGATTCAATACCTCTCGTGACGAAACATTGGCTTTCTTAATAGTGCCATACTTCTTAGTCCCAGTTGCTCACACTGTTTCCTACTTTTTGTGTACTTGCCAGTCTGCCAGAAGCGATATGTCACTAGTTGTGTATCATAAAAGAGTCATCGTTTATCCTCCTAGGGGTTATTCGAGATATCTTAATCCAAACCCCTAGTAATGAGGCATTGGGTACCTTAAGAGAGTCATAGTTACTCGTCCCCATTGCTCACCCAGTCTGCCACTTTTTCTTACTGTGGCCAGTCTGCCAGAAGCGATATGTCACTAGTTGTGTATCATAAAAGAGTCATCGTTTCTCCTCCTAGGGGTTATTCGATATTTCTTAATCCAAACCCCTAGTAACGAGGCATTGGCTACCTTAAGAGAGTCATAGTTACTCGTCCCAATTGCTCACCCAGTCTGCCACTTTTTCTTACTGTGGCCAGTCTGCCAGAAGCGATATGTCACTCGTTGTGTATCTTAAGAGATTCATCGTTACTCCCTCCATAGGTTACTCGTATTCTCTGATTCAATACCTCTCGTGACGAAACATTGGCTTTCTTAATAGTGCCATACTTCTTAGTCCCAGTTGCTCACACTGTTTCCTACTTTTTGTGTACTTGCCAGTCTGCCAGAAGCGATATGTCACTAGTTGTGTATCATAAAAGAGTCATCGTTTATCCTCCTAGGAGTTATTCGAGATATCTTAATCCAAACCCCTAGTAACGAGGCATTGGGTACCTTAAGAGAGTCATAGTTACTCGTCCCCATTGCTCACCCAGTCTGCCACTTTTTCTTACTGTGGCCAGTCTGCCAGAAGCGATATGTCACTAGTTGTGTATCATAAAAGAGTCATCGTTTCTCCTCCTAGGGGTTATTCGATATTTCTTAATCCAAACCCCTAGTAACGAGGCATTGTCTACCTTAAGAGAGTCATAGTTACTCGTCCCAATTGCTCACCCAGTCTGCCACTTTTTCTTACTGTGGCCAGTCTGCCAGAAGCGATATGTCACTCGTTGTGTATCTTAAGAGATTCATCGTTACTCCTTCCATAGGTTACTGGTATTCTCTGATTCAATACCTCTCGTGACGAAACATTGGCTTTCTTAATAGTGCCATACTTCTTAGTCCCAGTTGCTCACACTGTTTCCTACTTTTTGTGTACTTGCCAGTCAGCCAGAAGCGATATGTTACTAGTTGTGTATCATAAAAGAGTCATCGTTTCTCCTCGTAGGGGTTATTCGAGATTTCATAATCCAAACCCCTAGTAACGAAGCATTGGGTACCTTAAGAGAGTCATAGTTACTCGTCCCCATTGCTCACCCAGTCTGCCACTTTTTCTTACTGTGGCCAGTCTGCCAGAAGCGATATGTCACTCGTTGTGTATCTTAAGATATTCATCGTTACTCCTTCCATAGGTTACTGGTATTCTCAGATTCAATACCTCTCGTGACGAAAAAGTCGCTATCTTAATAGTGCAATACTTCATCCTCCCAGTTGCTCACACAGTCTACTACTTTTTGTGTAGTTTTTGCCTGCCAGAAACTATAATTCACTAGTTGTGTATCATAAAAGAGTCAACGTTTCTCCTCCTAGGGGTTATTCGAGATTTCTTAATCCAAACCCCTAGTAACGAGGCATTGGCTACCTTAAGAGAGTCATAGTTACTCGTCCCAATTGCTCACCCAGTCTGCCACTTTTTCTTACTGTGGCCAGTCTGCCAGAAGCGATATGTCACTCGTTGTGTATCTTAAGAGATTCATCGTTACTCCCTCCATAGGTTACTCGTATTCTCTGATTCAATACCTCTCGTGACGAAACATTGGCTTTCTTAATAGTGCCATACTTCTTCCTCCCAGTTGCTCACACAGTTTACTACTTTTTGTGTACTTGCCAGTCTGCCAGATGCGATATGTCACTAGTTGTGTATCAAAAAAATGTCATCGTTTCACCTCCTAGGGATTATTCGAGATTTCTTAATCCAAACCCCTAGTAACGAGGCATTGGCTACCTTAAGAGAGTCATAGTTACTCGTCCAAATTGCTCACCCAGTCTGCCACTTGTTCTTACTGTGGCCAGTCTGCCAGAAGCGATATGTCACTAGTTGTGTATCATAAAAGAGTCATCGTTTCTCCTCCTAGGGGTTATTCGAGATTACTTAATCCAAACCTCTAGTAACGAGGCATTGGCTACCTTAAGAGAGTCATAGTTACTCGTTACAATTGCTCACCCTGTCTGCCACTTTTTCTTACTGTGGCCAGTCTGCCAGAAGCGATATGTCACTAGTTGTGTATCATAAATGAGTCATCGTTTATCCTCCTAGGGGTTATTCGAGATATCTTAATCCAAACCCCTAGTAACGAGGCATTGGGTACCTTAAGAGAGTCATAGTTACTCGTCCCCATTGCTCACCCAGTCTGCCACTTTTTCTTACTGTGGCCAGTCTGCCAGAAGCGATATGTCACTAGTTGTGTATCATAAAAGAGTCATCGTTTCTCCTCCTAGGGGTTATTCGATATTTCTTAATCCAAACCCCTAGTAACGAGGTATTGGCTAACTTAAGAGAGTCATAGTTACTCGTCCCAATTGCTCACCCAGTCTGCCACTTTTTCTTACTGTGGCCAGTCTGCCAGAAGCGATATGTCACTCGTTGTGTATCTTAAGAGATTCATCGTTACTCCTTCCATAGGTTACTGGTATTCTCTGATTCAATACCTCTCGTGACGAAACATTGGCTTTCTTAATAGTGCCATACTTCTTAGTCCCAGTTGCTCACACTGTTTCCTACTTTTTGTGTACTTGCCAGTCAGCCAGAAGCGATATGTTACTAGTTGTGTATCATAAAAGAGTCATCGTTTCTCCTCGTAGGGGTTATTCGAGATTTCATAATCCAAACCCCTAGTAACGAAGCATTGGGTACCTTAAGAGAGTCATAGTTACTCGTCCCCATTGCTCACCCAGTCTGCCACTTTTTCTTACTGTGGCCAGTCTGCCAGAAGCGATATGTCACTCGTTGTGTATCTTAAGATATTCATCGTTACTCCTTCCATAGGTTACTGGTATTCTCAGATTCAATACCTCTCGTGACGAAAAAGTCGCTATCTTAATAGTGCAATACTTCATCCTCCCAGTTGCTCACACAGTCTACTACTTTTTGTGTAGTTTTTGCCTGCCAGAAACTATAATTCACTAGTTGTGTATCATAAAAGAGTCAACGTTTCTCCTCCTAGGGGTTATTCGAGATTTCTTAATCCAAACCCCTAGTAACGAGGCATTGGCTACCTTAAGAGAGTCATAGTTACTCGTCCCAATTGCTCACCCAGTCTGCCACTTTTTCTTACTGTGGCCAGTCTGCCAGAAGCGATATGTCACTCGTTGTGTATCTTAAGAGATTCATCGTTACTCCCTCCATAGGTTACTCGTATTCTCTGATTCAATACCTCTCGTGACGAAACATTGGCTTTCTTAATAGTGCCATACTTCTTAGTCCCAGTTGCTCACACTGTTTCCTACTTTTTGTGTACTTGCCAGTCTGCCAGAAGCGATATGTCACTAGTTGTGTATCATAAAAGAGTCATCGTTTATCCTCGTAGGGGTTATTCGAGATATCTTAATCCAAACCCCTAGTAACGAGGCATTGGGTACCTTAAGAGAGTCATAGTTACTCGTCCCCATTGCTCACCCAGTCTGCCACTTTTTCTTACTGTGGCCAGTCTGCCAGAAGCGATATGTCACTCGTTGTGTATCTTAAGAGATTCATCGTTACTCCCTCCATAGGTTACTCGTATTCTCTGATTCAATACCTCTCGTGACGAAACATTGGCTTTCTTAATAGTGCCATACTTCTTCCTCCCAGTTGCTCACACAGTTTACTACTTTTTGTGTACTTGCCAGTCTGCCAGATGCGATATGTCACTAGTTGTGTATCAAAAAAATGTCATCGTTTCACCTCCTAGGGATTATTCGAGATTTCTTAATCCAAACCCCTAGTAACGAGGCATTGGCTACCTTAAGAGAGTCATAGTTACTCGTCCAAATTGCTCACCCAGTCTGCCACTTGTTCTTACTGTGGCCAGTCTGCCAGAAGCGATATGTCACTAGTTGTGTATCATAAAAGAGTCATCGTTTCTCCTCCTAGGGGTTATTCGAGATTACTTAATCCAAACCTCTAGTAACGAGGCATTGGCTACCTTAAGAGAGTCATAGTTACTCGTTACAATTGCTCACCCTGTCTGCCACTTTTTCTTACTGTGGCCAGTCTGCCAGAAGCGATATGTCACTAGTTGTGTATCATAAATGAGTCATCGTTTATCCTCCTAGGGGTTATTCGAGATATCTTAATCCAAACCCCTAGTAACGAGGCATTGGGTACCTTAAGAGAGTCATAGTTACTCGTCCCCATTGCTCACCCAGTCTGCCACTTTTTCTTACTGTGGCCAGTCTGCCAGAAGCGATATGTCACTAGTTGTGTATCATAAAAGAGTCATCGTTTCTCCTCCTAGGGGTTATTCGATATTTCTTAATCCAAACCCCTAGTAACGAGGTATTGGCTAACTTAAGAGAGTCATAGTTACTCGTCCCAATTGCTCACCCAGTCTGCCACTTTTTCTTACTGTGGCCAGTCTGCCAGAAGCGATATGTCACTCGTTGTGTATCTTAAGAGATTCATCGTTACTCCTTCCATAGGTTACTGGTATTCTCTGATTCAATACCTCTCGTGACGAAACATTGGCTTTCTTAATAGTGCCATACTTCTTAGTCCCAGTTGCTCACACTGTTTCCTACTTTTTGTGTACTTGCCAGTCAGCCAGAAGCGATATGTTACTAGTTGTGTATCATAAAAGAGTCATCGTTTCTCCTCGTAGGGGTTATTCGAGATTTCATAATCCAAACCCCTAGTAACGAAGCATTGGGTACCTTAAGAGAGTCATAGTTACTCGTCCCCATTGCTCACCCAGTCTGCCACTTTTTCTTACTGTGGCCAGTCTGCCAGAAGCGATATGTCACTCGTTGTGTATCTTAAGATATTCATCGTTACTCCTTCCATAGGTTACTGGTATTCTCAGATTCAATACCTCTCGTGACGAAAAAGTCGCTATCTTAATAGTGCAATACTTCATCCTCCCAGTTGCTCACACAGTCTACTACTTTTTGTGTAGTTTTTGCCTGCCAGAAACTATAATTCACTAGTTGTGTATCATAAAAGAGTCAACGTTTCTCCTCCTAGGGGTTATTCGAGATTTCTTAATCCAAACCCCTAGTAACGAGGCATTGGCTACCTTAAGAGAGTCATAGTTACTCGTCCCAATTGCTCACCCAGTCTGCCACTTTTTCTTACTGTGGCCAGTCTGCCAGAAGCGATATGTCACTCGTTGTGTATCTTAAGAGATTCATCGTTACTCCCTCCATAGGTTACTCGTATTCTCTGATTCAATACCTCTCGTGACGAAACATTGGCTTTCTTAATAGTGCCATACTTCTTAGTCCCAGTTGCTCACACTGTTTCCTACTTTTTGTGTACTTGCCAGTCTGCCAGAAGCGATATGTCACTAGTTGTGTATCATAAAAGAGTCATCGTTTCTCCTCCTAGGGGTTATTCGAGATTTCTTAATCCAAACCCCTAGTAACGAGGCATTGGGTACCTTAAGAGAGTCATAGTTACTCGTCCCCATTGCTCACCCAGTCTGCCACTTTTTCTTACTGTGGCCAGTCTGCCAGAAGCGATATGTCACTAGTTGTGTATCATAAAAGAGTCATCGTTTCTCCTCCTAGGGGTTATTCGATATTTCTTAATCCAAACCCCTAGTAACGAGGCATTGGCTACCTTAAGAGAGTCATAGTTACTCGTCCCAATTGCTCACCCAGTCTGCCACTTTTTCTTACTGTGGCCAGTCTGCCAGAAGCGATATGTCACTCGTTGTGTATCTTAAGAGATTCATCGTTACTCCTTCCATAGGTTACTGGTATTCTCTGATTCAATACCTCTCGTGACGAAACATTGGCTTTCTTAATAGTGCCATACTTCTTAGTCCCAGTTGCTCACACTGTTTCCTACTTTTTGTGTACTTGCCAGTCAGCCAGAAGCGATATGTCACTAGTTGTGTATCATAAAAGAGTCATCGTTTCTCCTCGTAGGGGTTATTCGAGATTTCATAATCCAAACCCCTAGTAACGAAGCATTGGGTACCTTAAGAGAGTCATAGTTACTCGTCCCCATTGCTCACCCAGTCTGCCACTTTTTCTTACTGTGGCCAGTCTGCCAGAAGCGATATGTCACTCGTTGTGTATCTTAAGATATTCATCGTTACTCCTTCCATAGGTTACTGGTATTCTCAGATTCAATACCTCTCGTGACGAAAAAGTCGCTATCTTAATAGTGCAATACTTCATCCTCCCAGTTGCTCACACAGTCTACTACTTTTTGTGTAGTTTTTGCCTGCCAGAAACTATAATTCACTAGTTGTGTATCATAAAAGAGTCAACGTTTCTCCTCCTAGGGGTTATTCGAGATTTCTTAATCCAAACCCCTAGTAACGAGGCATTGGCTACCTTAAGAGAGTCATAGTTACTCGTCCCAATTGCTCACCCAGTCTGCCACTTTTTCTTACTGTGGCCAGTCTGCCAGAAGCGATATGTCACTCGTTGTGTATCTTAAGAGATTCATCGTTACTCCCTCCATAGGTTACTCGTATTCTCTGATTCAATACCTCTCGTGACGAAACATTGGCTTTCTTAATAGTGCCATACTTCTTCCTCCCAGTTGCTCACACAGTTTACTACTTTTTGTGTACTTGCCAGTCTGCCAGATGCGATATGTCACTAGTTGTGTATCAAAAAAATGTCATCGTTTCACCTCCTAGGGATTATTCGAGATTTCTTAATCCAAACCCCTAGTAACGAGGCATTGGCTACCTTAAGAGAGTCATAGTTACTCGTCCAAATTGCTCACCCAGTCTGCCACTTGTTCTTACTGTGGCCAGTCTGCCAGAAGCGATATGTCACTAGTTGTGTATCATAAAAGAGTCATCGTTTCTCCTCCTAGGGGTTATTCGAGATTACTTAATCCAAACCTCTAGTAACGAGGCATTGGCTACCTTAAGAGAGTCATAGTTACTCGTTACAATTGCTCACCCTGTCTGCCACTTTTTCTTACTGTGGCCAGTCTGCCAGAAGCGATATGTCACTCGTTGTGTATCTTAAGAGATTCATCGTTACTCCTTCCATAGGTTACTGGTATTCTCTGATTCAATACCTCTCGTGACGAAAAAGGCGCTATCTTAATAGTGCAATACTTCTTCCTCCCAGTTGCTCACACAGTCTACTACTTTTTGTGTCGTTTTTGTCTGCCAGAAACTATAATTCACTAGTTGTGTATCATAAAGGAGTCAACGTTTCTCCTCCTAGGGGTTATTCAGGATTTCTTAATCCCAACCCCCAGTAACGAGGCATTGGCTACCTTAAGAGAGTCATAGTTACTCGTCCCAATTGCTCACCCAGTTTGCCACTTTTTCTTACTGTGGCCAGTCTGCCAGAAGCGATATGTCACTCGTTGTGTATCTTAAGAGATTCATCGTTACTCCCTCCATAGGTTACTCGTATTCTCTGATTCAATACCTCTCGTGACGAAACATTGGCTTTCTTAATAGTGCCATACTTCTTAGTCCCAGTTGCTCACACTGTTTCCTACTTTTTGTGTACTTGCCAGTCTGCCAGAAGCGATATGTCACTAGTTGTGTATCATAAAAGAGTCATCGTTTATCCTCCTAGGGGTTATTCGAGATTTCTTAATCCAAACCCCTAGTAACGAGGCATTGGGTACCTTAAGAGAGTCATAGTTACTCGTCCCCATTGCTCACCCAGTTTGCCACTTTTTCTTACTGTGGCCAGTCTGCCAGAAGCGATATGTCACTAGTTGTGTATCATAAATGAGTCATCGTTTCTCCTCCTAGGGGTTATTCGATATTTCTTAATCCAAACCCCTAGTAACGAGGCATTGGCTACCTTAAGAGAGTCATAGTTACTCGTCCCAATTGCTCACCCAGTCTGCCACTTTTTCTTATTGTGGCCAGTCTGCCAGAAGCGATATGTCACTCGTTGTGTATCTTAAGAGATTCATCGTTACTCCTTCCATAGGTTACTGGTATTCTCTGATTCAATACCTCTCGTGACGAAACGTTGGCTTTCTTAATAGTGCCATACTTCTTAGTCCCAGTTGCTCACACTGTTTCCTACTTTTTGTGTACTTGCCAGTCAGCCAGAAGCGATATGTCACTAGTTGTGTATCATAAAAGAGTCATCGTTTCTCCTCGTAGGGGTTATTCGAGATTTCATAATCCAAACCCCTAGTAACGAAGCATTGGGTACCTTAAGAGAGTCATAGTTACTCGTCCCCATTGCTCACCCAGTCTGCCACTTTTTCTTACTGTGGCCAGTCTGCCAGAAGCGATATGTCACTCGTTGTGTATCTTATGATATTCATCGTTACTCCTTCCATAGGTTACTGGTATTCTCAGATTCAATACCTCTCGTGACGAAAAAGTCGCTATCTTAATAGTGCAATACTTCATCCTCCCAGTCGCTCACACAGTCTACTACTTTTTGTGTAGTTTTTGCCTGCCAGAAACTATAATTCACTAGTTGTGTATCATAAAAGAGTCAACGTTTCTCCTCCTAGGGGTTATTCGAGATTTCTTAATCCAAACCCCTAGTAACGAGGCATTGGCTACCTTAAGAGAGTCATAGTTACTCGTCCCAATTGCTCACCCAGTCTGCCACTTTTTCTTACTGTGGCCAGTCTGTCAGAAGCGATATGTCACTCGTTGTGTATCTTAAGAGATTCATCGTTACTCCCTCCATAGGTTACTCGTATTCTCTGATTCAATACCTCTCGTGACGAAACATTGGCTTTCTTAATAGTGCCATACTTCTTCCTCCCAGTTGCTCACACAGTTTACTACTTTTTGTGTACTTGCCAGTCTGCCAGATGCGATATGTCACTAGTTGTGTATCAAAAAAATGTCATCGTTTCACCTCCTAGGGATTATTCGAGATTTCTTAATCCAAACCCCTAGTAACGAGGCATTGGCTACCTTAAGAGAGTCATAGTTACTCGTCCAAATTGCTCACCCAGTCTGCCACTTGTTCTTACTGTGGCCAGTCTGCCAGAAGCGATATGTCACTAGTTGTGTATCATAAAAGAGTCATCGTTTCTCCTCCTAGGGGTTATTCGAGATTACTTAATCCAAACCTCTAGTAACGAGGCATTGGCTACCTTAAGAGAGTCATAGTTACTCGTTACAATTGCTCACCCTGTCTGCCACTTTTTCTTACTGTGGCCAGTCTGCCAGAAGCGATATGTCACTCGTTGTGTATCTTAAGAGATTCATCGTTACTCCTTCCATAGGTTACTGGTATTCTCTGATTCAATACCTCTCGTGACGAAAAAGGCGCTATCTTAATAGTGCAATACTTCTTCCTCCCAGTTGCTCACACAGTCTACTACTTTTTGTGTCGTTTTTGTCTGCCAGAAACTATAATTCACTAGTTGTGTATCATAAAGGAGTCAACGTTTCTCCTCCTAGGGGTTATTCGAGATTTCTTAATCCCAACCCCCAGTAACGAGGCATTGGCTACCTTAAGAGAGTCATAGTTACTCGTCCCAATTGCTCACCCAGTTTGCCACTTTTTCTTACTGTGGCCAGTCTGCCAGAAGCGATATGTCACTCGTTGTGTATCTTAAGAGATTCATCGTTACTCCCTCCATAGGTTACTCGTATTCTCTGATTCAATACCTCTCGTGACGAAACATTGGCTTTCTTAATAGTGCCATACTTCTTAGTCCCAGTTGCTCACACTGTTTCCTACTTTTTGTGTACTTGCCAGTCTGCCAGAAGCGATATGTCACTAGTTGTGTATCATAAAAGAGTCATCGTTTATCCTCCTAGGGGTTATTCGAGATTTCTTAATCCAAACCCCTAGTAACGAGGCATTGGGTACCTTAAGAGAGTCATAGTTACTCGTCCCCATTGCTCACCCAGTTTGCCACTTTTTCTTACTGTGGCCAGTCTGCCAGAAGCGATATGTCACTAGCTGTGTATCATAAATGAGTCATCGTTTCTCCTCCTAGGGGTTATTCGATATTTCTTAATCCAAACCCCTAGTAACGAGGCATTGGCTACCTTAAGAGAGTCATAGTTACTCGTCCCAATTGCTCACCCAGTCTGCCACTTTTTCTTACTGTGGCCAGTCTGCCAGAAGCGATATGTCACTCGTTGTGTATCTTAAGAGATTCATCGTTACTCCTTCCATAGGTTACTGGTATTCTCTGATTCAATACCTCTCGTGACGAAACGTTGGCTTTCTTAATAGTGCCATACTTCTTAGTCCCAGTTGCTCACACTGTTTCCTACTTTTTGTGTACTTGCCAGTCAGCCAGAAGCGATTATGTCACTAGTTGTGTATCATAAAAGAGTCATCGTTTCTCCTCGTAGGGGTTATTCGAGATTTCATAATCCAAACCCCTAGTAACGAAGCATTGGGTACCTTAAGAGAGTCATAGTTACTCGTCCCCATTGCTCACCCAGTCTGCCACATTTTCTTACTGTGGCCAGTCTGCCAGAAGCGATATGTCACTCGTTGTGTATCTTAAGATATTCATCGTTACTCCTTCCATAGGTTACTGGTATTCTCTGATTCAATACCTCTCGTGACGAAAAAGTCGCTATCTTAATAGTGCAATACTTCATCCTCCCAGTTGCTCACACAGTCTACTACTTTTTGTGTAGTTTTTGCCTGCCAGAAACTATAATTCACTAGTTGTGTATCATAAAAGAGTCAACGTTTCTCCTCCTAGGGGTTATTCGAGATTTCTTAATCCAAACCCCTAGTAACGAGGCATTGGCTACCTTAAGAGAGTCATAGTTACTCGTCCCAATTGCTCACCCAGTCTGCACTTTTTCTTACTGTGGCCAGTCTGCCAGAAGCGATATGTCACTCGTTGTGTATCTTAAGAGATTCATCGTTACTCCCTCCATAGGTTACTCGTATTCTCTGATTCAATACCTCTCGTGACGAAACATTGGCTTTCTTAATAGTGCCATACTTCTTAGTCCCAGTTGCTCACACTGTTTCCTACTTTTTGTGTACTTGCCAGTCTGCCAGAAGCGATATGTCACTAGTTGTGTATCATAAAAGAGTCATCGTTTATCCTCCTAGGGGTTATTCGAGATATCTTAATCCAAACCCCTAGTAACGAGGCATTGGGTACCTTAAGAGAGTCATAGTTACTCGTCCCCATTGCTCACCCAGTCTGCCACTTTTTCTTACTGTGGCCAGTGTGCCAGAAGCGATATGTCACTAGTTGTGTATCATAAAAGAGTCATCGTTTCTCCTCCTAGGGGTTATTCGATATTTCTTAATCCAAACCCCTAGTAACGAGGCATTGGCTACCTTAAGAGAGTCATAGTTACTCGTCCCAATTGCTCACCCAGTCTGCCACTTTTTCTTACTGTGGCCAGTCTGCCAGAAGCGATATGTCACTCGTTGTGTATCTTAAGAGATTCATCGTTACTCCTTCCATAGGTTACTGGTATTCTCTGATTCAATACCTCTCGTGACGAAACATTGGCTTTCTTAATAGTGCCATACTTCTTAGTCCCAGTTGCTCACACTGTTTCCTACTTTTTGTGTACTTGCCAGTCAGCCAGAAGCGATATGTCACTAGTTGTGTATCATAAAAGAGTCATCGTTTCTCCTCGTAGGGGTTATTCGAGATTTCATAATCCAAACCCCTAGTAACGAAGCATTGGGTACCTTAAGAGAGTCATAGTTACTCGTCCCCATTGCTCACCCAGTCTGCCACTTTTTCTTACTGTGGCCAGTCTGCCAGAAGCGATATGTCACTCGTTGTGTATCTTAAGATATTCATCGTTACTCCTTCCATAGGTTACTGGTATTCTCAGATTCAATACCTCTCGTGACGAAAAAGTCGCTATCTTAATAGTGCAATACTTCATCCTCTTAGTTGCTCACACAGTCTACTACTTTTTGTGTAGTTTTTGCCTGCCAGAAACTATAATTCACTAGTTGTGTATCATAAAAGAGTCAACGTTTCTCCTCCTAGGGGTTATTCGAGATTTCTTAATCCAAACCCCTAGTAACGAGGCATTGGCTACCTTAAGAGAGTCATAGTTACTCGTCCCAATTGCTCACCCAGTCTGCCACTTTTTCTTACTGTGGCCAGTCTGCCAGAAGCGATATGTCACTCGTTGTGTATCTTAAGAGATTCATCGTTACTCCCTCCATAGGAAACTCGTATTCTCTGATTCAATACCTCTCGTGACGAAACATTGGCTTTCTTAATAGTGCCATACTTCTTCCTCCCAGTTGCTCACACAGTTTACTACTTTTTGTGTACTTGCCAGTCTGCCAGATGCGATATGTCACTAGTTGTGTATCAAAAAAATGTCATCGTTTCACCTCCTAGGGATTATTCGAGATTTCTTAATCCAAACCCCTAGTAACGAGGCATTGGCTACCTTAAGAGAGTCATAGTTACTCGTCCAAATTGCTCACCCAGTCTGCCACTTGTTCTTACTGTGGCCAGTCTGCCAGAAGCGATATGTCACTAGTTGTGTATCATAAAAGAGTCATCGTTTCTCCTCCTAGGGGTTATTCGAGATTACTTAATCCAAACCTCTAGTAACGAGGCATTGGCTACCTTAAGAGAGTCATAGTTACTCGTTACAATTGCTCACCCTGTCTGCCACTTTTTCTTACTGTGGCCAGTCTGCCAGAAGCGATATGTCACTCGTTGTGTATCTTAAGAGATTCATCGTTACTCCTTCCATAGGTTACTGGTATTCTCTGATTCAATACCTCTCGTGACGAAAAAGTCGCTATCTTAAGAGTGCAATACTTCTTCCTCCCAGTTGCTCACACAGTCTACTACTTTTTGTGTCGTTTTTGTCTGCCAGAAACTATAATTCACTAGTTGTGTATCATAAAGGAGTCAACGTTTCTCCTCCTAGGGGTTATTCGAGATTTCTTAATCCCAGCCCCCAGTAACGAGGCATTGGCTACCTTAAGAGAGTCATAGTTACTCGTCCCAATTGCTCACCCAGTTTGCCACTTTTTCTTACTGTGGCCAGTCTGCCAGAAGCGATATGTCACTCGTTGTGTATCTTAAGAGATTCATCGTTACTCCCTCCATAGGTTACTCGTATTCTCTGATTCAATACCTCTCGTGACGAAACATTGGCTTTCTTAATAGTGCCATACTTCATAGTCCCAGTTGCTCACACTGTTTCCTACTTTTTGTGTACTTGCCAGTCTGCCAGAAGCGATATGTCACTAGTTGTGTATCATAAAAGAGTCATCGTTTATCCTCCTAGGGGTTATTCGAGATATCTTAATCCAAACCCCTAGTAACGAGGCATTGGGTACCTTAAGAGAGTCATAGTTACTCGTCCCCATTGCTCACCCAGTCTGCCACTTTTTCTTACTGTGGCCAGTCTGCCAGAAGCGATATGTCACTAGTTGTGTATCATAAAAGAGTCATCGTTTCTCCTCCTAGGGGTTATTCGATATTTCTTAATCCAAACCCCTAGTAACGAGGCATTGGCTACCTTAAGAGAGTCATAGTTACTCGTCCCAATTGCTCACCCAGTCTGCCACTTTTTCTTACTGTGGCCAGTCTGCCAGAAGCGATATGTCACTCGTTGTGTATCTTAAGAGATTCATCGTTACTCCTTCCATAGGTTACTGGTATTCTCTGATTCAATACCTCTCGTGACGAAACATTGGCTTTCTTAATAGTGCCATACTTCTTAGTCCCAGTTGCTCACACTGTTTCCTACTTTTTGTGTACTTGCCAGTCAGCCAGAAGCGATATGTCACTAGTTGTGTATCATAAAAGAGTCATCGTTTCTCCTCGTAGGGGTTATTCGAGATTTCATAATCCAAACCCCTAGTAACGAAGCATTGGTACCTTAAGAGAGTCATAGTTACTCGTCCCCATTGCTCACCCAGTCTGCCACTTTTTCTTACTGTGGCCAGTCTGCCAGAAGCGATATGTCACTCGTTGTGTATCTTAAGATATTCATCGTTACTCCTTCCATAGGTTACTGGTATTCTCAGATTCAATACCTCTCGTGACGAAAAAGTCGCTATCTTAATAGTGCAATACTTCTTCCTCCCAGTTGCTCACACAGTCTACTACTTTTTGTGTCGTTTTTGTCTGCCAGAAACTATAATTCACTAGTTGTGTATCATAAAGGAGTCAACGTTTCTCCTCCTAGAGGTTATTCGAGATTTCTTAATCCCAGCCCCCAGTAACGAGGCATTGGCTACCTTAAGAGAGTCATAGTTACTCGTCCCAATTGCTCACCCAGTTTGCCACTTTTTCTTACTGTGGCCAGTCTGCCAGAAGCGATATGTCACTCGTTGTGTATCTTAAGAGATTCATCGTTACTCCCTCCATAGGTTACTCGTATTCTCTGATTCAATACCTCTCGTGACGAAACATTGGCTTTCTTAATAGTGCCATACTTCTTAGTCCCAGTTGCTCACACTGTTTCCTACTTTTTGTGTACTTGCCAGTCTGCCAGAAGCGATATGTCACTAGTTGTGTATCATAAAAGAGTCATCGTTTATCCTCCTAGGGGTTATTCGAGATTTCTTAATCCAAACCCCTAGTAACAAGGCATTGGGTACCTTAAGAGAGTCATAGTTACTCGTCCCCATTGCTCACCCAGTTTGCCACTTTTTCTTACTGTGGCCAGTCTGCCAGAAGCGATATGTCACTAGTTGTGTATCATAAATGAGTCATCGTTTCTCCTCCTAGGGGTTATTCGATATTTCTTAATCCAAACCCCTAGTGACGAGGCATTGGCTACCTTAAGAGAGAGGCATAGTTACTCGTCCCAATTGCTCACCCAGTCTGCCACTTTTTCTTACTGTGGCCAGTCTGCCAGAAGCGATATGTCACTCGTTGTGTATCTTAAGAGATTCATCGTTACTCCTTCCATAGGTTACTGGTATTCTCTGATTCAATACCTCTCGTGACGAAACATTGGCTTTCTTAATAGTGCCATACTTCTTAGTCCCAGTTGCTCACACTGTTTCCTACTTTTTGTGTACTTGCCAGTCAGCCAGAAGCGATATGTCACTAGTTGTGTATCATAAAAGAGTCATCGTTTCTCCTCGTAGGGGTTATTCGAGATTTCATAATCCAAACCCCTAGTAACGAAGCATTGGGTACCTTAAGAGAGTCATAGTTACTCGTCCCCATTGCTCACCCAGTCTGCCACTTTTTCTTACTGTGGCCAGTCTGCCAGAAGCGATATGTCACTCGTTGTGTATCTTATGATATTCATCGTTACTCCTTCCATAGGTTACTGGTATTCTCAGATTCAATACCCCTCGTGACGAAAAAGTCGCTATCTTAATAGTGCAATACTTCATCCTCCCAGTTGCTCACACAGTCTACTACTTTTTGTGTAGTTTTTGCCTGCCAGAAACTATAATTCACTAGTTGTGTATCATAAAAGAGTCAACGTTTCTCCTCCTAGGGGTTATTCGAGATTTCTTAATCCAAACCCCTAGTAACGAGGCATTGGCTACCTTAAGAGAGTCATAGTTACTCGTCCCAATTGCTCACCCAGTCTGCCACTTTTTCTTACTGTGGCCAGTCTGCCAGAAGCGATATGTCACTCGTTGTGTATCTTCAGAGATTCATCGTTACTCCCTCCATAGGTTACTCGTATTCTCTGATTCAATACCTCTCGTGACGAAACATTGGCTTTCTTAATAGTGCCATACTTCTTCCTCCCAGTTGCTCACACAGTTTACTACTTTTTGTGTACTTGCCAGTCTGCCAGATGCGATATGTCACTAGTTGTGTATCAAAAAAATGTCATCGTTTCACCTCCTAGGGATTATTCGAGATTTCTTAATCCAAACCCCTAGTAACGAGGCATTGGCTACCTTAAGAGAGTCATAGTTACTCGTCCAAATTGCTCACCCAGTCTGCCACTTGTTCTTACTGTGGCCAGTCTGCCAGAAGCGATATGTTACTAGTTGTGTATCATAAAAGAGTCATCGTTTCTCCTCCTAGGGGTTACCCGAGATTACTTAATCCAAACCTCTAGTAACGAGGCATTGGCTACCTTAAGAGAGTCATAGTTACTCGTCCCAATTGCTCACCCAGTCTGCACTTTTTCTTACTGTGGCCAGTCTGCCAGAAGCGATATGTCACTCGTTGTGTATCTTAAGAGATTCATCGTTACTCCCTCCATAGGTTACTCGTATTCTCTGATTCAATACCTCTCGTGACGAAACATTGGCTTTCTTAATAGTGCCATACTTCTTCCTCCCAGTTGCTCACACAGTTTACTACTTTTTGTGTACTTGCCAGTCTGCCAGATGCGATATGTCACTAGTTGTGTATCAAAAAAATGTCATCGTTTCACCTCCTAGGGATTATTCGAGATTTCTTAATCCAAACCCCTAGTAACGAGGCATTGGCTACCTTAAGAGAGTCATAGTTACTCGTCCAAATTGCTCACCCAGTCTGCCACTTGTTCTTACTGTGGCCAGTCTGCCAGAAGCGATATGTTACTAGTTGTGTATCATAAAAGAGTCATCGTTTCTCCTCCTAGGGGTTACCCGAGATTACTTAATCCAAACCTCTAGTAACGAGGCATTGGCTACCTTAAGAGAGTCATAGTTACTCGTCCCAATTGCTCACCCAGTCTGCACTTTTTCTTACTGTGGCCAGTCTGCGAGAAGCGATATGTCACTCGTTGTGTATCTTAAGAGATTCATCGTTACTCCCTCCATAGGTTACTCGTATTCTCTGATTCAATACCTCTCGTGACGAAACATTGGCTTTCTTAATAGTGCCATACTTCTTAGTCCCAGTTGCTCACACTGTTTCCCACTTTTTGTGTACTTGCCAGTCTGCCAGAAGCGATATGTCACTAGTTGTGTATCATAAAAGAGTCATCGTTTATCCTCCTAGGGGTTATTCGAGATATCTTAATCCAAACCCCTAGTAACGAGGCATTGGGTACCTTAAGAGAGTCATAGTTACTCGTCCCCATTGCTCACCCAGTCTGCCACTTTTTCTTACTGTGGCCAGTGTGCCAGAAGCGATATGTCACTAGTTGTGTATCATAAAAGAGTCATCGTTTCTCCTCCTAGGGGTTATTCGATATTTCTTAATCCAAACCCCTAGTAACGAGGCATTGGCTACCTTAAGAGAGTCATAGTTACTCGTCCCAATTGCTCACCCAGTCTGCCACTTTTTCTTACTGTGGCCAGTCTGCCAGAAGCGATATGTCACTCGTTGTGTATCTTAAGAGATTCATCGTTACTCCTTCCATAGGTTACTGGTATTCTCTGATTCAATACCTCTCGTGACGAAACATTGGCTTTCTTAATAGTGCCATACTTCTTAGTCCCAGTTGCTCACACTGTTTCCTACTTTTTGTGTACTTGCCAGTCAGCCAGAAGCGATATGTCACTAGTTGTGTATCATAAAAGAGTCATCGTTTCTCCTCGTAGGGGTTATTCGAGATTTCATAATCCAAACCCCTAGTAACGAAGCATTGGGTACCTTAAGAGAGTCATAGTTACTCGTCCCCATTGCTCACCCAGTCTGCCACTTTTTCTTACTGTGGCCAGTCTGCCAGAAGCGATATGTCACTCGTTGTGTATCTTAAGATATTCATCGTTACTCCTTCCATAGGTTACTGGTATTCTCAGATTCAATACCTCTCGTGACGAAAAAGTCGCTATCTTAATAGTGCAATACTTCATCCTCCCAGTTGCTCACACAGTCTACTACTTTTTGTGTAGTTTTTGCCTGCCAGAAACTATAATTCACTAGTTGTGTATCATAAAAGAGTCAACGTTTCTCCTCCTAGGGGTTATTCGAGATTTCTTAATCCAAACCCCTAGTAACGAGGCATTGGCTACCTTAAGAGAGTCATAGTTACTCGTCCCAATTGCTCACCCAGTCTGCCACTTTTTCTTACTGTGGCCAGTCTGCCAGAAGCGATATGTCACTCGTTGTGTATCTTAAGAGATTCATCGTTACTCCCTCCATAGGAAACTCGTATTCTCTGATTCAATACCTCTCGTGACGAAACATTGGCTTTCTTAATAGTGCCATACTTCTTCCTCCCAGTTGCTCACACAGTTTACTACTTTTTGTGTACTTGCCAGTCTGCCAGATGCGATATGTCACTAGTTGTGTATCAAAAAAATGTCATCGTTTCACCTCCTAGGGATTATTCGAGATTTCTTAATCCAAACCCCTAGTAACGAGGCATTGGCTACCTTAAGAGAGTCATAGTTACTCGTCCAAATTGCTCACCCAGTCTGCCACTTGTTCTTACTGTGGCCAGTCTGCCAGAAGCGATATGTCACTCGTTGTGTATCTTAAGAGATTCATCGTTACTCCCTCCATAGGTTACTCGTATTCTCTGATTCAATACCTCTCGTGACGAAACATTGGCTTTCTTAATAGTGCCATACTTCATAGTCCCAGTTGCTCACACTGTTTCCTACTTTTTGTGTACTTGCCAGTCTGCCAGAAGCGATATGTCACTAGTTGTGTATCATAAAAGAGTCATCGTTTATCCTCCTAGGGGTTATTCGAGATATCTTAATCCAAACCCCTAGTAACGAGGCATTGGGTACCTTAAGAGAGTCATAGTTACTCGTCCCCATTGCTCACCCAGTCTGCCACTTTTTCTTACTGTGGCCAGTCTGCCAGAAGCGATATGTCACTAGTTGTGTATCATAAAAGAGTCATCGTTTCTCCTCCTAGGGGTTATTCGATATTTCTTAATCCAAACCCCTAGTAACGAGGCATTGGCTACCTTAAGAGAGTCATAGTTACTCGTCCCAATTGCTCACCCAGTCTGCCACTTTTTCTTACTGTGGCCAGTCTGCCAGAAGCGATATGTCACTCGTTGTGTATCTTAAGAGATTCATCGTTACTCCTTCCATAGGTTACTGGTATTCTCTGATGCAATACCTCTCGTGACGAAACATTGGCTTTCTTAATAGTGCCATACTTCTTAGTCCCAGTTGCTCACACTGTTTCCTACTTTTTGTGTACTTGCCAGTCAGCCAGAAGCGATATGTCACTAGTTGTGTATCATAAAAGAGTCATCGTTTCTCCTCGTAGGGGTTATTCGAGATTTCATAATCCAAACCCCTAGTAACGAAGCATTGGTACCTTAAGAGAGTCATAGTTACTCGTCCCCATTGCTCACCCAGTCTGCCACTTTTTCTTACTGTGGCCAGTCTGCCAGAAGCGATATGTCACTCGTTGTGTATCTTAAGATATTCATCGTTACTCCTTCCATAGGTTACTGGTATTCTCAGATTCAATACCTCTCGTGACGAAAAAGTCGCTATCTTAATAGTGCAATACTTCTTCCTCCCAGTTGCTCACACAGTCTACTACTTTTTGTGTCGTTTTTGTCTGCCAGAAACTATAATTCACTAGTTGTGTATCATAAAGGAGTCAACGTTTCTCCTCCTAGGGGTTATTCGAGATTTCTTAATCCCAGCCCCCAGTAACGAGGCATTGGCTACCTTAAGAGAGTCATAGTTACTCGTCCCAATTGCTCACCCAGTTTGCCACTTTTTCTTACTGTGGCCAGTCTGCCAGAAGCGATATGTCACTCGTTGTGTATCTTAAGAGATTCATCGTTACTCCCTCCATAGGTTACTCGTATTCTCTGATTCAATACCTCTCGTGACGAAACATTGGCTTTCTTAATAGTGCCATACTTCATAGTCCCAGTTGCTCACACTGTTTCCTACTTTTTGTGTACTTGCCAGTCTGCCAGAAGCGATATGTCACTAGTTGTGTATCATAAAAGAGTCATCGTTTATCCTCCTAGGGGTTATTCGAGATATCTTAATCCAAACCCCTAGTAACGAGGCATTGGGTACCTTAAGAGAGTCATAGTTACTCGTCCCCATTGCTCACCCAGTCTGCCACTTTTTCTTACTGTGGCCAGTCTGCCAGAAGCGATATGTCACTAGTTGTGTATCATAAAAGAGTCATCGTTTCTCCTCCTAGGGGTTATTCGATATTTCTTAATCCAAACCCCTAGTAACGAGGCATTGGCTACCTTAAGAGAGTCATAGTTACTCGTCCCAATTGCTCACCCAGTCTGCCACTTTTTCTTACTGTGGCCAGTCTGCCAGAAGCGATATGTCACTCGTTGTGTATCTTAAGAGATTCATCGTTACTCCTTCCATAGGTTACTGGTATTCTCTGATTCAATACCTCTCGTGACGAAACATTGGCTTTCTTAATAGTGCCATACTTCTTAGTCCCAGTTGCTCACACTGTTTCCTACTTTTTGTGTACTTGCCAGTCAGCCAGAAGCGATATGTCACTAGTTGTGTATCATAAAAGAGTCATCGTTTCTCCTCGTAGGGGTTATTCGAGATTTCATAATCCAAACCCCTAGTAACGAAGCATTGGTACCTTAAGAGAGTCATAGTTACTCGTCCCCATTGCTCACCCAGTCTGCCACTTTTTCTTACTGTGGCCAGTCTGCCAGAAGCGATATGTCACTCGTTGTGTATCTTAAGATATTCATCGTTACTCCTTCCATAGGTTACTGGTATTCTCAGATTCAATACCTCTCGTGACGAAAAAGTCGCTATCTTAATAGTGCAATACTTCTTCCTCCCAGTTGCTCACTCAGTCTACTACTTTTTGTGTCGTTTTTGTCTGCCAGAAACTATAATTCACTAGTTGTGTATCATAAAGGAGTCAACGTTTCTCCTCCTAGGGGTTATTCGAGATTTCTTAATCCCAGCCCCCAGTAACGAGGCATTGGCTACCTTAAGAGAGTCATAGTTACTCGTCCCAATTGCTCACCCAGTTTGCCACTTTTTCTTACTGTGGCCAGTCTGCCAGAAGCGATATGTCACTCGTTGTGTATCTTAAGAGATTCATCGTTACTCCCTCCATAGGTTACTCGTATTCTCTGATTCAATACCTCTCGTGACGAAACATTGGCTTTCTTAATAGTGCCATACTTCTTAGTCCCAGTTGCTCACACTGTTTCCTACTTTTTGTGTACTTGCCAGTCTGCCAGAAGCGATATGTCACTAGTTGTGTATCATAAAAGAGTCATCGTTTATCCTCCTAGGGGTTATTCGAGATTTCTTAATCCAAACCCCTAGTAACAAGGCATTGGGTACCTTAAGAGAGTCATAGTTACTCGTCCCCATTGCTCACCCAGTTTGCCACTTTTTCTTACTGTGGCCAGTCTGCCAGAAGCGATATGTCACTAGTTGTGTATCATAAATGAGTCATCGTTTCTCCTCCTAGGGGTTATTCGATATTTCTTAATCCAAACCCCTAGTGACGAGGCATTGGCTACCTTAAGAGAGAGGCATAGTTACTCGTCCCAATTGCTCACCCAGTCTGCCACTTTTTCTTACTGTGGCCAGTCTGCCAGAAGCGATATGTCACTCGTTGTGTATCTTAAGAGATTCATCGTTACTCCTTCCATAGGTTACTGGTATTCTCTGATTCAATACCTCTCGTGACGAAACATTGGCTTTCTTAATAGTGCCATACTTCTTAGTCCCAGTTGCTCACACTGTTTCCTACTTTTTGTGTACTTGCCAGTCAGCCAGAAGCGATATGTCACTAGTTGTGTATCATAAAAGAGTCATCGTTTCTCCTCGTAGGGGTTATTCGAGATTTCATAATCCAAACCCCTAGTAACGAAGCATTGGGTACCTTAAGAGAGTCATAGTTACTCGTCCCCATTGCTCACCCAGTCTGCCACTTTTTCTTACTGTGGCCAGTCTGCCAGAAGCGATATGTCACTCGTTGTGTATCTTATGATATTCATCGTTACTCCTTCCATAGGTTACTGGTATTCTCAGATTCAATACCTCTCGTGACGAAAAAGTCGCTATCTTAATAGTGCAATACTTCATCCTCCCAGTTGCTCACACAGTCTACTACTTTTTGTGTAGTTTTTGCCTGCCAGAAACTATAATTCACTAGTTGTGTATCATAAAAGAGTCAACGTTTCTCCTCCTAGGGGTTATTCGAGATTTCTTAATCCAAACCCCTAGTAACGAGGCATTGGCTACCTTAAGAGAGTCATAGTTACTCGTCCCAATTGCTCACCCAGTCTGCCACTTTTTCTTACTGTGGCCAGTCTGCCAGAAGCGATATGTCACTCGTTGTGTATCTTAAGAGATTCATCGTTACTCCCTCCATAGGTTACTCGTATTCTCTGATTCAATACCTCTCGTGACGAAACATTGGCTTTCTTAATAGTGCCATACTTCTTCCTCCCAGTTGCTCACACAGTTTACTACTTTTTGTGTACTTGCCAGTCTGCCAGATGCGATATGTCACTAGTTGTGTATCAAAAAAATGTCATCGTTTCACCTCCTAGGGATTATTCGAGATTTCTTAATCCAAACCCCTAGTAACGAGGCATTGGCTACCTTAAGAGAGTCATCGTTACTCGTCCAAATTGCTCACCCAGTCTGCCACTTGTTCTTACTGTGGCCAGTCTGCCAGAAGCGATATGTTACTAGTTGTGTATCATAAAAGAGTCATCGTTTCTCCTCCTAGGGGTTACCCGAGATTACTTAATCCAAACCTCTAGTAACGAGGCATTGGCTACCTTAAGAGAGTCATAGTTACTCGTTACAATTGCTCACCCTGTCTGCCACTTTTTCTTACTGTGGCCAGTCTGCCAGAAGCGATATGTCACTCGTTGTGTATCTTAAGAGATTCATCGTTACTCCTTCCATAGGTTACTGGTATTCTCTGATTCAATACCTCTCGTGACGAAACATTGGCTTTCTTAATAGTGCCATACTTCTTAGTCCCAGTTGCTCACACTGTTTCCTACTTTTTGTGTACTTGCCAGTCAGCCAGAAGCGATATGTCACTAGTTGTGTATCATAAAAGAGTCATCGTTTCTCCTCGTAGGGGTTATTCGAGATTTCATAATCCAAACCCCTAGTAACGAAGCATTGGGTACCTTAAGAGAGTCATAGTTACTCGTCCCCAGTGCTCACCCAGTCTGCCACTTTTTCGTACTGTGGCCAGTCTGCCAGAAGCGATATGTCACTCGTTGTGTATCTTATGATATTCATCGTTACTCCTTCCATAGGTTACTGGTATTCTCAGATTCAATACCTCTCGTGACGAAAAAGTCGCTATCTTAATAGTGCAATACTTCATCCTCCCAGTTGCTCACACAGTCTACTACTTTTTGTGTAGTTTTTGCCTGCCAGAAACTATAATTCACTAGTTGTGTATCATAAAAGAGTCAACGTTTCTCCTCCTAGGGGTTATTCGAGATTTCTTAATCCAAACCCCTAGTAACGAGGCATTGGCTACCTTAAGAGAGTCATAGTTACTCGTCCCAATTGCTCACCCAGTCTGCCACTTTTTCTTACTGTGGCCAGTCTGCCAGAAGCGATATGTCACTCGTTGTGTATCATAAAAGAGTCATCGTTTCTCCTCCTAGGGGTTACCCGAGATTACTTAATCCAAACCTCTAGTAACGAGGCATTGGCTACCATAAGAGAGTCATAGTTACTCGTTACAATTGCTCACCCTGTCTGCCACTTTTTCTTACTGTGGCCAGTCTGCCAGAAGCGATATGTCACTCGTTGTGTATCTTAAGAGATTCATCGTTACTCCTTCCATAGGTTACTGGTATTCTCTGATTCAATACCTCTCGTGACGAAACATTGGCTTTCTTAATAGTGCCATACTTCTTAGTCCCAGTTGCTCACACTGTTTCCTACTTTTTGTGTACTTGCCAGTCAGCCAGAAGCGATATGTCACTAGTTGTGTATCATAAAAGAGTCATCGTTTCTCCTCGTAGGGGTTATTCGAGATTTCATAATCCAAACCCCTAGTAACGAAGCATTGGTACCTTAAGAGAGTCATAGTTACTCGTCCCCATTGCTCACCCAGTCTGCCACTTTTTCTTACTGTGGCCAGTCTGCCAGAAGCGATATGTCACTCGTTGTGTATCTTAAGATATTCATCGTTACTCCTTCCATAGGTTACTGGTATTCTCAGATTCAATACCTCTCGTGACGAAAAAGTCGCTATCTTAATAGTGCAATACTTCTTCCTCCCAGTTGCTCACACAGTCTACTACTTTTTGTGTCGTTTTTGTCTGCCAGAAACTATAATTCACTAGTTGTGTATCATAAAGGAGTCAACGTTTCTCCTCCTAGGGGTTATTCGAGATTTCTTAATCCCAGCCCCCAGTAACGAGGCATTGGCTACCTTAAGAGAGTCATAGTTACTCGTCCCAATTGCTCACCCAGTTTGCCACTTTTTCTTACTGTGGCCAGTCTGCCAGAAGCGATATGTCACTCGTTGTGTATCTTAAGAGATTCATCGTTACTCCCTCCATAGGTTACTCGTATTCTCTGATTCAATACCTCTCGTGACGAAACATTGGCTTTCTTAATAGTGCCATACTTCTTAGTCCCAGTTGCTCACACTGTTTCCTACTTTTTGTGTACTTGCCAGTCTGCCAGAAGCGATATGTCACTAGTTGTGTATCATAAAAGAGTCATCGTTTATCCTCCTAGGGGTTATTCGAGATTTCTTAATCCAAACCCCTAGTAACAAGGCATTGGGTACCTTAAGAGAGTCATAGTTACTCGTCCCCATTGCTCACCCAGTTTGCCACTTTTTCTTACTGTGGCCAGTCTGCCAGAAGCGATATGTCACTAGTTGTGTATCATAAATGAGTCATCGTTTCTCCTCCTAGGGGTTATTCGATATTTCTTAATCCAAACCCCTAGTGACGAGGCATTGGCTACCTTAAGAGAGAGGCATAGTTACTCGTCCCAATTGCTCACCCAGTCTGCCACTTTTTCTTACTGTGGCCAGTCTGCCAGAAGCGATATGTCACTCGTTGTGTATCTTAAGAGATTCATCGTTACTCCTTCCATAGGTTACTGGTATTCTCTGATTCAATACCTCTCGTGACGAAACATTGGCTTTCTTAATAGTGCCATACTTCTTAGTCCCAGTTGCTCACACTGTTTCCTACTTTTTGTGTACTTGCCAGTCAGCCAGAAGCGATATGTCACTAGTTGTGTATCATAAAAGAGTCATCGTTTCTCCTCGTAGGGGTTATTCGAGATTTCATAATCCAAACCCCTAGTAACGAAGCATTGGGTACCTTAAGAGAGTCATAGTTACTCGTCCCCATTGCTCACCCAGTCTGCCACTTTTTCTTACTGTGGCCAGTCTGCCAGAAGCGATATGTCACTCGTTGTGTATCTTATGATATTCATCGTTACTCCTTCCATAGGTTACTGGTATTCTCAGATTCAATACCTCTCGTGACGAAAAAGTCGCTATCTTAATAGTGCAATACTTCATCCTCCCAGTTGCTCACACAGTCTACTACTTTTTGTGTAGTTTTTGCCTGCCAGAAACTATAATTCACTAGTTGTGTATCATAAAAGAGTCAACGTTTCTCCTCCTAGGGGTTATTCGAGATTTCTTAATCCAAACCCCTAGTAACGAGGCATTGGCTACCTTAAGAGAGTCATAGTTACTCGTCCCAATTGCTCACCCAGTCTGCCACTTTTTCTTACTGTGGCCAGTCTGCCAGAAGCGATATGTCACTCGTTGTGTATCTTAAGAGATTCATCGTTACTCCCTCCATAGGTTACTCGTATTCTCTGATTCAATACCTCTCGTGACGAAACATTGGCTTTCTTAATAGTGCCATACTTCTTCCTCCCAGTTGCTCACACAGTTTACTACTTTTTGTGTACTTGCCAGTCTGCCAGATGCGATATGTCACTAGTTGTGTATCAAAAAAATGTCATCGTTTCACCTCCTAGGGATTATTCGAGATTTCTTAATCCAAACCCCTAGTAACGAGGCATTGGCTACCTTAAGAGAGTCATCGTTACTCGTCCAAATTGCTCACCCAGTCTGCCACTTGTTCTTACTGTGGCCAGTCTGCCAGAAGCGATATGTTACTAGTTGTGTATCATAAAAGAGTCATCGTTTCTCCTCCTAGGGGTTACCCGAGATTACTTAATCCAAACCTCTAGTAACGAGGCATTGGCTACCTTAAGAGAGTCATAGTTACTCGTTACAATTGCTCACCCTGTCTGCCACTTTTTCTTACTGTGGCCAGTCTGCCAGAAGCGATATGTCACTCGTTGTGTATCTTAAGAGATTCATCGTTACTCCTTCCATAGGTTACTGGTATTCTCTGATTCAATACCTCTCGTGACGAAAAAGTCGCTATCTTAATAGTGCAATACTTCTTCCTCCCAGTTGCTCACACAGTCTACTACTTTTTGTGTCGTTTTTGTCTGCCAGAAACTATAATTCACTAGTTGTGTATCATAAAGGAGTCAACGTTTCTCCTCCTAGGGGTTATTCGAGATTTCTTAATCCCAACCCCCAGTAACGAGGCATTGGCTACCTTAAGAGAGTCATAGCTACTCGTCCCAATTGCTCACCCAGTCTGCCACTTATTATTACTGTGGCCAGTCTGCCAGAAGCGATATGTCACTCGTTGTGTATCTTAAGAGATTCATCGTTACTCCCTCCATAGGTTACTCGTATTCTCTGATTCAATACCTCTCGTGACGAAACATTGGCTTTCTTAATAGTGCCATACTTCTTCCTCCCAGTTGCTCACACTGTTTCCTACTTTTTGTGTACTAGCCAGTCTGCCAGAAGCGATATGTCACTAGTTGTGTATCATAAAAGAGTCATCGTGTCTCCTCCTAGGGGTTATTCGAGATTTCTTAATCCAAACCCCAAGTAACGAGGCATTGGGTACCTTAAGAGAGTCATAGTTACTCGTCCCCATTGCTCACCCAGTTTGCCACTTGTTCTTACTGTGGCCAGTCTGCCAGAAGCGATATGTCACTAGTTGTGTATCATAAATGAGTCATCGTTTCTCCTCCTAGGGGTTATTCGATATTTCTTAATCCAAACCCCTAGTAACGAGGCATTGGCTACCTTAAGAGAGTCATAGTTACTCGTCCCAATTGCTCACCCAGTCTGCCACTTTTTCTTACTGTGGCCAGTCTGCCAGAAGCGATATGTCACTCGTTGTGTGTCTCAAGAGATTCATCGTTACTCCTTCCATAGGTTACTGGTATTCTCTCATTCAATACCTCTCGTGACGAAAAAGTCGCTATCTTAATAGTGCAATACTTCTTCCTCCCAGTTGCTCACACTATCTACTACGTTTTGTGTAGTTTTTGTCTGCCAGAAACTATAATTCACTAGTTGTGTATCATAAAAGTGTCATCGTTTCTCCTCCTAGGGGTTATTCGAGATTTCTTAATCCAAACCTCTAGTAACGAGGCATTGGCTACCTTAAGAGAGTCATAGTTACTCGTTACAATTGCTCACCCTGTCTGCCACTTTTTCTTACTGTGGCCAGTCTGCCAGAAGCGATATGTCACTCGTTGTGTATCTTAAGAGATTCATCGTTACTCCTTGCATAGGTTACTGGTATTCTCTGATTCAATACCTCCCGTGACGAAAAAGTCGCTATCTTAATTGTGCAATACTTCTTCCTCCCAGTTGCTCACACTGTTTCCTACTTTTTGTGTACTTGCCAGTCTGCCAGAAGCGATATGTCACTAGTTGTGTATCATAAAACAGTCATCGTTTCTCCTCCTAGGGGTTATTCGAGATTACTTAATCCAAACCTCTAGTAACGAGGCATTGGCTACCTTAAGAGAGTCATAGTTACTCGTTACAATTGCTCACCCTGTCTGCCACTTTTTCTTACTGTGGCCAGTCTGCCAGAAGCGATATGTCACTCGTTGTGTATCTTAAGAGATTCATCGTTACTCCTTCCATAGGTTACTGGTATTCTCTGATTCAATACCTCTCGTGACGAAACATTGGCTTTCTTAATAGTGCCATACTTCTTAGTCCCAGTTGCTCACACTTTTTCCTACTTTTTGTGTACTTGCCTGTCTGCCAGAAGCGATATGTCACTAGTTGTGTATCATAAAAGAGTCATCGTTTCTCCTCGTAGGGGTTATTCGAGATTTCTTAATCCAAACCCCTAGTAACGAAGCATTGGGTACCTTAAGAGAGTGATAGTTACTCGTCCCCATTGCTCACCCAGTCTGCCACTTTTTCTTACTGTGGCCAGTCTGCCAGAAGCGATATGTCACTCGTTGTGTATCTTAAGATATTCATCGTTACTCCTTCCATAGGTTACTGGTATTCTCAGATTCAATACCTCTCGTGACGAAAAAGTCGCTATCTTAATAGTGCAATACTTCATCCTCCCAGTTGCTCACACAGTCTACTACTTTTTGTGTAGTTTTTGTCTGCCAGAAACAATAATTCACTAGTTGTGTATCATAAAGGAGTCAACGTTTCTCCTCCTAGGGGTTATTCGAGATTTCTTAATCCAAACCCCTAGTAACGAGGCATTGGCTACCTTAAGAGAGTCATAGTTACTCGTCCCAATTGCTCACCCAGTCTGCCACTTTTTCTTACTGTGGCCAGTCTGCCAGAAGCGATATGTCACTCGTTGTGTATCTTAAGAGATTCATCGTTACTCCTCCATAGGTTACTCGTATTCTCTGATTCAATACCTCTCGTGACGAAACATTGGCTTTCTTAATAGTGCCATACTTCTTCCTCCCAGTTGCTCACACAGTTTACTACTTTTTGTGTACTTGCCAGTCTGCCAGAAGCGATATGTCACTAGTTGTGTATCAAAAAAGAGTCATCGATTCACCTCCTAGGGATTATTCGAGATTTCTTAATCCAAACCCCTAGTAACGAGGCATTGGCTACCTTAAGAGAGGCATAGTTACTCGTCCAAATTGCTCACCCAGTCTGCCACTTGTTCTTACTGTGGCCAGTCTGCCAGAAGCGATATGTCACTAGTTGTGTATCATAAAAGAGTCATCGTTTCTCCTCCTAGGGGTTATTCGAGATTACTTAATCCAAACCCCTAGTAACGAGGCATTGGCTACCTTAAGAGAGTCATAGTTACTCGTTACAATTGCTCACCCTGTCTGCCACATTTTCTTACTGTGGCCAGTCTGCCAGAAGCGATATGTCACTCGTTGTG
Source organism: Schistocerca gregaria (assembly GCF_023897955.1). Lineage (NCBI taxonomy): Eukaryota > Metazoa > Arthropoda > Insecta > Orthoptera > Acrididae > Schistocerca > Schistocerca gregaria. Next base: position 30,052,243 of record NC_064926.1, read on the forward strand.
TATCTGAAGAGATTCATCGATACTCCTTCCATAGGTTACTGGTATTCTCTGATTCAATACCTCTCGTGACGAAAAAGTCGCTATTTTAATAGTGCAATACTACTTCCTCCCATTTGCTCACACTATCTACTACGTTTTGTGTAGTTTTTGTCTGCCAGAAACTATAATTCACTAGTTGTGTATCATAAAAGTGTCATCGTTTCTCCTCCTAGCGGTTATTCGAGATTTCTTAATCCAAACCCCTAGTAACGAGGCATTGGCTACCTTAAGAGAGTCATAGTTACTCGTCCCAATTGCTCACCCAGTCTGCCACTTTTTCTTACTGTGGCCAGTCTGCCAGAAGCGATATGTCACTCGTTGTGTATCTTAAGAGATTCATCGTTACTCCCTCCATAGGTTACTCGTATTCTCTGATTCAATACCTCTCGTGACGAAACATTGGCTTTCTTAATAGTGCCATACTTCTTAGTCCCAGTTGCTCACACTGTTTCCTACTTTTTGTGTACTTGCCAGTCTGCCAGAAGCGATATGTCACTAGTTGTGTATCATAAAAGGGTCATCGTTTCTCCTTCTAGGGGTTAGTCGAGATTTCTTAATCCAAACCCGTAGTAACGAGGCATTGGGTACCTTAAGAGAGTCATAGTTACTCGTCCCCATTGCTAGCCAAGTCTGCCACTTTTTCTTACTGTGGCCAGTCTGCCAGAAGCGATATGTCACTCGTTGTGTATCTTAAGAGATTCATCGTTACTCCTTCCATAGGTTACTGGTATTCTCTGATTCAATACCTCTCGTGACGAAAAAGGCGCTATCTTAATAGTGCAATACTTCTTGCTCCCAGTTGCTCACACAGTCTACTACTTTTTGTGTAGTTTTTGTCTGCCAGAAACTATAATTCACTAGTTGTCTATCATAAAGGAGTCAACGATTCTCCTCCGAGGGGTTATTCGAGATTTCTTAATCCAAACCCCTAGTAACGAGGCATTGGCTACCTTAAGAGAGTCATAGTTGCTCGTCAAAATTGCTCACCCAGTCTGCCACTTTTTCTTACTGTGGCCAGTCTGCCAGAAGCGATATGTCACTCGTTATGTATCTTAAGAGATTCATCGTTACTCCTTCCATAGCTTACTGGTATTCTCTGATTCAATACCTCTCGTGACGAAAAAGTCGCTATCTTAGTAGTGCAATACTTCTTCCTCCCAGTTGCTCACACTGTTTCCTACTTTTTGTGTACTTGCCAGTCTGCCAGAAGAGATATGTCACTAGTTGTGTATCATAAAAGAGTCATCGTTTCTCCTCCTAGGGGTTATTCGAGATTTCTTAATCCAAACCCCTAGTAACGAGGCATTGGCTACCTTAAGAGAGTCATAGTTACTCGTCCCAATTGCTCACCCAGTCTGCCACTTTTTCTTACTGTGGCCAGTCTGCCAGAAGCGATATGTCACTCGTTGTGTATCTTAAGAGATTCATCGTTACTCCCTCCATAGGTTACTCGTATTCTCTGATTCAATACCTCTCGTGACGAAACATTGGCTTTCTTAATAGTGCCATACTTCTTCCTCCCAGTTGCTCACACAGTTTACTACTTTTTGTGTACTTGCCAGTCTGCCAGATGCGATATGTCACTAGTTGTGTATCAAAAAAATGTCATCGTTTCACCTCCTAGGGATTATTCGAGATTTCTTAATCCAAACCCCTAGTAACGAGGCATTGGCTACCTTAAGAGAGTCATAGTTACTCGTCCAAATTGCTCACCCAGTCTGCCACTTGTTCTTACTGTGGCCAGTCTGCCAGAAGCGATATGTTACTAGTTGTGTATCATAAAAGAGTCATCGTTTCTCCTCCTAGGGGTTACCCGAGATTACTTAATCCAAACCTCTAGTAACGAGGCATTGGCTACCTTAAGAGAGTCATAGTTACTCGTTACAATTGCTCACCCTGTCTGCCACTTTTTCTTACTGTGGCCAGTCTGCCAGAAGCGATATGTCACTCGTAGTGTATCTTAAGAGATTCATCGTTACTCCTTCCATAGGTTACTGGTATTCTCTGATTCAATACCTCTCGTGACGAAAAAGTCGCTATCTTAATAGTGCAATACTTCTTCCTCCCAGTTGCTCACACAGTCTACTACTTTTTGTGTCGTTTTTGTCTGCCAGAAACTATAATTCACTAGTTGTGTATCATAAAGGAGTCAACGTTTCTCCTCCTAGGGGTTATTCGAGATTTCTTAATCCCAACCCCCAGTAACGAGGCATTGGCTACCTTAAGAGAGTCATAGTTACTCGTCCAAATTGCTCACCCAGTTTGCCACTTTTTCTTACTGTGGCCAGTCTGCCAGAAGCGATATGTCACTCGTTGTGTATCTTAAGAGATTCATCGTTACTCCCTCCATAGGTTACTCGTATTCTCTGATTCAATACCTCTCGTGACGAAACATTGGCTTTCTTAATAGTGCCATACTTCTTAGTCCCAGTTGCTCACACTGTTTCCTACTTTTTGTGTACTTGCCAGTCTGCCAGAAGCGATATGTCACTAGCTGTGTATCATAAAAGAGTCATCGTTTATCCTCCTAGGGGTTATTCGAGATTTCTTAATCCAAACCCCAAGTAACGAGGCATTGGGTACCTTAAGAGAGTCATAGTTACTCGTCCCCATTGCTCACCCAGTTTGCCACTTTTTCTTACTGTGGCCAGTCTGCCAGAAGCGATATGTCACTAGTTGTGTATCATAAATGAGTCATCGTTTCTCCTCCTAGGGGTTATTCGATATTTCTTAATCCAAACCCCTAGTAACGAGGCATTGGCTACCTTAAGAGAGTCATAGTTACTCGTCCCAATTGCTCACCCAGTCTGCCACTTTTTCTTACTGTGGCCAGTCTGCCAGAAGCGATATGTCACTCGTTGTGTGTCTCAAGAGATTCATCGTTACTCCTTCCATAGGTTACTGGTATTCTCTCATTCAATACCTCTCGTGACGAAAAAGTCGCTATCTTAATAGTGCAATACTTCTTCCTCCCAGTTGCTCACACTATCTACTACGTTTTGTGTAGTTTTTGTCTGCCAGAAACTATAATTCACTAGTTGTGTATCATAAAAGTGTCATCGTTTCTCCTCCTAGGGGTTATTCGAGATTTCTTAATCCAAACCTCTAGTAACGAGGCATTGGCCACCTTAAGAGAGTCATAGTTACTCGTTACAATTGCTCACCCTGTCTGCCACTTTTTCTTACTGTGGCCAGTCTGCCAGAAGCGATATGTCACTCGTTGTGTATCTTAAGAGATTCATCGTTACTCCTTGCATAGGTTACTGGTATTCTCTGATTCAATACCTCCCGTGACGAAAAAGTCGCTATCTTAATAGTGCAATACTTCTTCCTCCCAGTTGCTCACACTGTTTCCTACTTTTTGTGTACTTGCCAGTCTGCCAGAAGCGATATGTCACTAGTTGTGTATCATAAAAGAGTCATCGTTTCTCCTCCTAGGGGTTATTCGAGATTACTTAATCCAAACCTCTAGTAACGAGGCATTGGCTACCTTAAGAGAGTCATAGTTACTCGTTACAATTGCTCACCCTGTCTGCCACTTTTTCTTACTGTGGCCAGTCTGCCAGAAGCGATATGTCACTCGTTGTGTATCTTAAGAGATTCATCGTTACTCCTTCCATAGGTTACTGGTATTCTCTGATTCAATACCTCTCGTGACGAAACATTGGCTTTCTTAATAGTGCCATACTTCTTAGTCCCAGTTGCTCACACTTTTTCCTACTTTTTGTGTACTTGCCTGTCTGCCAGAAGCGATATGTCACTAGTTGTGTATCATAAAAGAGTCATCGTTTCTCCTCCTAGGGGTTATTCGAGATTTCTTAATCCAAACCCCTAGTAACGAAGCATTGGGTACCTTAAGAGAGTGATAGTTACTCGTCCCCATTGCTCACCCAGTCTGCCACTTTTTCTTACTGTGGCCAGTCTGCCAGAAGCGATATGTCACTCGTTGTGTATCTTAAGATATTCATCGTTACTCCTTCCATAGGTTACTGGTATTCTCAGATTCAATACCTCTCGTGACGAAAAAGTCGCTATCTTAATAGTGCAATACTTCATCCTCCCAGTTGCTCACACAGTCTACTACTTTTTGTGTAGTTTTTGTCTGCCAGAAACAATAATTCACTAGTTGTGTATCATAAAGGAGTCAACGTTTCTCCTCCTAGGGGTTATTCGAGATTTCTTAATCCAAACCCCTAGTAACGAGGCATTGGCTACCTTAAGAGAGTCATAGTTACTCGTCCCAATTGCTCACCCAGTCTGCCACTTTTTCTTACTGTGGCCAGTCTGCCAGAAGCGATATGTCACTCGTTGTGTATCTTAAGAGATTCATCGTTACTCCTCCATAGGTTACTCGTATTCTCTGATTCAATACCTCTCGTGACGAAACATTGGCTTTCTTAATAGTGCCATACTTCTTCCTCCCAGTTGCTCACACAGTTTACTACTTTTTGTGTACTTGCCAGTCTGCCAGAAGCGATATGTCACTAGTTGTGTATCAAAAAAGAGTCATCGATTCACCTCCTAGGGATTATTCGAGATTTCTTAATCCAAACCCCTAGTAACGAGGCATTGGCTACCTTAAGAGAGGCATAGTTACTCGTCCAAATTGCTCACCCAGTCTGCCACTTGTTCTTACTGTGGCCAGTCTGCCAGAAGCGATATGTCACTAGTTGTGTATCATAAAAGAGTCATCGTTTCTCCTCCTAGGGGTTATTCGAGATTACTTAATCCAAACCCCTAGTAACGAGGCATTGGCTACCTTAAGAGAGTCATAGTTACTCGTTACAATTGCTCACCCTGTCTGCCACTTTTTCTTACTGTGGCCAGTCTGCCAGAAGCGATATGTCACTCGTTGTGTATCTGAAGAGATTCATCGATACTCCTTCCATAGGTTACTGGTATTCTCTGATTCAATACCTCTCGTGACGAAAAAGTCGCTATTTTAATAGTGCAATACTACTTCCTCCCATTTGCTCACACTATCTACTACGTTTTGTGTAGTTTTTGTCTGCCAGAAACTATAATTCACTAGTTGTGTATCATAAAAGTGTCATCGTTTCTCCTCCTAGCGGTTATTCGAGATTTCTTAATCCAAACCCCTAGTAACGAGGCATTGGCTACCTTAAGAGAGTCATAGTTACTCGTCCCAATTGCTCACCCAGTCTGCCACTTTTTCTTACTGTGGCCAGTCTGCCAGAAGCGATATGTCACTCGTTGTGTATCTTAAGAGATTCATCGTTACTCCCTCCATAGGTTACTCGTATTCTCTGATTCAATACCTCTCGTGACGAAACATTGGCTTTCTTAATAGTGCCATACTTCTTAGTCCCAGTTGCTCACACTGTTTCCTACTTTTTGTGTACTTGCCAGTCTGCCAGAAGCGATATGTCACTAGTTGTGTATCATAAAAGGGTCATCGTTTCTCCTTCTAGGGGTTAGTCGAGATTTCTTAATCCAAACCCGTAGTAACGAGGCATTGGGTACCTTAAGAGAGTCATAGTTACTCGTCCCCATTGCTAGCCAAGTCTGCCACTTTTTCTTACTGTGGCCAGTCTGCCAGAAGCGATATGTCACTCGTTGTGTATCTTAAGAGATTCATCGTTACTCCTTCCATAGGTTACTGGTATTCTCTGATTCAATACCTCTCGTGACGAAAAAGGCGCTATCTTAATAGTGCAATACTTCTTGCTCCCAGTTGCTCACACAGTCTACTACTTTTTGTGTAGTTTTTGTCTGCCAGAAACTATAATTCACTAGTTGTCTATCATAAAGGAGTCAACGATTCTCCTCCGAGGGGTTATTCGAGATTTCTTAATCCAAACCCCTAGTAACGAGGCATTGGCTACCTTAAGCGAGTCATAGTTGCTCGTCAAAATTGCTCACCCAGTCTGCCACTTTTTCTTACTGTGGCCAGTCTGCCAGAAGCGATATGTCACTCGTTATGTATCTTAAGAGATTCATCGTTACTCCTTCCATAGCTTACTGGTATTCTCTAATTCAATACCTCTCGTGACGAAAAAGTCGCTATCTTAGTAGTGCAATACTTCTTCCTCCCAGTTGCTCACACTGTTTCCTACTTTTTGTGTACTTGCCAGTCTGCCAGAAGAGATATGTCACTAGTTGTGTATCATAAAAGAGTCATCGTTTCTCCTCCTAGGGGTTATTCGAGATTTCTTAATCCAAACCCCTAGTAACGAGGCATTGGCTACCTTAAGAGAGTCATAGTTACTCGTCCCAATTGCTCACCCAGTCTGCCACTTTTTCTTACTGTGGCCAGTCTGCCAGAAGCGATATGTCACTCGTTGTGTATCTTAAGAGATTCATCGTTACTCCCTCCATAGGTTACTCGTATTCTCTGATTCAATACCTCTCGTGACGAAACATTGGCTTTCTTAATAGTGCCATACTTCTTCCTCCCAGTTGCTCACACAGTTTACTACTTTTTGTGTACTTGCCAGTCTGCCAGATGCGATATGTCACTAGTTGTGTATCAAAAAAATGTCATCGTTTCACCTCCTAGGGATTATTCGAGATTTCTTAATCCAAACCCCTAGTAACGAGGCATTGGCTACCTTAAGAGAGTCATAGTTACTCGTCCAAATTGCTCACCCAGTCTGCCACTTGTTCTTACTGTGGCCAGTCTGCCAGAAGCGATATGTTACTAGTTGTGTATCATAAAAGAGCCATCGTTTCTCCTCCTAGGGGTTATTCGAGATTACTTAATCCAAACCTCTAGTAACGAGGCATTGGCTACCTTAAGAGAGTCATAGTTACTCGTTACAATTGCTCACCCTGTCTGCCACTTTTTCTTACTGTGGTCAGTCTGCCAGAAGCGATATGTCACTCGTTGTGTATCTTAAGAGATTCATCGTTACTCCTTCCATAGGTTACTGGTATTCTCTGATTCAATACCTCTCGTGACGAAAAAGTCGCTATCTTAATAGTGCAATACTTCTTCCTCCCAGTTGCTCACACAGTCTACTACTTTTTGTGTCGTTTTTGTCTGCCAGAAACTATAATTCACTAGTTGTGTATCATAAAGGAGTCAACGTTTCTCCTCCTAGGGGTTATTCGAGATTTCTTAATCCCAACCCCCAGTAACGAGGCATTGGCTACCTTAAGAGAGTCATAGTTACTCGTCCCAATTACTCACCCAGTTTTCCACTTTTTCTTACTGTGGCCAGTCTGCCAGAAGCGATATGTCACTCGTTGTGTATCTTAAGAGATTCATCGTTACTCCCTCCATAGGTTACTCGTATTCTCTGATTCAATACCTCTCGTGACGAAACATTGGCTTTCTTAATAGTGCCATACTTCTTTGTCCCAGTTGCTCACACTGTTTCCTACTTTTTGTGTACTTGCCAGTCTGCCAGAAGCGATATGTCACTAGTTGTGTATCATAAAAGAGTCATCGTTTCTCCTCCTAGGGGTTATTCGAGATTTCTTAATCCAAACCTCTAGTAACGAGGCATTGGCTACCTTAAGAGAGTCATAGTTACTCGTTACAATTGCTCACCCTGTCTGCCACTTTTTCTTACTGTGGCCAGTCTGCCAGAAGCGATATGTCACACGTTGTGTATCTTAAGAGATTCATCGTTACTCCTTCCATAGGTTACTGGTATTCTCTGATTCAATACCTCTCGTGACGAAACATTGGCTTTCTTAATAGTGCCATACTTCTTAGTCCCAGTTGCTCACACTGTTTCCTACTTTTTGTGTACTTGCCAGTCTGCCAGAAGCGATATGTCACTAGTTGTGTATCATAAAAGAGTCATCGTTTCTCCTCCTAGGGGTTATTCGAGATTACTTAATCCAAACCTCTAGTAACGAGGCATTGGCTACCTTAAGAGAGTCATAGTTACTCGTTACAATTGCTCACCCTGTCTGCCACTTTTTCTTACTGTGGCCAGTCTGCCAGAAGCGATATGTCACTCGTTGTGTATCTTAAGAGATTCATCGTTACTCCTTCCATAGGTTACTGGTATTCTCTGATTCAATACCTCTCGTGACGAAACATTGGCTTTCTTAATAGTGCCATACTTCTTAGTCCCAGTTGCTCACACTGTTTCCTACTTTTTGTGTACTTGCCTGTCTGCCAGAAGCGATATGTCACTAGTTGTGTATCATAAAAGAGTCATCGTTTCTCCTCGTAGGGGTTATTCGAGATTTCTTAATCCAAACCCCTAGTAACGAAGCATTGGGTACCTTAAGAGAGTGATAGTTACTCGTCCCCATTGCTCACCCAGTCTGCCACTTTTTCTTACTGTGGCCAGTCTGCCAGAAGCGATATGTCACTCGTTGTGTATCTTAAGATATTCATCGTTACTCCTTCCATATTTTACTGGTATTCTCAGATTCAATACCTCTTGTGACGAAAAAGTCGCTATCTTAATAGTGCAATACTTCATCCTCCCAGTTGCTCACACAGTCTACTACTTTTTGTGTAGTTTTTGTCTGCCAGAAACAATAATTCACTAGTTGTGTATCATAAAGGAGTCAACGTTTCTCCTCCTAGGGGTTATTCGAGATTTCTTAATCCAAACCCCTAGTAACGAGGCATTGGCTACCTTAAGAGAGTCATAGTTACTCGTCCCAATTGCTCACCCAGTCTGCCACTTTTTCTTACTGTGGCCAGTCTGCCAGAAGCGATATGTCACTCGTTGTGTATCTTAAGAGATTCATCGTTACTCCTCCATAGGTTACTCGTATTCTCTGATTCAATACCTCTCGTGACGAAACATTGGCTTTCTTAATAGTGCCATACTTCTTCCTCCCAGTTGCTCACACAGTTTACTACTTTTTGTGTACTTCCCAGTCTGCCAGAAGCGATATGTCACTAGTTGTGTATCAAAAAAGAGTCATCGATTCACCTCCTAGGGATTATTCGAGATTTCTTAATCCAAACCCCTAGTAACGAGGCATTGGCTACCTTAAGAGAGGCATAGTTACTCGTCCAAATTGCTCACCCAGTCTGCCACTTGTTCTTACTGTGGCCAGTCTGCCAGAAGCGATATGTCACTAGTTGTGTATCATAAAAGAGTCATCGTTTCTCCTCCTAGGGGTTATTCGAGATTTCTTAATCCAAACCTCTAGTAACGAGGCATTGGCTACCTTAAGAGAGTCATAGTTACTCGTTACAATTGCTCACCCTGTCTGCCACTTTTTCTTACTGTGGCCAGTCTGCCAGAAGCGATATGTCACTCGTTGTGTATCTTAAGAGATTCATCGTTACTCCTTCCATAGGTTACTGGTATTCTCTGATTCAATACCTCTCGTGACGAAACATTGGCTTTCTTAATAGTGCCATACTTCTTAGTCCCAGTTGCTCACACTGTTTCCTACTTTTTGTGTACTTGCCAGTCTGCCAGAAGCGATATGTCACTAGTTGTGTATCATAAAAGAGTCATCGTTTCTCCTCCTAGGGGTTATTCGAGATTACTTAATCCAAACCTCTAGTAACGAGGCATTGGCTACCTTAAGAGAGTCATAGTTACTCGTTACAATTGCTCACCCTGTCTGCCACTTTTTCTTACTGTGGCCAGTCTGCCAGAAGCGATATGTCACTCGTTGTGTATCTTAAGAGATTCATCGTTACTCCTTCCATAGGTTACTGGTATTCTCTGATTCAATACCTCTCGTGACGAAACATTGGCTTTCTTAATAGTGCCATACTTCTTAGTCCCAGTTGCTCACACTGTTTCCTACTTTTTGTGTACTTGCCTGTCTGCCAGAAGCGATATGTCACTAGTTGTGTATCATAAAAGAGTCATCGTTTCTCCTCGTAGGGGTTATTCGAGATTTCTTAATCCAAACCCCTAGTAACGAAGCATTGGGTACCTTAAGAGAGTGATAGTTACTCGTCCCCATTGCTCACCCAGTCTGCCACTTTTTCTTACTGTGGCCAGTCTGCCAGAAGCGATATGTCACTCGTTGTGTATCTTAAGATATTCATCGTTACTCCTTCCATATTTTACTGGTATTCTCAGATTCAATACCTCTCGTGACGAAAAAGTCGCTATCTTAATAGTGCAATACTTCATCCTCCCAGTTGCTCACACAGTCTACTACTTTTTGTGTAGTTTTTGTCTGCCAGAAACAATAATTCACTAGTTGTGTATCATAAAGGAGTCAACGTTTCTCCTCCTAGGGGTTATTCGAGATTTCTTAATCCAAACCCCTAGTAACGAGGCATTGGCTACCTTAAGAGAGTCATAGTTACTCGTCCCAATTGCTCACCCAGTCTGCCACTTTTTCTTACTGTGGCCAGTCTGCCAGAAGCGATATGTCACTCGTTGTGTATCTTAAGAGATTCATCGTTACTCCTCCATAGGTTACTCGTATTCTCTGATTCAATACCTCTCGTGACGAAACATTGGCTTTCTTAATAGTGCCATACTTCTTCCTCCCAGTTGCTCACACAGTTTACTACTTTTTGTGTACTTGCCAGTCTGCCAGAAGCGATATGTCACTAGTTGTGTATCAAAAAAGAGTCATCGATTCACCTCCTAGGGATTATTCGAGATTTCTTAATCCAAACCCCTAGTAACGAGGCATTGGCTACCTTAAGAGAGGCATAGTTACTCGTCCAAATTGCTCACCCAGTCTGCCACTTGTTCTTACTGTGGCCAGTCTGCCAGAAGCGATATGTCACTAGTTGTGTATCATAAAAGAGTCATCGTTTCTCCTCCTAGGGGTTATTCGAGATTACTTAATCCAAACCCCTAGTAACGAGGCATTGGCTACCTTAAGAGAGTCATAGTTACTCGTTACAATTGCTCACCCTGTCTGCCACTTTTTCTTACTGTGGCCAGTCTGCCAGAAGCGATATGTCACTCGTTGTGTATCTGAAGAGATTCATCGATACTCCTTCCATAGGTTACTGGTATTCTCTGATTCAATACCTCTCGTGACGAAAAAGTCGCTATTTTAATAGTGCAATACTACTTCCTCCCATTTGCTCACACTATCTACTACGTTTTGTGTAGTTTTTGTCTGCCAGAAACTATAATTCACTAGTTGTGTATCATAAAAGTGTCATCGTTTCTCCTCCTAGCGGTTATTCGAGATTTCTTAATCCAAACCCCTAGTAACGAGGCATTGGCTACCTTAAGAGAGTCATAGTTACTCGTCCCAATTGCTCACCCAGTCTGCCACTTTTTCTTACTGTGGCCAGTCTGCCAGAAGCGATATGTCACTCGTTGTGTATCTTAAGAGATTCATCGTTACTCCCTCCATAGGTTACTCGTATTCTCTGATTCAATACCTCTCGTGACGAAACATTGGCTTTCTTAATAGTGCCATACTTCTTAGTCCCAGTTGCTCACACTGTTTCCTACTTTTTGTGTACTTGCCAGTCTGCCAGAAGCGATATGTCACTAGTTGTGTATCATAAAAGGGTCATCGTTTCTCCTTCTAGGGGTTAGTCGAGATTTCTTAATCCAAACCCGTAGTAACGAGGCATTGGGTACCTTAAGAGAGTCATAGTTACTCGTCCCCATTGCTAGCCCAGTCTGCCACTTTTTCTTACTGTGGCCAGTCTGCCAGAAGCGATATGTCACTCGTTGTGTATCTTAAGAGATTCATCGTTACTCCTTCCATAGGTTACTGGTATTCTCTGATTCAATACCTCTCGTGACGAAAAAGGCGCTATCTTAATAGTGCAATACTTCTTGCTCCCAGTTGCTCACACAGTCTACTACTTTTTGTGTAGTTTTTGTCTGCCAGAAACTATAATTCACTAGTTGTCTATCATAAAGGAGTCAACGATTCTCCTCCGAGGGGTTATTCGAGATTTCTTAATCCAAACCCCTAGTAACGAGGCATTGGCTACCTTAAGAGAGTCATAGTTGCTCGTCAAAATTGCTCACCCAGTCTGCCACTTTTTCTTACTGTGGCCAGTCTGCCAGAAGCGATATGTCACTCGTTGTGTATCTTAAGAGATTCATCGTTACTCCTTCCATAGGTTACTGGTATTCTCTGATTCAATACCTCTCGTGACGAAAAAGGCGCTATCTTAATAGTGCAATACTTCTTGCTCCCAGTTGCTCACACAGTCTACTACTTTTTGTGTAGTTTTTGTCTGCCAGAAACTATAATTCACTAGTTGTCTATCATAAAGGAGTCAACGATTCTCCTCCGAGGGGTTATTCGAGATTTCTTAATCCAAACCCCTAGTAACGAGGCATTGGCTACCTTAAGAGAGTCATAGTTGCTCGTCAAAATTGCTCACCCAGTCTGCCACTTTTTCTTACTGTGGCCAGTCTGCCAGAAGCGATATGTCACTCGTTATGTATCTTAAGAGATTCATCGTTACTCCTTCCATAGCTTACTGGTATTCTCTGATTCAATACCTCTCGTGACGAAAAAGTCGCTATCTTAGTAGTGCAATACTTCTTCCTCCCAGTTGCTCACACTGTTTCCTACTTTTTGTGTACTTGCCAGTCTGCCAGAAGAGATATGTCACTAGTTGTGTATCATAAAAGAGTCATCGTTTCTCCTCCTAGGGGTTATTCGAGATTTCTTAATCCAAACCCCTAGTAACGAGGCATTGGCTACCTTAAGAGAGTCATAGTTACTCGTCCCAATTGCTCACCCAGTCTGCCACTTTTTCTTACTGTGGCCAGTCTGCCAGAAGCGATATGTCACTCGTTGTGTATCTTAAGAGATTCATCGTTACTCCCTCCATAGGTTACTCGTATTCTCTGATTCAATACCTCTCGTGACGAAACATTGGCTTTCTTAATAGTGCCATACTTCTTCCTCCCAGTTGCTCACACAGTTTACTACTTTTTGTGTACTTGCCAGTCTGCCAGATGCGATATGTCACTAGTTGTGTATCAAAAAAATGTCATCGTTTCACCTCCTAGGGATTATTCGAGATTTCTTAATCCATACCCCTAGTAACGAGGCATTGGCTACCTTAAGAGAGTCATAGTTACTCGTCCAAATTGCTCACCCAGTCTGCCACTTGTTCTTACTGTGGCCAGTCTGCCAGAAGCGATATGTTACTAGTTGTGTATCATAAAAGAGTCATCGTTTCTCCTCCTAGGGGTTATTCGAGATTACTTAATCCAAACCTCTAGTAACGAGGCATTGGCTACCTTAAGAGAGTCATAGTTACTCGTTACAATTGCTCACCCTGTCTGCCACTTTTTCTTACTGTGGTCAGTCTGCCAGAAGCGATATGTCACTCGTTGTGTATCTTAAGAGATTCATCGTTACTCCTTCCATAGGTTACTGGTATTCTCTGATTCAATACCTCTCGTGACGAAAAAGTCGCTATCTTAATAGTGCAATACTTCTTCCTCCCAGTTGCTCACACAGTCTACTACTTTTTGTGTCGTTTTTGTCTGCCAGAAACTATAATTCACTAGTTGTGTATCATAAAGGAGTCAACGTTTCTCCTCCTAGGGGTTATTCGAGATTTCTTAATCCCAACCCCCAGTAACGAGGCATTGGCTACCTTAAGAGAGTCATAGTTACTCGTCCCAATTGCTCACCCAGTTTTCCACTTTTTCTTACTGTGGCCAGTCTGCCAGAAGCGATATGTCACTCGTTGTGTATCTTAAGAGATTCATCGTTACTCCCTCCATAGGTTACTCGTATTCTCTGATTCAATACCTCTCGTGACGAAACATTGGCTTTCTTAATAGTGCCATACTTCTTAGTCCCAGTTGCTCACACTGTTTCCTACTTTTTGTGTACTTGCCAGTCTGCCAGAAGCGATATGTCACTAGTTGTTTATCATAAAAGAGTCATCGTTTATCCTCCTAGGGGTTATTCGAGATTTCTTAATCCAAACCCCAAGTAACGAGGCATTGGGTACCTTAAGAGAGTCATAGTTACTCGTCCCCATTGCTCACCCAGTTTGCCACTTTTTCTTACTGTGGCCAGTCTGCCAGAAGCGATATGTCACTAGTTGTGTATCATAAATGAGTCATCGTTTCTCCTCCTAGGGGTTATTCGATATTTCTTAATCCAAACCCCTAGTAACGAGGCATTGGCTACCTTAAGAGAGTCATAGTTACTCGTCCCAATTGCTCACCCAGTCTGCCACTTTTTCTTACTGTGGCCAGTCTGCCAGAAGCGATATGTCACTCGTTCTGTATCTTAAGAGATTAATCGTTACTCCTTCCATAGGTTACTGGTATTCTCTGATTCAATACCTCTCGTGACGAAACATTGGCTTTCTTAATAGTGCCATACTTCTTAGTCCCAGTTGCTCACACTGTTTCCTACTTTTTGTGTACTTGCCTGTCTGCCAGAAGCGATATGTCACTAGTTGTGTATCATAAAAGAGTCATCGTTTCTCCTCGTAGGGGTTATTCGAGATTTCTTAATCCAAACCCCTAGTAACGAAGCATTGGGTACCTTAAGAGAGTGATAGTTACTCGTCCCCATTGCTCACCCAGTCTGCCAGTTTTTCTTACTGTGGCCAGTCTGCCAGAAGCGATATGTCACTCGTTGTGTATCTTAAGATATTCTACGTTACTCCTTCCATAGGTTACTGGTATTCTCAGATTCAATACCTCTCGTGACGAAAAAGTCGCTATCTTAATAGTGCAATACTTCATCCTCCCAGTTGCTCACACAGTCTACTACTTTTTGTGTAGTTTTTGTCTGCCAGAAACAATAATTCACTAGTTGTGTATCATAAAGGAGTCAACGTTTCTCCTCCTAGGGGTTATTCGAGATTTCTTAATCCAAACCCCTAGTAACGAGCATTGGCTACCTTAAGAGAGCCATAGTTACTCGTCCCAATTGCTCACCCAGTCTGCCACTTTTTTTACTGTGGCCAGTCTGCCAGAAGCGATATGTCACTCGTTGTGTATCTTAAGAGATTCATCGTTACTCCCTCCATAGGTTACTCGTATTCTCTGATTCAATACCTCTCGTGACGAAACATTGGCTTTCTTAATAGTGCCATACTTCTTAGTCCCAGTTGCTCACACTGTTTCCTACTTTTTGTGTACTTGCCAGTCTGCCAGAAGCGATATGTCACTAGTTGTGTATCATAAAAGAGTCATCGTTTCTCCTCCTAGGGGTTAGTCGAGATTTCTTAATCCAAACCCCTAGTAACGAGGCATTGGCTACCTTAAGAGAGTCATAGTTACTCGTCCCCATTGCTAGCCCAGTCTGCCACTTTTTCTTACTGTGGCCAGTCTGCCAGAAGCGATATGTCACTCGTTGTGTATCTTAAGAGATTCATCGTTACTCCTTCCATAGGTTACTGGTATTCTCTGATTCAATACCTCTCGTGACGAAAAAGGCGCTATCTTAATAGTGCAATACTTCTTGCTCCCAGTTGCTCACACAGTCTACTACTTTTTGTGTAGTTTTTGTCTGCCAGAAACTATAATTCACTAGTTGTGTATCATAAAGGAGTCAACCATTCTCCTCCAAGGGGTTATTCGAGATTTCTTAATCCAAACCCCTAGTAACGAGGCATTGGCTACCTTAAGAGAGTCATAGTTGCTCGTCCCAATTGCTCACCCTGTCTGCCACTTTTTCTTACTGTGGCCAGTCTGCCAGAAGCGATATGTCACTCGTTGTGTATCTTAAGAGATTCATCGTTACTCCTTCCATAGATTACTGGTATTCTCTGATCCAATACCTCTCGTGACGAAAAAGTCGCTATCTTAATAGTGCAATACTTCTTCCTCCCAGTTGCTCACACTGTTTCCTACTTTTTGTGTACTTGCCAGTCTGCCAGAAGAGATATGTCACTAGTTGTGTATCATAAAAGAGTCATCGTTTCTCCTCCTAGGGGTTATTCGAGATTTCTTAATCCAAACCCCTAGTAACGAGGCATTGGCTACCTTAAGAGAGTCATAGTTACTCGTCCCAATTGCTCACCCAGTCTGCCACTTTTTCTTACTGTGGCCAGTCTGCCAGAAGCGATATGTCACTCGTTGTGTATCTTAAGAGATTCATCGTTACTCCTTCCATAGGTTACTGGTATTCTCTGATTCAATACCTCTCGTGACGAAAAAGGCGCTATCTTAATAGTGCAATACTTCTTGCTCCCAGTTGCTCACACAGTCTACTACTTTTTGTGTAGTTTTTGTCTGCCAGAAACTATAATTCACTAGTTGCGTATCATAAAGGAGTCAACGTTTCTCCTCCTTGGGGTTATTCGAGATTTCTTAATCCAAACCCCTAGTAACGAGGCATTGGCTACCTTAAGAGAGTCATAGTTGCTCGTCCCAATTGCTCACCCTGTCTGCCACTTTTTCTTACTGTGGCCAGTCTGCCAGAAGCGATATGTCACTCGTTGTGTATCTTAAGAGATTCATCGTTACTCCTTCCATAGATTACTGGTATTCTCTGATCCAATACCTCTCGTGACGAAAAAGTCGCTATCTTAATAGTGCAATACTTCTTCCTACCAGTTGCTCACACTGTTTCCTACTTTTTGTGTACTTGCCAGTCTGCCAGAAGTGATATGTCACTAGTTGTGTATCATAAAAGAGTCATCGTTTCTCCTCCTAGGGGTTATTCGAGATTTCTTAATCCAAACCCCTAGTAACGAGGCATTGGCTACCTTAAGAGAGTCATAGTTACTCGTCCCAATTGCTCACCCAGTCTGCCACTTTTTCTTACTGTGGCCAGTCTGCCAGAAGCGATATGTCACTCGTTGTGTATCTTAAGAGATTCATCGTTACTCCTTCCATAGGTTACTGGTATTCTCTGATTCAATACCTCTCGTGACGAAAAAGGCGCTATCTTAATAGTGCAATACTTCTTGCTCCCAGTTGCTCACACAGTCTACTACTTTTTGTGTAGTTTTTGTCTGCCAGAAACTATAATTCACTAGTTGCGTATCATAAAGGAGTCAACGTTTCTCCTCCTTGGGGTTATTCGAGATTTCTTAATCCAAACCCCTAGTAACGAGGCATTGGCTACCTTAAGAGAGTCATAGTTGCTCGTCCCAATTGCTCACCCTGTCTGCCACTTTTTCTTACTGTGGCCAGTCTGCCAGAAGCGATATGTCACTCGTTGTGTATCTTAAGAGATTCATCGTTACTCCTTCCATAGATTACTGGTATTCTCTGATCCAATACCTCTCGTGACGAAAAAGTCGCTATCTTAATAGTGCAATACTTCTTCCTACCAGTTGCTCACACTGTTTCCTACTTTTTGTGTACTTGCCAGTCTGCCAGAAGTGATATGTCACTAGTTGTGTATCATAAAAGAGTCATCGTTTCTCCTCCTAGGGGTTATTCGAGATTTCTTAATCCAAACCCCTAGTAACGAGGCATTGGCTACCTTAAGAGAGTCATAGTTACTCGTCCCAATTGCTCACCCAGTCTGCCACTTTTTCTTACTGTGGCCAGTCTGCCAGAAGCGATATGTCACTCGTTGTGTATCTTAAGAGATTCATCGTTACTCCTTCCATAGGTTACTGGTATTCTCTGATTCAATACCTCTCGTGACGAAAAAGGCGCTATCTTAATAGTGCAATACTTCTTGCTCCCAGTTGCTCACACAGTCTACTACTTTTTGTGTAGTTTTTGTCTGCCAGAAACTATAATTCACTAGTTGCGTATCATAAAGGAGTCAACGTTTCTCCTCCTTGGGGTTATTCGAGATTTCTTAATCCAAACCCCTAGTAACGAGGCATTGGCTACCTTAAGAGAGTCATAGTTGCTCGTCCCAATTGCTCACCCTGTCTGCCACTTTTTCTTACTGTGGCCAGTCTGCCAGAAGCGATATGTCACTCGTTGTGTATCTTAAGAGATTCATCGTTACTCCTTCCATAGATTACTGGTATTCTCTGATCCAATACCTCTCGTGACGAAAAAGTCGCTATCTTAATAGTGCAATACTTCTTCCTACCAGTTGCTCACACTGTTTCCTACTTTTTGTGTACTTGCCAGTCTGCCAGAAGTGATATGTCACTAGTTGTGTATCATAAAAGAGTCATCGTTTCTCCTCCTAGGGGATATTCGAGATTTCTTAATCCAAACCCCTAGTAACGAGGCATTGGCTACCTTAAGAGAGTCATAGTTACTCGTCCCAATTGCTCACCCAGTCTGCCACTTTTTCTTACTGTGGCCAGTCTGCCAGAAGCGATATGTCACTCGTTGTGTATCTTAAGAGATTCATCGTTACTCCTTCCATAGGTTACTGGTATTCTCTGATTCAATACCTCTCGTGACGAAAAAGGCGCTATCTTAATAGTGCAATACTTCTTGCTCCCAGTTGCTCACACAGTCTACTACTTTTTGTGTAGTTTTTGTCTGCCAGAAACTATAATTCACTAGTTGCGTATCATAAAGGAGTCAACGTTTCTCCTCCTTGGGGTTATTCGAGATTTCTTAATCCAAACCCCTAGTAACGAGGCATTGGCTACCTTAAGAGAGTCATAGTTGCTCGTCCCAATTGCTCACCCTGTCTGCCACTTTTTCTTACTGTGGCCAGTCTGCCAGAAGCGATATGTCACTCGTTGTGTATCTT
Organism: Schistocerca gregaria; assembly: GCF_023897955.1. Lineage (NCBI taxonomy): Eukaryota > Metazoa > Arthropoda > Insecta > Orthoptera > Acrididae > Schistocerca > Schistocerca gregaria. The sequence goes on from NC_064926.1 coordinate 30,070,741, forward strand.
AAGAGATTCATCGTTACTCCTTCCATAGATTACTGGTATTCTCTGATCCAATACCTCTCGTGACGAAAAAGTCGCTATCTTAATAGTGCAATACTTCTTCCTACCAGTTGCTCACACTGTTTCCTACTTTTTGTGTACTTGCCAGTCTGCCAGAAGTGATATGTCACTAGTTGTGTATCATAAAAGAGTCATCGTTTCTCCTCCTAGGGGTTATTCGAGATTTCTTAATCCAAACCCCTAGTAACGAGGCATTGGCTACCTTAAGAGAGTCATAGTTACTCGTCCCAATTGCTCACCCAGTCTGCCACTTTTTCTTACTGTGGCCAGTCTGCCAGAAGCGATATGTCACTCGTTGTGTATCTTAAGAGATTCATCGTTACTCCTTCCATAGGTTACTGGTATTCTCTGATTCAATACCTCTCGTGACGAAAAAGGCGCTATCTTAATAGTGCAATACTTCTTGCTCCCAGTTGCTCACACAGTCTACTACTTTTTGTGTAGTTTTTGTCTGCCAGAAACTATAATTCACTAGTTGCGTATCATAAAGGAGTCAACGTTTCTCCTCCTTGGGGTTATTCGAGATTTCTTAATCCAAACCCCTAGTAACGAGGCATTGGCTACCTTAAGAGAGTCATAGTTGCTCGTCCCAATTGCTCACCCTGTCTGCCACTTTTTCTTACTGTGGCCAGTCTGCCAGAAGCGATATGTCACTCGTTGTGTATCTTAAGAGATTCATCGTTACTCCTTCCATAGATTACTGGTATTCTCTGATCCAATACCTCTCGTGACGAAAAAGTCGCTATCTTAATAGTGCAATACTTCTTCCTACCAGTTGCTCACACTGTTTCCTACTTTTTGTGTACTTGCCAGTCTGCCAGAAGTGATATGTCACTAGTTGTGTATCATAAAAGAGTCATCGTTTCTCCTCCTAGGGGTTATTCGAGATTTCTTAATCCAAAACCCTAGTATCGAGGCATTGGCTACCTTAAGAGAGTCATAGTTACTCGTCCCAATTGCTCACCCAGTCTGCCACTTTTTCTTACTGTGGCAAGTCTGCCAGAAGCGATATGTCACTCGTTGTGAATCTTAAGAGATTCATCGTTACTCCGTCCATAGGTTACTCGTATTCTCAGATTCAATACCTCTCGTGACGAAACATTGGCTTTCTTAATAGTGCCATACTTCTTCCTCCCAGTTGCTCACACAGTTTACTACTTTTTATGTACTTGCCAGTCTGCCAGAAGCGATATGTCACTAGTTGTGTATCAAAAAAGAGTCATTGTTTCACCTCCTAGGGATTATTCGAGATTTCTTAATCCAAACCCCTAGTAACGAGGCATTGGCTACCTTAAGAGAGTCATAGTTACTCGTCCAAATTGCTCACCCAGTCTGCCACTTGTTCTTACTGTGGCCAGTCTGCCAGAAGCGATATGTCACTAGTTGTGTATCATAAAAGAGTCATCGTTTCTCCTCCTAGGGGTTATTCGAGATTACTTAATCCAAACCCCTAGTAACGAGGCATTGGCTACCTTAAGAGAGTCATAGTTACTCGTTACAATTGCTCACCCTGTCTGAAACTTTTTCTTACTGTGGCCAGTCTGCCAGAAGCGATATGTCACTCGTTGTGTATCTTAAGAGATTCATCGTTACTCCTTCCATAGGTTACTGGTGTTCTCTGATTCAATACCTCTCGTGACGAAAAAGTCGCTATTTTAATAGTGCATTACTTCTTCCTCCCAGTTGCTCACACTATCTACTACGTTTTGTGTAGTTTTTGTCTGCCAGAAACTATAATTCACTAGTTGTGTATCATAAAAGTGTCATCGTTTCTCCTCCTAGCGGTTATTCGAGATTTCTTAATCCAAACCCCTAGTAACGAGGCATTGGCTACCTTAAGAGAGTCATAGTTACTCGTCCCAATTGCTCACCCAGTCTGCCACTTTTTCTTACTGTGGCAAGTCTGCCAGAAGCGATATGTCACTCGTTGTGTATCTTAAGAGATTCATCGTTACTCCCTCCATAGGTTACTCGTATTCTCAGATTCAATACCTCTCGTGACGAAACATTGGCTTTCTTAATAGTGCCATACTTCTTCCTCCCAGTTGCTCACACAGTTTACTACTTTTTATGTACTTGCCAGTCTGCCAGAAGCGATATGTCACTAGTTGTGTATCAAAAAAGAGTCATCGTTTCACCTCCTAGGGATTATTCGAGATTTCTTAATCCAAACCCCTAGTAACGAGGCTTTGGCTACCTTAAGAGAGTCATAGTTACTCGTCCAAATTGCTCACCCAGTCTGCCACTTGTTCTTACTGTGGCCAGTCTGCCAGAAGCGATATGTCACTAGTTGTGTATCATAAAAGAGTCATCGTTTCTCCTCCTAGGGGTTATTCGAGATTACTTAATCCAAACCCCTAGTAACGAGGCATTGGCTACCTTAAGAGAGTCATAGTTACTCGTTACAATAGCTCACCCTGTCTGAAACTTTTTCTTACTGTGGCCAGTCTGCCAGAAGCGATATGTCACTCGTTGTGTATCTTAAGAGATTCATCGTTACTCCTTCCATAGGTTACTGGTGTTCTCTGATTCAATACCTCTCGTGACGAAAAAGTCGCTATTTTAATAGTGCAATACTTCTTCCTCCCAGTTGCTCACACTATCTACTACGTTTTGTGTAGTTTTTGTCTGCCAGAAACTATAATTCACTTGTTGTGTATCATAAAAGTGTCATCGTTTCTCCTCCTAGCGGTTATTCGAGATTTCTTAATCCAAACCCCTAGTAACGAGGCATTGGCTACCTTAAGAGAGTCATAGTTACTCGTCCCAATTGCTCACCCAGTCTGCCACTTTTTCTTACTGTGGCAAGTCTGCCAGAAGCGATATGTCACTCGTTGTGTATCTTAAGAGATTCATCGTTACTCCCTCCATAGGTTACTCGTATTCTCAGATTCAATACCTCTCGTGACGAAACATTGGCTTTCTTAATAGTGCCATACTTCTTCCTCCCAGTTGCTCACACAGTTTACTACTTTTTATGTACTTGCCAGTCTGCCAGAAGCGATATGTCACTAGTTGTGTATCAAAAAAGAGTCATCGTTTCACCTCCTAGGGATTATTCGAGATTTCTTAATCCAAACCCCTAGTAACGAGGCTTTGGCTACCTTAAGAGAGTCATAGTTACTCGTCCAAATTGCTCACCCAGTCTGCCACTTGTTCTTACTGTGGCCAGTCTGCCAGAAGCGATATGTCACTAGTTGTGTATCATAAAAGAGTCATCGTTTCTCCTCCTAGGGGTTATTCGAGATTACTTAATCCAAACCCCTAGTAACGAGGCATTGGCTACCTTAAGAGAGTCATAGTTACTCGTTACAATAGCTCACCCTGTCTGAAACTTTTTCTTACTGTGGCCAGTCTGCCAGAAGCGATATGTCACTCGTTGTGTATCTTAAGAGATTCATCGTTACTCCTTCCATAGGTTACTGGTGTTCTCTGATTCAATACCTCTCGTGACGAAAAAGTCGCTATTTTAATAGTGCAATACTTCTTCCTCCCAGTTGCTCACACTATCTACTACGTTTTGTGTAGTTTTTGTCTGCCAGAAACTATAATTCACTAGTTGTGTATCATAAAAGTGTCATCGTTTCTCCTCCTAGCGGTTATTCGAGATTTCTTAATCCAGACCCCTAGTAACGAGGCATTGGCTACCTTAAGAGAGTCATAGTTACTCGTCCCAATTGCTCACCCAGTCTGCCACTTTTTCTTACTGTGGCCAGTGTGCCAGAAGCGATATGTCACTCGTTGTGTATCTTAAGAGATTCATCGTTACTCTCTCCATAAGTTACTCGTATTCTCTGATACAATACCTCTCGTGACGAAAAAGGCGCTATCTTAATAGTGCAATACTTCTTGCTCCCAGTTGCTCACACAGTCTACTACTTTTTGTGTAGTTTTTGTCTGCCAGAAACTATAATTCACTAGTTGCGTATCATAAAGGAGTCAACGTTTCTCCTCCTTGGGGTTATTCGAGATTTCTTAATCCAAACCCCTAGTAACGAGGCATTGGCTACCTTAAGAGAGTCATAGTTGCTCGTCCCAATTGCTCACCCTGTCTGCCACTTTTTCTTACTGTGGCCAGTCTGCCAGAAGCGATATGTCACTCGTTGTGTATCTTAAGAGATTCATCGTTACTCCTTCCATAGATTACTGGTATTCTCTGATCCAATACCTCTCGTGACGAAAAAGTCGCTATCTTAATAGTGCAATACTTCTTCCTACCAGTTGCTCACACTGTTTCCTACTTTTTGTGTACTTGCCAGTCTGCCAGAAGTGATATGTCACTAGTTGTGTATCATAAAAGAGTCATCGTTTCTCCTCCTAGGGGTTATTCGAGATTTCTTAATCCAAACCCCTAGTAACGAGGCATTGGCTACCTTAAGAGAGTCATAGTTACTCGTCCCAATTGCTCACCCAGTCTGCCACTTTTTCTTACTGTGGCCAGTCTGCCAGAAGCGATATGTCACTCGTTGTGTATCTTAAGAGATTCATCGTTACTCCTTCCATAGGTTACTGGTATTCTCTGATTCAATACCTCTCGTGACGAAAAAGGCGCTATCTTAATAGTGCAATACTTCTTGCTCCCAGTTGCTCACACAGTCTACTACTTTTTGTGTAGTTTTTGTCTGCCAGAAACTATAATTCACTAGTTGCGTATCATAAAGGAGTCAACGTTTCTCCTCCTTGGGGTTATTCGAGATTTCTTAATCCAAACCCCTAGTAACGAGGCATTGGCTACCTTAAGAGAGTCATAGTTGCTCGTCCCAATTGCTCACCCTGTCTGCCACTTTTTCTTACTGTGGCCAGTCTGCCAGAAGCGATATGTCACTCGTTGTGTATCTTAAGAGATTCATCGTTACTCCTTCCATAGATTACTGGTATTCTCTGATCCAATACCTCTCATGACGAAAAAGTCGCTATCTTAATAGTGCAATACTTCTTCCTACCAGTTGCTCACACTGTTTCCTACTTTTTGTGTACTTGCCAGTCTGCCAGAAGTGATATGTCACTAGTTGTGTATCATAAAAGAGTCATCGTTTCTCCTCCTAGGGGTTATTCGAGATTTCTTAATCCAAACCCCTAGTAACGAGGCATTGGCTACCTTAAGAGAGTCATAGTTACTCGTCCCAATTGCTCACCCAGTCTGCCACTTTTTCTTACTGTGGCCAGTCTGCCAGAAGCGATATGTCACTCGTTGTGTATCTTAAGAGATTCATCGTTACTCCTTCCATAGGTTACTGGTATTCTCTGATTCAATACCTCTCGTGACGAAAAAGGCGCTATCTTAATAGTGCAATACTTCTTGCTCCCAGTTGCTCACACAGTCTACTACTTTTTGTGTAGTTTTTGTCTGCCAGAAACTATAATTCACTAGTTGCGTATCATAAAGGAGTCAACGTTTCTCCTCCTTGGGGTTATTCGAGATTTCTTAATCCAAACCCCTAGTAACGAGGCATTGGCTACCTTAAGAGAGTCATAGTTGCTCGTCCCAATTGCTCACCCTGTCTGCCACTTTTTCTTACTGTGGCCAGTCTGCCAGAAGCGATATGTCACTCGTTGTGTATCTTAAGAGATTCATCGTTACTCCTTCCATAGATTACTGGTATTCTCTGATCCAATACCTCTCGTGACGAAAAAGTCGCTATCTTAATAGTGCAATACTTCTTCCTACCAGTTGCTCACACTGTTTCCTACTTTTTGTGTACTTGCCAGTCTGCCAGAAGTGATATGTCACTAGTTGTGTATCATAAAAGAGTCATCGTTTCTCCTCCTAGGGGTTATTCGAGATTTCTTAATCCAAACCCCTAGTAACGAGGCATTGGCTACCTTAAGAGAGTCATAGTTACTCGTCCCAATTGCTCACCCAGTCTGCCACTTTTTCTTACTGTGGCCAGTCTGCCAGAAGCGATATGTCACTCGTTGTGTATCTTAAGAGATTCATCGTTACTCCTTCCATAGGTTACTGGTATTCTCTGATTCAATACCTCTCGTGACGAAAAAGGCGCTATCTTAATAGTGCAATACTTCTTGCTCCCAGTTGCTCACACAGTCTACTACTTTTTGTGTAGTTTTTGTCTGCCAGAAACTATAATTCACTAGTTGCGTATCATAAAGGAGTCAACGTTTCTCCTCCTTGGGGTTATTCGAGATTTCTTAATCCAAACCCCTAGTAACGAGGCATTGGCTACCTTAAGAGAGTCATAGTTGCTCGTCCCAATTGCTCACCCTGTCTGCCACTTTTTCTTACTGTGGCCAGTCTGCCAGAAGCGATATGTCACTCGTTGTGTATCTTAAGAGATTCATCGTTACTCCTTCCATAGATTACTGGTATTCTCTGATCCAATACCTCTCGTGACGAAAAAGTCGCTATCTTAATAGTGCAATACTTCTTCCTACCAGTTGCTCACACTGTTTCCTACTTTTTGTGTACTTGCCAGTCTGCCAGAAGTGATATGTCACTAGTTGTGTATCATAAAAGAGTCATCGTTTCTCCTCCTAGGGGTTATTCGAGATTTCTTAATCCAAAACCCTAGTATCGAGGCATTGGCTACCTTAAGAGAGTCATAGTTACTCGTCCCAATTGCTCACCCAGTCTGCCACTTTTTCTTACTGTGGCAAGTCTGCCAGAAGCGATATGTCACTCGTTGTGAATCTTAAGAGATTCATCGTTACTCCGTCCATAGGTTACTCGTATTCTCAGATTCAATACCTCTCGTGACGAAACATTGGCTTTCTTAATAGTGCCATACTTCTTCCTCCCAGTTGCTCACACAGTTTACTACTTTTTATGTACTTGCCAGTCTGCCAGAAGCGATATGTCACTAGTTGTGTATCAAAAAAGAGTCATTGTTTCACCTCCTAGGGATTATTCGAGATTTCTTAATCCAAACCCCTAGTAACGAGGCATTGGCTACCTTAAGAGAGTCATAGTTGCTCGTCCCAATTGCTCACCCTGTCTGCCACTTTTTCTTACTGTGGCCAGTCTGCCAGAAGCGATATGTCACTCGTTGTGTATCTTAAGAGATTCATCGTTACTCCTTCCATAGATTACTGGTATTCTCTGATCCAATACCTCTCATGACGAAAAAGTCGCTATCTTAATAGTGCAATACTTCTTCCTACCAGTTGCTCACACTGTTTCCTACTTTTTGTGTACTTGCCAGTCTGCCAGAAGTGATATGTCACTAGTTGTGTATCATAAAAGAGTCATCGTTTCTCCTCCTAGGGGTTATTCGAGATTTCTTAATCCAAACCCCTAGTAACGAGGCATTGGCTACCTTAAGAGAGTCATAGTTACTCGTCCCAATTGCTCACCCAGTCTGCCACTTTTTCTTACTGTGGCCAGTCTGCCAGAAGCGATATGTCACTCGTTGTGTATCTTAAGAGATTCATCGTTACTCCTTCCATAGGTTACTGGTATTCTCTGATTCAATACCTCTCGTGACGAAAAAGGCGCTATCTTAATAGTGCAATACTTCTTGCTCCCAGTTGCTCACACAGTCTACTACTTTTTGTGTAGTTTTTGTCTGCCAGAAACTATAATTCACTAGTTGCGTATCATAAAGGAGTCAACGTTTCTCCTCCTTGGGGTTATTCGAGATTTCTTAATCCAAACCCCTAGTAACGAGGCATTGGCTACCTTAAGAGAGTCATAGTTGCTCGTCCCAATTGCTCACCCTGTCTGCCACTTTTTCTTACTGTGGCCAGTCTGCCAGAAGCGATATGTCACTCGTTGTGTATCTTAAGAGATTCATCGTTACTCCTTCCATAGATTACTGGTATTCTCTGATCCAATACCTCTCGTGACGAAAAAGTCGCTATCTTAATAGTGCAATACTTCTTCCTACCAGTTGCTCACACTGTTTCCTACTTTTTGTGTACTTGCCAGTCTGCCAGAAGTGATATGTCACTAGTTGTGTATCATAAAAGAGTCATCGTTTCTCCTCCTAGGGGTTATTCGAGATTTCTTAATCCAAACCCCTAGTAACGAGGCATTGGCTACCTTAAGAGAGTCATAGTTACTCGTCCCAATTGCTCACCCAGTCTGCCACTTTTTCTTACTGTGGCCAGTCTGCCAGAAGCGATATGTCACTCGTTGTGTATCTTAAGAGATTCATCGTTACTCCTTCCATAGGTTACTGGTATTCTCTGATTCAATACCTCTCGTGACGAAAAAGGCGCTATCTTAATAGTGCAATACTTCTTGCTCCCAGTTGCTCACACAGTCTACTACTTTTTGTGTAGTTTTTGTCTGCCAGAAACTATAATTCACTAGTTGCGTATCATAAAGGAGTCAACGTTTCTCCTCCTTGGGGTTATTCGAGATTTCTTAATCCAAACCCCTAGTAACGAGGCATTGGCTACCTTAAGAGAGTCATAGTTGCTCGTCCCAATTGCTCACCCTGTCTGCCACTTTTTCTTACTGTGGCCAGTCTGCCAGAAGCGATATGTCACTCGTTGTGTATCTTAAGAGATTCATCGTTACTCCTTCCATAGATTACTGGTATTCTCTGATCCAATACCTCTCGTGACGAAAAAGTCGCTATCTTAATAGTGCAATACTTCTTCCTACCAGTTGCTCACACTGTTTCCTACTTTTTGTGTACTTGCCAGTCTGCCAGAAGTGATATGTCACTAGTTGTGTATCATAAAAGAGTCATCGTTTCTCCTCCTAGGGGTTATTCGAGATTTCTTAATCCAAACCCCTAGTAACGAGGCATTGGCTACCTTAAGAGAGTCATAGTTACTCGTCCCAATTGCTCACCCAGTCTGCCACTTTTTCTTACTGTGGCCAGTCTGCCAGAAGCGATATGTCACTCGTTGTGTATCTTAAGAGATTCATCGTTACTCCTTCCATAGGTTACTGGTATTCTCTGATTCAATACCTCTCGTGACGAAAAAGGCGCTATCTTAATAGTGCAATACTTCTTGCTCCCAGTTGCTCACACAGTCTACTACTTTTTGTGTAGTTTTTGTCTGCCAGAAACTATAATTCACTAGTTGCGTATCATAAAGGAGTCAACGTTTCTCCTCCTTGGGGTTATTCGAGATTTCTTAATCCAAACCCCTAGTAACGAGGCATTGGCTACCTTAAGAGAGTCATAGTTGCTCGTCCCAATTGCTCACCCTGTCTGCCACTTTTTCTTACTGTGGCCAGTCTGCCAGAAGCGATATGTCACTCGTTGTGTATCTTAAGAGATTCATCGTTACTCCTTCCATAGATTACTGGTATTCTCTGATCCAATACCTCTCGTGACGAAAAAGTCGCTATCTTAATAGTGCAATACTTCTTCCTACCAGTTGCTCACACTGTTTCCTACTTTTTGTGTACTTGCCAGTCTGCCAGAAGTGATATGTCACTAGTTGTGTATCATAAAAGAGTCATCGTTTCTCCTCCTAGGGGTTATTCGAGATTTCTTAATCCAAAACCCTAGTATCGAGGCATTGGCTACCTTAAGAGAGTCATAGTTACTCGTCCCAATTGCTCACCCAGTCTGCCACTTTTTCTTACTGTGGCAAGTCTGCCAGAAGCGATATGTCACTCGTTGTGAATCTTAAGAGATTCATCGTTACTCCGTCCATAGGTTACTCGTATTCTCAGATTCAATACCTCTCGTGACGAAACATTGGCTTTCTTAATAGTGCCATACTTCTTCCTCCCAGTTGCTCACACAGTTTACTACTTTTTATGTACTTGCCAGTCTGCCAGAAGCGATATGTCACTAGTTGTGTATCAAAAAAGAGTCATTGTTTCACCTCCTAGGGATTATTCGAGATTTCTTAATCCAAACCCCTAGTAACGAGGCATTGGCTACCTTAAGAGAGTCATAGTTACTCGTCCAAATTGCTCACCCAGTCTGCCACTTGTTCTTACTGTGGCCAGTCTGCCAGAAGCGATATGTCACTAGTTGTGTATCATAAAAGAGTCATCGTTTCTCCTCCTAGGGGTTATTCGAGATTACTTAATCCAAACCCCTAGTAACGAGGCATTGGCTACCTTAAGAGAGTCATAGTTACTCGTTACAATTGCTCACCCTGTCTGAAACTTTTTCTTACTGTGGCCAGTCTGCCAGAAGCGATATGTCACTCGTTGTGTATCTTAAGAGATTCATCGTTACTCCTTCCATAGGTTACTGGTGTTCTCTGATTCAATACCTCTCGTGACGAAAAAGTCGCTATTTTAATAGTGCATTACTTCTTCCTCCCAGTTGCTCACACTATCTACTACGTTTTGTGTAGTTTTTGTCTGCCAGAAACTATAATTCACTAGTTGTGTATCATAAAAGTGTCATCGTTTCTCCTCCTAGCGGTTATTCGAGATTTCTTAATCCAAACCCCTAGTAACGAGGCATTGGCTACCTTAAGAGAGTCATAGTTACTCGTCCCAATTGCTCACCCAGTCTGCCACTTTTTCCTACTGTGGCAAGTCTGCCAGAAGCGATATGTCACTCGTTGTGTATCTTAAGAGATTCATCGTTACTCCCTCCATAGGTTACTCGTATTCTCAGATTCAATACCTCTCGTGACGAAACATTGGCTTTCTTAATAGTGCCATACTTCTTCCTCCCAGTTGCTCACACAGTTTACTACTTTTTATGTACTTGCCAGTCTGCCAGAAGCGATATGTCACTAGTTGTGTATCAAAAAAGAGTCATCGTTTCACCTCCTAGGGATTATTCGAGATTTCTTAATCCAAACCCCTAGTAACGAGGCTTTGGCTACCTTAAGAGAGTCATAGTTACTCGTCCAAATTGCTCACCCAGTCTGCCACTTGTTCTTACTGTGGCCAGTCTGCCAGAAGCGATATGTCACTAGTTGTGTATCATAAAAGAGTCATCGTTTCTCCTCCTAGGGGTTATTCGAGATTACTTAATCCAAACCCCTAGTAACGAGGCATTGGCTACCTTAAGAGAGTCATAGTTACTCGTTACAATAGCTCACCCTGTCTGAAACTTTTTCTTACTGTGGCCAGTCTGCCAGAAGCGATATGTCACTCGTTGTGTATCTTAAGAGATTCATCGTTACTCCTTCCATAGGTTACTGGTGTTCTCTGATTCAATACCTCTCGTGACGAAAAAGTCGCTATTTTAATAGTGCAATACTTCTTCCTCCCAGTTGCTCACACTATCTACTACGTTTTGTGTAGTTTTTGTCTGCCAGAAACTATAATTCACTAGTTGTGTATCATAAAAGTGTCATCGTTTCTCCTCCTAGCGGTTATTCGAGATTTCTTAATCCAAACCCCTAGTAACGAGGCATTGGCTACCTTAAGAGAGTCATAGTTACTCGTCCCAATTGCTCACCCAGTCTGCCACTTTTTCTTACTGTGGCAAGTCTGCCAGAAGCGATATGTCACTCGTTGTGTATCTTAAGAGATTCATCGTTACTCCCTCCATAGGTTACTCGTATTCTCAGATTCAATACCTCTCGTGACGAAACATTGGCTTTCTTAATAGTGCCATACTTCTTCCTCCCAGTTGCTCACACAGTTTACTACTTTTTATGTACTTGCCAGTCTGCCAGAAGCGATATGTCACTAGTTGTGTATCAAAAAAGAGTCATCGTTTCACCTCCTAGGGATTATTCGAGATTTCTTAATCCAAACCCCTAGTAACGAGGCTTTGGCTACCTTAAGAGAGTCATAGTTACTCGTCCAAATTGCTCACCCAGTCTGCCACTTGTTCTTACTGTGGCCAGTCTGCCAGAAGCGATATGTCACTAGTTGTGTATCATAAAAGAGTCATCGTTTCTCCTCCTAGGGGTTATTCGAGATTACTTAATCCAAACCCCTAGTAACGAGGCATTGGCTACCTTAAGAGAGTCATAGTTACTCGTTACAATAGCTCACCCTGTCTGAAACTTTTTCTTACTGTGGCCAGTCTGCCAGAAGCGATATGTCACTCGTTGTGTATCTTAAGAGATTCATCGTTACTCCTTCCATAGGTTACTGGTGTTCTCTGATTCAATACCTCTCGTGACGAAAAAGTCGCTATTTTAATAGTGCAATACTTCTTCCTCCCAGTTGCTCACACTATCTACTACGTTTTGTGTAGTTTTTGTCTGCCAGAAACTATAATTCACTAGTTGTGTATCATAAAAGTGTCATCGTTTCTCCTCCTAGCGGTTATTCGAGATTTCTTAATCCAAACCCCTAGTAACGAGGCATTGGCTACCTTAAGAGAGTCATAGTTACTCGTCCCAATTGCTCACCCAGTCTGCCACTTTTTCTTACTGTGGCCAGTCTGCCAGAAGCGATATGTCACTCGTTGTGTATCTTAAGAGATTCATCGTTACTCCCTCCATACGTTACTCGTATTCTCTGATTCAATACCTCTCGTGACGAAACATTGGCTTTCTTAATAGTGCCATACTTCTTAGTCCCAGTTGCTCACACTGTTTCCTACTTTTTGTGTACTTGCCAGTCTGCCAGAAGCGATATGTCACTAGTTGTGTATCATAAAAGAGTCATCGTTTCTCCTCCTAGGGGTTAGTCGAGATTTCTTAATCCAAACCCGTAGTAACGAGGCATTGGGTACCTTAAGAGAGTCATAGTTACTCGTCCAAATTGCTAGCCCAGTCTGCCACTTTTTCTTACTGTGGCCAGTCTGCAGGAAGCGATATGTCACTCGTTGTGTATCTTAAGATATTCATCGTTACTCCTTCCATAGGTTACTAGTATTCTCTGATTCAATACCTCTCGTGACGAAAAAGTCGCTATCTTAATAGTGCAATACTTCATCCTCCCAGTTGCTCACACAGTCTACTACTTTTTGAGTAGTTTTTGTCTGCCAGAAACTATAATTCACTAGTTGCGTATCATAAAGGAGTCAACGTTTCTCCTCCTTGGGGTTATTCGAGATTTCTTAATCCAAACCCCTAGTAACGAGGCATTGGCTACCTTAAGAGAGTCATAGTTGCTCGTCCCAATTGCTCACCCTGTCTGCCACTTTTTCTTACTGTGGCCAGTCTGCCAGAAGCGATATGTCACTCGTTGTGTATCTTAAGAGATTCATCGTTACTCCTTCCATAGATTACTGGTATTCTCTGATCCAATACCTCTCGTGACGAAAAAGTCGCTATCTTAATAGTGCAATACTACTTCCTACCAGTTGCTCACACTGTTTCCTACTTTTTGTGTACTTGCCAGTCTGCCAGAAGTGATATGTCACTAGTTGTGTATCATAAAAGAGTCATCGTTTCTCCTCCTAGGGGTTATTCGAGATTTCTTAATCCAAAACCCTAGTATCGATGCATTGGCTACCTTAAGAGAGTCATAGTTACTCGTCCCAATTGCTCACCCAGTCTGCCACTTTTTCTTACTGTGGCAAGTCTGCCAGAAGCGATATGTCACTCGTTGTGTATCTTAAGAGATTCATCGTTACTCCCTCCATAGGTTACTCGTATTCTCAGATTCAATACCTCTCGTGACGAAACATTGGCTTTCTTAATAGTGCCATACTTCTTCCTCCCAGTTGCTCACACAGTTTACTACTTTTTATGTACTTGCCAGTCTGCCAGAAGCGATATGTCACTAGTTGTGTATCAAAAAAGAGTCATCGTTTCACCTCCTAGGGATTATTCGAGATTTCTTAATCCAAACCCCTAGTAACGAGGCATTGGCTACCTTAAGAGAGTCATAGTTACTCGTCCAAATTGCTCACCCAGTCTGCCACTTGTTCTTACTGTGGCCAGTCTGCCAGAAGCGATATGTCACTCGTTGTGTATCTTAAGAGATTCATCGTTACTCCTTCCATAGGTTACTGGTGTTCTCTGATTCAATACCTCTCGTGACGAAAAAGTCGCTATTTTAATAGTGCATTACTTCTTCCTCCCAGTTGCTCACACTATCTACTACGTTTTGTGTAGTTTTTGTCTGCCAGAAACTATAATTCACTAGTTGTGTGTCATAAAAGTGTCATCGTTTCTCCTCCTAGCGGTTATTCGAGATTTCTTAATCCAAACCCCTAGTAACGAGGCATTGGCTACCTTAAGAGAGTCATAGTTACTCGTCCCAATTGCTCACCCAGTCTGCCACTTTTTCTTACTGTGGCAAGTCTGCCAGAAGCGATATGTCACTCGTTGTGTATCTTAAGAGATTCATCGTTACTCCCTCCATAGGTTACTCGTATTCTCAGATTCAATACCTCTCGTGACGAATCATTGGCTTTCTTAATAGTGCCATACTTCTTCCTCCCAGTTGCTCACACAGTTTACTACTTTTTATGTACTTGCCAGTCTGCCAGAAGCGATATGTCACTAGTTGTGTATCATAAAAGAGTCATCGTTTCTCCTCCTAGGGGTTATTCGAGATTTCTTAATCCAAAACCCTAGTATCGAGGCATTGGCTACCTTAAGAGAGTCATAGTTACTCGTCCCAGTTGCTCACCCAGTCTGCCACTTTTTCTTACTGTGGCAAGTCTGCCAGAAGCGATATGTCACTCGTTGTGTATCTTAAGAGATTCATCGTTACTCCCTCCATAGGTTACTCGTATTCTCAGATTCAATACCTCTCGTGACTAAACATTGGCTTTCTTAATAGTGCCATACTTCTTCCTCCCAGTTGCTCACACAGTTTACTACTTTTTATGTACTTGCCAGTCTGCCAGAAGCGATATGTCACTAGTTGTGTATCAAAAAAGAGTCATCGTTTCACCTCCTAGGGATTATTCGAGATTTCTTAATCCAAACCCCTAGTAACGAGGCTTTGGCTACCTTAAGAGAGTCATAGTTACTCGTCCAAATTGCTCACCCAGTCTGCCACTTGTTCTTACTGTGGCCAGTCTGCCAGAAGCGATATGTCACTAGTTGTGTATCATAAAAGAGTCATCGTTTCTCCTGCTAGGGGTTATTCGAGATTACTTAATCCAAACCCCTAGTAACGAGGCATTGGCTACCTTAAGAGAGTCATAGTTACTCGTTACAATAGCTCACCCTGTCTGAAACTTTTTCTTACTGTGGCCAGTCTGCCAGAAGCGATATGTCACTCGTTGTGTATCTTAAGAGATTCATCGTTACTCCTTCCATAGGTTACTGGTGTTCTCTGATTCAATACCTCTCGTGACGAAAAAGTCGCTTTTTTAATAGTGCAATACTTCTTCCTCCCAGTTGCTCACACTATCTACTACGTTTTGTGTAGTTTTTGTCTGCCAGAAACTATAATTCACTAGTTGTGTATCATAAAAGTGTCATCGTTTCTCCTCCTAGCGGTTATTCGAGATTTCTTAATCCAAACCCCTAGTAACGAGGCATTGGCTACCTTAAGAGAGTCATAGTTAGTCGTCCCAATTGCTCACCCAGTCTGCCACTTTTTCTTACTGTGGCCAGTCTGCCAGAAGCGATATGTCACTCGTTGTGTATCTTAAGAGATTCATCGTTACTCCCTCCATACGTTACTCGTATTCTCTGATTCAATACCTCTCGTGACGAAACATTGGCTTTCTTAATAGTGCCATACTTCTTAGTCCCAGTTGCTCACACTGTTTCCTACTTTTTGTGTACTTGCCAGTCTGCCAGAAGCGATATGTCACTAGTTGTGTATCATAAAAGAGTCATCGTTTCTCCTCCTAGGGGTTAGTCGAGATTTCTTAATCCAAACCCGTAGTAACGAGGCATTGGGTACCTTAAGAGAGTCATAGTTACTCGTCCAAATTGCTAGCCCAGTCTGCCACTTTTTCTTACTGTGGCCAGTCTGCCAGAAGCGATATGTCACTCGTTGTGTATCTTAAGATATTCATCGTTACTCCTTCCATAGGTCACTAGTATTCTCTGATTCAATACCTCTCGTGACGAAAAAGTCGCTATCTTAATAGTGCAATACTTCATCCTCCCAGTTGCTCACACAGTCTACTACTTTTTGAGTAGTTTTTGTCTGCCAGAAACTATAATTCACTAGTTGTGTATCATAAAAGAGTCAACGTTTCTCCTCCTAGGGGTTATTCGAGATTTCTTAATCCAAACCCCTAGTAACGAGGCATTGGCTACCTTAAGAGAGTCATAGTTACTCGTCCCAATTGCTCACCCAGTCTGCCTCTTTTTCTTACTGTGGCCAGTCTGCCAGAAGCGATATGTCACTCGTTGTGTATCTTAAGAGATTCATCGTTACTCCTTCCATAGCTTACTGGTATTCTCTGATTCAATACCTCTCGTGACGAAAAAGGCGCTATCTTAATAGTGCAATACTTCTTGCTCCCAGTTGCTCACACAGTCTACTACTTTTTGTGTAGTTTTTGTCTGCCAGAAACTGTAATTCACTAGTTGTGTATCGTAAAGGAGTCAACGTTTCTCCTCCTAGGTGTTATTCGAGATTTCTTAATCCAAACCCCTAGTAACGAGGCATTGTCTACCTTAAGAGAGTCATAGTTGCTCGTCCCAATTGCTCACCCAGTCTGCCACTTTTTCTTACTGTGGCCAGTCTGCCAGAAGCGATATGTCACTCGTTGTGTATCTTAAGAGATTCATCGTTACTCCTTCCATAGGTTACTGGTATTCTCTGATTCAATACCTCTCGTGACGAAAAAGGCGCTATCTTAATAGTGCAATACTTCTTGCTCCCAGTTGCTCACACAGTCTACTACTTTTTGTGTAGTTTTTGTCTGCCAGAAACTATAATTCACTAGTTGTGTATCATAAAGAGTCAACGTTTCTCCTTCTAGGGGTTATTCGAGATTTCTTAATCCAAACCCCTAGTAACGAGGCATAGGCTACCTTAAGAGAGTCATAGTTGCTCGTCCCAATTGCTCACCCAGTCTGCCACTTTTTCTTACTGTGGCCAGTCTGCCAGAAGCGATATGTCACTCGTTGTGTATCTTAAGAGATTCATCATTACTCCTTCCATAGATTACTGGTATTCTCTGATTCAATACCTCTCGTGACGAAAAAGTCGCTATCTTAATAGTGCAATACTTCTTCCTCCCAGTTGCTCACACTGTTTCCT